>NC_058131.1:160789558-160865386 GCF_016433145.1 Gracilinanus agilis | reverse complement strand
GGAGGGAGGGAGGGAGGGAGGGAGGAAGGAAGGAAGGAAGGAAGGAAGAAGGCAGCTAGTAGCTCAGTGGATTGAAAGCCAGATTTTTGCTTTGATAATTAGCATCTGGTTTCCTGACCAAAACATCAGGTATAGCCTATATTCTATACTCAAATACCCTTTTGTTCTCCCTAACATTTTTGCCCCTAGGTGGGAAAGAAAAGAAGATAACTCTTCAAAACCTCTTAACTTTACTTAGTACATTGGGATTTTTTTCCTTATAGGAAAGTGTGTTTTGTTTTACCTGTAATCAAAAGCCATAGAGTGTATCTGCATAGTAATGATGCTGAAAAGCATGGACCACTCTATGAAAGAGCAGTGCATTACCAAAGTTTTAGGATGTGTTTTCTTACTACTGTTCCTGGGTGTACTTGTATCGATAGGATACCTTGTTGTTAGCTTGAGTAATCTCAAAATTCAGAAGGGAGATTCATTTCCTCTTACTATCTAAGCATGCCCAACCTCTGCAACACATTCAATATGGAGTTCATCCACACTATGCTCAATGTGGAAATTCTCCTCAATATGGAGGACCCTAGAGGTATGATTAAATGAATCTAGATCAGTGATGGTAAAACTTTTTAAAGAGGGGGCCAAAGGAAAGGAAATGCTCATCTGTCAGTCTGTTTCTAAGATAACTCTTTTAAAGTTTCTTAGTATTGTATCCTACTCATTGTATTTATGAGATTAGGAATAATGTTGCATGGCAGGATAGAATATTTCAGGGGGCCGCATCTGGCCCACAGGCCATAGTTTGCCCATCACTGATCTAGACGGATGATGATACTCAGTAGGGGAAGGAACTTCAATGAATCTGGAGGTGAATTTTAAGCCTTTTCAGATGCCATTGCCTTATTGATGTTAACTTTTTCAGTTTGTTCCCCTCTAAATAGTGAAGAAGTCTCTATAATGCAGCTATCAGAATTGGAGAAAAGGCCTCCTAAATTGATTGCTCACCTGTGAAACCTTCTATTTGCACTGGGTAACTATATCTTGTCACACTTATTGTATTTGTTGATTGTTTGTTTTAAGATTAAACTTTGTTTTTAAATTCACATATCAATCTAATCTAATTTATTCTGTTACACTATGTCATTTTCAGCTACTGTGTTTTGGCCATTAGTTATATGTTCTATTACATTATCTTTATTTGTGCCTTACCCCTATGACTGGACTGGAGAAAATACCATTATAAAAGTCCATAAACAACTTGGACAAACCCTTTTCTATAGCAAAACCATAGGTCCTTACTGTTGCTAGGTTTGTCACCAGATCCATCAAGGTCACATGTTGCCTGAAAGGCCTTTTCTTCCTTTTTGCCTTTGTTAATTGTTACATAGATGATGATGGATGGACTCCATCAAACTGGTTACAACCTATATATGACCTTTGGAGAATTTAATAAGCTAAAAAAAATCTCAATTGATTTTAACAGGTCTTCAGAAGTGATTTTTAGATATCTAGTAGCACCACTACCTCTGACTGATCATTTGCCTACCTTTGAGTTGTTCAAGTAACAAGAGGTAAGGATCCATTTAGTAGTTTAATTGAAGTGCAATAGCACTATTATATTTCCCACCTCTGTGTTTATAAAAATATAATGGATGAGACGTCAGAAGTGATTTTCACTATTTTATTCCTTGCCTCCTCATTGCAATGGATGGGACATATGCCTTTTACCGCTATGACAGTCTCATCCGGGATAGGGGAGGATTTCCTAAGTGGCTTGGTTACCCCTGGATGGTGTTTTTTGTTTGTTTGTTTGTTTGTTTGTTTGTAACTCTTCAGCTTACTCTACCCTTCCACCAGAATGACCTAGATTCCTGGTTACATTTTATACCCAAAAGGTCATCAGAAATACATAGCTTTTTCTGGGCTCTCCTGCCGCATTTTATTAGGAATATCTCAGCTAAATTTGACAGATTGGCTAGATCTAGAGAACTTGTGACAAATATCCATGAGCTTCATAGGTTTTTATAATGTCACACAGCAAGTGACTATAAAGACTCATCTGAATCCCAATGATATTGGGTTTGTTTGTTATTGTCATCAGATGGACTCTTGTGATGGAGATTTTGGTTCTTCTTTGAATGTGAATTAGCTACTGTACTACTGCTTTTAAAAGCTGTTACTTGGTGAAAATCATGTGTGCTCACACTGTGGATCATAACTAAGTTAAAAAGGAAATGAATCTCAGTTTGGGGTGGGAAATCTTTAAATTGTGCCTCTACTTGGCTGATACCTTTTCATGGAATATGAACTATATATTTTTGATTTTTAAAAATTTTATTATTGTTTTTCCTTGTATATGCAATAGAGTAGTTGAGATTTCTTTTTTCTCTCATTTTTTTGCATTTGAAGAATGTATAATCAGTGTTAATCTTTTTTTTTCCTATTTTGCACTAGGATAAATTTAAAATGTCCACTAGCCCTAATGTCAATGCATACCCAAAGGCTTGAGACTATGGAAACATGCCATTGATTGTTAAATATTATGGGACTTTGATTAATGATTGTGTCTGATTCCAGAAGAAGGGATCACAAAAGAGCCACTGCACAGTTCCAAGGAGCACAAAGTTAACCTGCACAGTGCCTAGGAGCATAAGGTCAAGGAGACCTACCAATCTTTGTGGGATTGATGAGATTCAGCATCAAGCCAGGGGACTTGAATGTATTTTGGGTTTGAGGAAGCGGCTTTTTGACACCCTCAGATGCAGGATTCCCTTGTGCCAGATCCAGACTTCTACCAAGTACCTCAGTTTGGCTGCCATTTTGACTCCTCTATCCCTGAGAGCAGAGGTAAAATCAGGCCAGGGAATGATACTTCCCTTCTGCTTCAAAATCTAGCCCTTTTTCTCTCTCTTTCATAGTATGGCAATTTTCTGTAGCCCTGGCTTCTGATTGGGTAAGTGCATATTGCTACATTGCCACTACAGGCTTGTGAGACATAAATTACTTTAACTGGGCCCTGATTAAAGGACCTCTTATGGGCTTATTCTTCCTTACTTAGAATTTTTACACATAAGACTTTGATATTTTATGTTTCATTCAGAAGTTACTTTTTTCTCTTTTGTTTTTTTTTATGTTTTTAATTTTCTTTTGACAACTGATTCATATATCTCATAACTCAGTCATGTGTCCCAGGGTGATCTGTGTGTTGGTCAACACCACCCTAAGGGGGGATTGTACTGTTGTCATAAAATTTTAGATTTATAAATTTTTTTCTTGTTTGAGAGCAATTTTAGGATAAGAAACTTGCTACCTTCCCAAATCAAGAGAGTGAACTGTTTAGAGACAGCTCCATAAAGAAGCCTACAGAAATCGCACACTGCACAAAAAGATCCAGAATGAACTTTTGGATGTAGTGAATTGAACTGGGGGGCAGGGGGGGGGGGGTTGAAAGCATTTATTTTGAAAGTAAACTCTTATGCCGAAGGGGATTTTGCCATAATTGGCTTTTCATCAATATGTCTAACAATCATTGTTTTTGTTCTTTCTCTTTTAGTTCCCTCTTAACCCCACATTAATTTCCCCTCAGAAAGAGCAATATTATATGTACTTCTAGTTAAAGATTTTTAGAGATATGTTGACTATGTGTAATGATTCATTGGAGAAACTAGGCATGTAAATCTGGGAGATTTCTACATGCTTGTCTCCCAAGGGAATCACAGGGGGGATTGTGTAATTAGAATGTGCTCCCCAAGGCTCTCTTTCCCAGCATCTCATTTGCGTATTTATGCTACATATTAATGTAGGGAAGATATAAGTTTTGTGTGACACCTCCTCTCTCTCTCTTCTTCCTGGAACACATCTGTAGAGGCTGGGGGGAGAGCTTGGCAGGAAAGTTTACTCACCTAGTCATACTTAAGCTTTATACTTCTATTTCTCTTTTTTATTTCTTTTACTTCAAGTGGTACTAATAAATCTTATAAAATATAATACTCGGAGTTATTGATATTAATTTAAATCTTACAATTCCCTATGCCTAGGATATTCTTCCTCCATCTCTAGAGTTATTCAGTTTCTACCACTCTTAAAGTCCAACTCAAATATTAACTTCTCTAAGAATCTTTCCCTGATTTCCCAGGCTGCTAGCAAATTTCCCTCTCAGATCTCATTTAGCAATTTGTCAACTCTCTAATACATTTAGTTTGCCTTTACATTTATTTTCATTTTTATTGATAACATTTGTGTTTTATTGGTGACTTCAGAAGAAAATATAGAGAGGATGCTTTTCTAATTTGCAAATACAGGGACAAGATTCAAAAAGACTTCTACAAACTAGCTGAATGAAATTTAATAGTATTATACTTGGACTCAAAAACTCAATTTCACCAGTATAAAATAGGAGAAGCATGATTATTCTAAAGATGTTGGGGAGTGGGGAAGAGGTATCTAGTTAGTGGACTGAAACATGAGTCAACAGTATGATATGACAGCCAAGAAACTCTAATTCAAAGATACAATATGAAGAGTTGTGGTATACAGTATTAGAAAGGTAATATACCCCCTACCAGTGAAATCCTAACTGCAATACTGTGTTTAGATCAGGTATCATATTTTAAGAAGGAAATTAGTAAACTAGATCAGGAGTTCTTACCTCCAGCCCATGAATCCAAATGTGGTTTCAAGAAATCTTTCAACCTAGATGGGGAAAAAAAAAATTCAACTTTAGTTATCTTAGTCTTTAATTGAAATCTAATGTTCCTGACAATTATGAATGTAGGCAACAAATATTCTCAGAGGGGTTTATAGGCTTATTCTACTGTCCATTATGTACAGAACCGAGGACGATGAGTGTGTTATAGAAAAAAAAGATTTCTTTTTTATCATGTAAAATACATTTCCATATTGGTCATTGTTGTAAAAAAATAATTATATAAAACCAAAACCCCCAAATAAAAACACAAATAAACTAAAGCAAAAAATCATATGCTTTGGGGGCAGCTGGGTGGCTCAGTGGGTTGAGAGTCAGGCCCAGAGATAGGAGGTCCTGGGTTAAAATCTGGCCTGAGACACTTCCTATCTGTGTGACCCTGGGCAAGTCACTTAACCTCCATTGCCTAGCCCTTACCACTCTTCTATTTTGGAACCAATACCTAGTATTGATTCAAAGATGGAAGGTAAGGGTTTTTTTAAAAAATCATATGCTTTGATTTGATTCCTAAAGTTCTTTCTCTAGAGGTGGATGAAATTCTTTGTCATAAATCCTTCAGAATTGTCCTGGATTATATTGCTGAGAGTAGCCATGTATTACACAGCAGATCATCCCATAATATTGCTGTTTTATATATATATAATGTTTTCCTGGTTCTGTTTATTTCACTCTGCATCAGTTCATATAGGTCTTTCCAGCTCTTTCTGAAATTGTGTTCATTTTTCCTTATAGCACAATAGTCTTATATCACCATCTTATACCATAATTGAGTCATTCCTCAATTGATGGACAGCTCCTCAATTTCCAATTCTTTACTACCACAAAAAGAGCTACTATAAATATTTTTGTTCAAGTAGGTCCTTTCCCTTTGTTAAAAATCTCTTTTTATCTCTTTAATTTTATCTCTTATCTTCAGCTCTAGTAGTGGTAGTTCAGTAATGGTGGGATGAATTCACAACTCTACCAATAATGCATTAGTGTCCCAATGTTTTTATTGTATATTTCTGTACTTTTTATTTGAAAATTTGTATTTAATTAATTAATTTAGAATATTTTTCCATGGCTACATGATTCATGTTCTTTCACTCCCCTCCTCCCTCCCCCCTCCCATAGCCAATGAACAATTCCACAGGGTTTTACATGTGTTATTGATCAAGTAGTGTCCCAACGTTGCCATATCCCCTCCAACATTCATCAGTTTCCTTTACTGTCATGCTGGCCAACATGATTGGGGTACCAGAGAGGAAGATTTCAACTGAATATGTTTTTAAAAAATTCTGAACAATTAGAGTTATTTTTTTTTAAAAAAGAATGGGCTGCTTTGGAAAGCAATTGGTTCCCCCTCATTATTGGACAATAAACATGACTTTTAAGTATGTCACAGAGTGGATTCTTTTTAAGATATGGGTTGGACTGGATAATCTCTGAGGTCCTTTCCCGGGCTAAAATTCTATAATTCATGCAATATTGAATATTATGGAATCATAATAATAATCTTATTCTTTTAATTCATGAGGGCATGAAGGTGATGCTGCATATTTGGAGACAGTGCCAATGGAGTTTCTAGATCTACTGGTTGGCAATGTGGAAAATTTTCAGTGTAGACCCAGTTATAGAATCCTTTGCCTGAGGACTAGCCTAAGTTCCAAAAGAACCTCATAGATTGACCATAGGGTGACAGTTTTGCTGGCCAAGCAACTCTCAACACCATCTAAAACAATGGTTCTTGAGTTAAACTCCAAGGACCCAGATTTCAGGTGGTAAGTGACATTGGTTGGAGAAAAAACAATTGCATCTTGATTCCAATATCATTGGTTTCCTTTGTAATTCTACATATTTTATCTTATGTATTTAAAAGTATTATTCCAAGAAGGAATTCTTATGCTTCGACAGACTAACTACCAAAGATGTTCATGATAAAAAAAAAGATTAATAGTCTCTCCTCTAGAAAATCATAAAAGGGATTGTGAGCTACAGCAGGTAGAGGGGATACCCACACTGAATGAAAGCCCATTTCCCTATAGTAATAATGCATTGTGTATTGCAGTTCTCTAAATGTCTTATCCTCCTATCAAACTAAAGACATAGGAGGACAAAAATATACCATACTTAGTTTTGAATTTATCTTCCTCAATTTAGCATACAATAGATGCTTGATAAATGTTAATGTGCGTGTCTCCCATTGCTGTGCCTCCAACAAGAAGCTGGAGAAGTGAATATTTTGTGGATCCAGATCCGGTGCTTAGAGCCCACAGAATACCTAAGGAGAGGTGAGATATTTTCAGCAGTTTCCAGCTTGCCATCAAGGATATTGGCATAACTGCATGTTAGGTGAATAAAGATGGGTCTGGGTCCCCTTTCTGAATCTCACTGACCTCCCTCTCTCCTAACCATCTCTCCATTCCCTGGGCCAAAGTCACAGCCTACCCTTCTTCAAAGAGCCCTGGGACTCCAAACCTAGCACATACACACCCCACTCCCAATTTCCTCCCAACCATCTCCAGAAAAACTTCATTCCAGAAGTGTTCTAGGCATTAAAACTGATTAAAAGAATTCACAGTCAGGTGTGAATGAAAATGAACTTAAACCAGGCGTTGTAAGGAATTCTGAAATAAGAAAAAATTAATAACCCTTTTAGGAATCTTCTAATTGCTTCAGTGTCTGCTAGAAATCTTTATCTCTAAATGAGAATGTTGGAACCATGGGCAGCTTGTCATGCAGGTGCTAGAAGGTAGCTCACCTGCACCTGGCTTCCTAGAAATAATAACTCATATTTATATGGTTCTTTAAGTTCTGTCTGCGAAGCTAGGTGGCACAGTGAATAGAATGTCATTTCTGGAGTTAGGAAAACTCATCTTCCTTCCTATGTTCAAATCCAGCCTCAGACATTTACTAGACATTTACTGACTTTAGACAAGTAACTTAGCCTTGTTTCCTCATCTGTAAAAAGAGCTAGAGAAGGAAATGGCAAACCATACCCGTTTCTTTACCAAGAAAACCTCAAATAAGGTCACAAAGAGTTGGACATGACAGAAATGATTGGAAAAAAAAAACAGTTGTGTTTATTTCATTGTAGTGTCTTTAAAATTCATATAAGTTTTTAAATATACCTTTCCTCACTCTAATCAACACAATGAACAACCACAATTTCCAGAGGATTCATTAAGAGATGTGCTACTCATTTCCTAATAAAGAAGTGGATGGCCTCAGAGTGTGGACTGAGACTTTGGTATTTGGTTTGTTTCAGGGTTGGGTTTTTTTTTGGGGGGAGGGAGGATTGGACATGACTAAATATGGAATTTGTTTTGTGTTTCTCTTCATGCTTTTTAATGGGTTTGGATTTTTTGTTTTGTTTTGTTTTTTGCTTCTTCAACGAGGAAGGAGACAACAGGAAGAAAAAGGCAAGAATGTGGACCTAAAAATAAAATTAAATTTAAAAAAATACTTTTCCTCCCACCCCTAAACAGTCATCCCTCGTAAAAAACATATATACATATTTTTTTAAATAGCTCAGCAAAGGTCAACCTCTAGCAGATGCAACATTCCTCATCCAGAGTTTTCCACCTCTCCAATGAAAAAGGAAGTGATTTTATTGTGGGGACCAGGTTGGTCATTAAATTATTCAAGGTTAGGTTTTTATGTTTGTGGCTGTTTTACTATTGTTGTAGTTATTGTGTATATTATTTCCCTGGATACTTCACTATGCATTAGTTAACATGTCTTCCCACTTTTCCTCAAATTCCTCATATTTGTTACTTACAGAACAGTAATGTTCATTACATTCAGGGATCACAATTTATTTAGTTAGTCCCCAGTGAATGAACATCTACTGTGCTTCCAATTCTTTTTCGCCATTAATATTTTTTTTAATTGTAGAACTATTCTTTAGATACTTTGTGTCTTTGGAATGTCTACCCAGCAGTGTGATCTCAGGGTCAATGGATAGTGACATTTTATTCACTTATTTTTTTTCTTTTGGATAATTTCCAATTGCCTTCCAGAGTGGTCAAGCAAATTCACAGCTCCACTATCTCCACGAGGGGCATATGAGTTCTCCTGCAGCTACTTCAGCATTGACTCACTCCACCTTTGGTCCTCTTTGCCAGTTTGTTGGCTGTGAGATGAACCCTTAAAGTTGTTTTAGTTCATCTTTTTATCATTAGTGATTTGAAGCAGTCTTTCATATGGTGATTTCTAGTTTGTCATTCCTTTAAGAAATGTATATTTGGGAGCAGCTGGGTGGCTCAGTGGATTGAGAACCAAGGCTAGAGATGGGAAGTCCTAGGTTCAAATCTGGCCTCAGACACTTCCTAGCCCTGTGACCCTGGGCAAGTCACTTAACCCCCATTGCCCAGCCCTTACCACTCTTCTGCTTTGGAACCAATACACAGTATTGATTCCAAAACAGAAGTATGGGTTTAAAAAAAGAATATTTAATCAATAATGTGGAAATATTGATCAATGACACACATAAAACCCAGTGGAATTGTGCATTGGTTATGGGAAGGGGGTGGGAGGAGGGAAGGGAAAGAACCTGAATCATGTAACCATGGAAAAATTTTCTTAGTTAATCAATTAAAAAAAAGATAAAAGATAAATGTATATTTAAATGTTTTGACCACTTATCTATTGAGAAATAGCCCTCTTGAGTTTTATGAATTATATTCCTCACAACAATATTGTATTACCTCTGCCTTATAGGTGAGGAAACTGGAGCTCAAAAAAATCTAAATGACTTTTCTATGGCCACATCTAGTTCACAGGGAAAGAATTGGAGTACAAGTCAAGAATGAACACTAGATCACACTGGCAAGGCAAAGCAGAAAGCATTTATTAAGTACTTATGACGTGCCATGCACTGGGTCAGGAGCCAGGGTTACAAATATAAAAGTTACAAAGCAAAAAAAAAAAAAAAAAAAAAAAAAGGCAGTCCTTGGCCTCAAGAATCTTACATTCTAATGGGGGAAGACAAAACAGAAGAGAGCCAAAAAAAGTGGAAAGGGGAAGAATAAAAGGACATGATGACAATGTCTGAAAAGTCAAAAGCACAGCCAAGAGGGGAATGAAGGTTGGCCAGTCTGAGCCTCTTTCCAAAATGGAGACCATAAGAAGAATTTGCCAGTGGGGAAAGGGGACAGCCATGGCAGATAGATGTTCCATAGTAAGTCAGTCCTAAGTCCTAGAGGAGGTTTCAGGATGACTGCAACAGAGTCATAGTGGCAAAATCCTGAAATTCAGAAGCATTACCAGCAGGAGAATTATATTGTTTCTATAAAATGATGACAGTTTCCTGTCTGCCTAGTAAGCTCCCTGAAAATCTGGACTACTCACTTTAGAATCTTTTCTTGGGTCATCCTTAGAGACACCATCCCTAGCCTTGGCCCTTCTTGGGACAACTAAAAGCCTTCAACCCTGGAACAGGGAAAAGGTGGGATTGCTGTGGCATTTACCCTTATACTCTAGTAGTGTTCTCTAGTTGTCATTTACCTTCAGTAGCTCTGATGGAAGGATGGGAGGCAGATTTAGAAGACATGAGGTATAACTGAGAAGAGACTTCTGGGGAAGCCAAGGATCTCACCAATGCAAATTGCCATGAGCCTCTGATTCTATCTGGAGACAAGTGGCAGGAGAGGTTCATCCAGGCCACTGCCTCTCCCACTGGAGCCCTGGCGTTATCTATCCAGCAGAAGAGATGGGGAGTTACAACTTTACCATGGGTATCAAGTTCTGAATGCCTTCACCAGTTGGGACCTACCACTTGATAGACCATCTGCTAAACCAGCTAGCAAGGATCAGGCTGGGAGGAAGATGAGGAGAAATAATCTGGATATAGGAAAGTGATGAATGGAAGAAGACCTTGTAGACCCCACATGGCCTGTATGAACATTGGGTTGTCATTCAGTTTTTATAATGCCTCTGTGGTTTTTCAGAGGTTCATGCACTCTATATTTCAACCTTTGCTATACTGGGAGGAGAGAGCACTGTTATCTTGATGATATGCTTATCTATTCCCAGGACCCTGTCTAGCATGTGTCAAATTGATCTGGGCTGTTCTCCAGCACCTATGCCAACACTGGCTATTTGCCAAGTTGGAAAAGTGCCAGTTGGCGGAGGAGGAGGTGAAATTTCTAGAGCACATAATAAACTGATGGGGAGTCCATATGGATCCTATAATGTGGAAGCTGTGCTGCAGCAGGAGACATCAGCAAGAAGCCTTCACTACAGCCTCAGGATATTGCTGCTATATCACCCCCAAGCTTTCTGCAAAACAGTGCCTCGCAAGAGTCTTCCCGAAACATCTCAATGGATCCATCTGGGCACTGGGGGCAGAAAGTACACTCAACGAGCTCCAGCAAAATTTTGCTTCAGTCCCCATAATGACCTACCATGACCCTCATAAATAATTCAAAGCAGAGACCTATGTATATAGATTCAGAGAAAGATCTGCCCCACTCCTAGGTTAATGTGGCCTTCTAAAGTTCATGGTCTTGCCCATACAGTTCCCAGCAGCTCATCACACAAAAAAAGAGGAGAAGTCAAATCAACAAATGTTTATTAAGTGTTTACCATGTGCCAGGCACTGGACTAAATGCTGAGGATGTAAGAACAAAAGAAGAAAGTTGCTGCCCTCAACAAGCTTCTGTTACAATGGGGTAGCCATTGCCATTTATAGGAGGAAGGAAGAGAGAGAGAGGGAGGGAGAGAGAGAGAGAGAGAGAGAGAGAGAGAGAGAGAGAGAGAGAGAGAGAATATAAATTATATATAATTATAAATAATGTATAATGAAAATAAATGTGTGTATATGGAAGGGGAATGATATTTTGAATTAATAATAAGCATATCTACCTATAATAAGCAACCCGACCTATAAAAACTTAGAGCATCTTAATAATGAGCAAATGACTCAGCAAGTCTGATAAGCTGAGAATTACTTTAGAAGGCTTCTCTTCATCTTAGGCAGTGTTGCCTAGTACCTAGAGGTTTGGCCTTAAAATCAAGAAGACGTGAGTTCAAGTACTGCCTCTGACCCATACTAGTTGTTTGATCATGGGTAAATTACCTAACTTCTCAGTTCCTCAGGAACTCTAATAGGATAAGTTGCTGACAAGCTACTGATTTGAATTAATTGAGGGAGAAAGGGGAATGGAAACAAAGAAGCCCTAAATGGATAAAATCCCAAGACCAGTGAGGAAGAGGAAGAAGGAAACCTTTGAGCATAGCCCATGGGCCAGGTTAGGATAAGGATCAGGAAGATAAAAGTGCTATCATGAAAACTGGAATTTGCACCACTAAAGGACCAGCCACCCAGGCAGGCTAATCCCCTCCTACAATCCATAAGCTTGGCTGTCACTTAGCCTTTACCAGGCTGGACAGCAGTAGCCATGAGTTACCTGCACCCAGGCCAGGTTTCCCATCCTCTAAGTTAACACACCTCCCAGATCCAAGGGAACTCAATCTCCAAAGAGTTCCCATATTTCTGTACATTTCCTCCAATGACGTGTGTTTGACTAGGCTTCCTCCTCTCTGTTTCTCCTGTGGCAGCCAAGTGGCAGCACATATAGTCCTATTCAAAACTTTATAGATTATTAGGGCAGTAGGTAGCACAGATGATAGGGAAACAGCCTAAAGTCCAGACATCCTGGGTTCAAGCTGTGTAATCCTAGACAAGTCACTTAACCTCAAATGCCTAGCCCTTACTGCTTTTCTGTCGTAGAATTGATATTAAGTGGGGCAGCTGGGTAGCTCAGTGGATTGAGAGTCAGGCCTAGAGATGGGAGGTCCTAGGTTCAGATCTGACCTCAGACACTTCCCAGCTGTGTGACCCTGGGCAAGTCACTTGACCCTCATTGCCCATCCTTACCACTCTTCCATCTAGGAGCCAATACACACAAGTTAAGGGTTTAAAAAAAAAAAAAAGAATTGATATTAAGACTGAAAATAAGGGTTGAAGATCCATTGTAGACTATTGTGTAAGATTTGGGTCATCCTATGTCTGCCAATGTACATTTTGTTAAACAAAATGGAGACCTTGGTCAAAGATCCTGTGGGAAGTACATTAGTACTACTAATAATAGCTAGTTTTACAAAACAATTGGCATGTATTACCACATCAAGGAGAGGGAGAGCATGGGAGGCTAGGCAGTGAAAATGCCCAGAGTTTGGAGATGGAGTATCTTATGAAAGGAATAGCCAGGAGACCAGTGTTACTAGTTTGAAGAGTACATCGCACCTTGTGTTTAGCTCTGAAGATACACATAGAAAAGTGAAAATGTCCTATCTCTTAAGGAGCTTATATTCTAATAGGGGGAGACAATATATCAGGAGTAGTGAAACCCTAGAGGGAAAAATGGTGTTCAAGCTCCCCATGGCACAGATGCATGCAATAGGGAGGTAGGAGGTAGCAGGAGGATTTTGTATAAGAGGCGAAGTGCCAGTTACATGGAGAGACCTGACCGACTCAATGTGGAGTTCGCTCTATCTCTGGATCTCTGTTCTGATCTCTGTTTTGTGACTTACACCAAGTCCTTTTGGTTGTCTTTCTTTTTGGTAGGTAGTTTTCACTCAAGTGAATTCTTTGAGGACTCCAGAACAGCCATCCTAACTTCTTGGACCACAACTTATACAACATTTTCCCCCCATTCCTGGGATGTTCTCTGCCTTGAGACCTGTTTATTATCAATTATCACCAAAACGTAGCTCCTACTTTTAAGAACCTAAGACCTGACATTAATAAATTCACAGTTATTTTATTTTTTAATAGAGAAAGCATTTTGTTATTGAATCCCATCCCACTCTTTGCCACTCCATTTAGGGTTTTCTTGGCTGAGATATTGGAGTGGTTTGTCGTTTCTTTCTCTAGTTTGTTTTGCAGATGAGGAAACTCAGACAGTTAAGTGACTTACCCAGTCACACAGTTAACAATTATCCAAGGTTAGATTTGAACTCAGGTCTTCCTGATTCCAGGCCCAGTGTTCTATCCACTGTGCCATCTAGCTGCCATACACTCAAGTAGAGCAACATGTATTTTATTTTATTTTCTCCATTATCCATGCCTGGATCAAAGTCTTGTTTGGGGACTATCTTTTCCTCAGTTATTCTCATTTCCCATTGGAAGCAGATAGCCCTTGAACAATATTCCAAGACAGCTGTCCAGCCAAATTAGTCTGGAACCAGTTCTAAATGGTAAAATGATTAGAGTGCTGGACATGAAATCAGGAAAACATGCAAGATCAAATCTCTCCTCAAGTACTTTTTAGGTGAATAACCCTGGACAACTCACTTAACTTCTTTCAACCTCAGTTTCTTTATCTGTAAAATGGGGGTAATAGTAACCCCTATTTCAAATAATAATAATAACACTTATTACCCAGGGTTGTTGTGAGGACTAAATAAGACAACTTATGAAAAATTCTTTTAAGAACTGAAAGCACTGTATCATTATATTATTGTTATTATGACTATACTCACTGGTGACCACCACCTCCCCAGCAGCTACTTATCCATCTTAGGCCAAAGCAAGTAATTCAAAAACAACCACCAGGACCCAATCAATGATCCCTTCCCTCCTAAGATCATGGAAAAAGAGACATCTCCCCCAATGAGCACCTGAAGTCCTGGCACAGAGGAAAATAAACACCCTCACCCATGAGATGAGGGTTAGTATTACCACCAAAGATGGAAGAGCTGAGATTTCTCAGCTACTAGATCCTGCAAAAGCTTCCTCCACCGTCCATGAAAAGGGTACCATTTTGCAAAGGTTTCGCGGTAAAGCTGGAACCAGTGAGAATCACCAGCCCCAAGACAGCTTCTGTCCTGAGCTCTAGAGCTGCCCCCAGCTGCTTCTGGGTTGGGCCAATGGCTGAGCAGTGGCTGGGGCTGCTGTGAGGCAGAGAAGATCATGTCTAGCTGAAGTTATAGCAGGAAGCCCAGTGATGCCTCAAGGAGGCAGTCAGAAGGAAGCTCTGAGCATGCTGGCTCTTGACAGCCCTGCTTGTCTTCTTGGCCTGTGCTCCAGGAGCCTAAATAAGGCCATTGTCCACTCAGAGGCCGCTCCAGAAATTAAAGGCTTTGTGCCTCCAACAGGACTCCTGACTGGTGTCCAGAGAGGAAGCGTCGCGGGCCAGCGCATATTCCTTTGACAGCAAACGTCGCCCTCCTCCTCGCGTTTAAGCAAGGAGCCCTGCCAGCGGTCTCCCTCCCTCACTTGTCTCTGCTCCCCACTTCAGCCCATTCCTCCCCCGAGCCATCCACGCTCGGGTCCCTGAGGGGTCTCGGGCTTTCTTCCCCCTTCCTCTTGCTCCCTGGTTGGCAGAGCTTCCTCTGGAGCTGGCACCGTCACCCAGTAGCTAAGTGAGTCATCTCTGCCAAGGCAGCCATGCCCCGCTCGCTCCCTGGCTCACTCGCTCCCTCCCTCACCCACCTCGTTTCCCTTTGACCCCTCTTGCTTCTTCAGCGTGTTTATGGGCATAATTACAGTGTGCTATTGATTTCCTGACAGCCGCCTTGATGTAACTATTTTACAGAATCAAGCTAATTTCATACATGGAGGTTTTTATGGTCTCTGGCAGGCTCAACTGGAGAAGTAATTGTGCCTCCTCACCCGGCACTCCCCACCCCCAGGGTCCGCTTCCCTACCGTGGCCGGGTTGTTGCCCCATTTGGCAGCCTTGGAACCTCAGCATTCCCGCTTTAGCTTGACTCCATTCCGCAGCCCTGTGGATGAGGCGAGGCAAGACGGGATGGTGGCACTCAGAACAGCTTGCCGAACTGGGAAGAGCTGAGCTCCAATCCTGCCTCAGGCACTCGTCTGCCTCGAAACTCTCTTCTCTCCAGGTTTTCATGCTAGTGTAGAAACAGGTAGTGGCACAGTGGACAGAACACTGACTGGACCTGGAGTCAGCTCAGCCTCAGGCACGGACTAACGGTGGGACTGGGCAAGTTACTCAACCTCTGCCTCAGTTTTCTCAAATGTCAAATAGGGGTAATGATAGCATTATTATATTATATATTATATTATATACAATCCCAGGGTTGTTGAGAGGTTCAAATGAGAGAATATTTGTAAAAGGACAGTACCTGGCACATAGTAGGTGCCATCTAAATGCCAGTCCCCTTCCCTACTGGCTCTCTTGACTCTACCCCTACCTGTCAGACCACCTCTCAGTCTCCTTTGTCAGATCTTTCTTCAGGCCACTCACACTAACTCTGGATATCCCTCAAGGCTCTCTTTCTAGTTAGATAGACAGACAGACAAATAGACAAATAGAGAGGCAGACAGAGAGACATTGATAGACAGATATATATACATATATGTATATGTATATATATTTTTTAATACTCGGATATATTAATAGCAAGGTAAACCAACAGATAGACTGAGACAGAGAGATAGAAAGACAGACATAGACAGGTTGATAGCTAGGTAAACCAACAAATACACAGATAGACAGACTGATAGACAGACAGAGAGGTAGACAGACAGGCAGATTGATAGATTGATAGACAAATAGACAGACAGATTGATAGACAAATAGGCATAGACAGACAGACTGACAGATAATGATAAGATAGAGATAGATAGATAGATACTTGCTTAGTTACCTTGTCAGCTCCTATTATTATCTACCTGTATTTTTTCTACCCCTTACTTACATCTTCAGAACTCCAGTCCTTAATTGTCAACTCCTCTTTGCACACTTTAAACTAAACATTTCAAACTCAACATATCTAGGCAGCTAGGTGGTGCTGTGGATAGAACAATAGGTCTGGAGTCAGAAAAATCTGAGTTCAAATCTGACCTCACATTTACTCACTGTGTGGTCCTAGGTGAGTCATAATCTCTGCCTCAGTTTCTTCAACTGTAAAAAGAGGATAATAACAGAGCCTACCTCCAAGGACTGTTGTGAGGATCAAATGAGATATATTTGTAAAGCACTTAACCAATGCATGTCACATAGAAAGTGCTTAATACACCCTTTCTTTTTGTAGTACCATGTTCTTCCTGAAGCCTTCCCCATTGACTCCAAACTGTTCTTTTCAGTCTGTCCTGATCATTTGCTACTTGATTTGCTACTGATTTTGACTGCCCTTTAATTGTTCTGATCTAGTTGGTTTCCTCCAAAAGACTAGAAGATTTTTAGGGCAGGGGCAATGTCTTAATTCTTGAAACCCACATAGCAACCCAGACAGTGCTGGATGTCATAGGCATTCAATGGATGCTTGTCATTTCATTGATTGTCTTTTGCTTTTCTTGTTCTGCAATTTTTCTATCCATAAAATAAGAATGATGAGACTTCCCTTACAAGGAGGTTGTAATAAGGAATGAAACATGGAAGAGAGGTGAAAAATGCATCGAAAACTTTGAAAAGAAAGCTACTATGTTTAAACAGGTTCCAACTTCTTTTGGGTGTCAACTCAAGAACTAATGTATAGGAAGCTACTTTGCAAAGTAAAAAGTGGCAGAAGATACCATTTTATTATTTAACAATAGCTCTAATATGTCTCAGCTGGGAGGAGAGGGTTTTTGTTTGTTTGTTTTTGCTTGTTTGTTTGCTTGCTTGTTTGTTTGTTTTTATGGGGCATTTGAAGAAAGAAGGTGGAGGGGGAAGGGAAAATATCAGGAGTAATCAGATAGGATGGTCTTTTGGCAGGTTTGCATCATAGACACTGTTCATGAAACCCACCAGTCTTCCATGTGCCAATAGAGAGAGATAGGGAAATTTCATGTTATTGTGGCCAAAAATACTCTTTCTTTCCTGTCTTCCTTCCTTCTTTTTTCTTTCCTTCATGTTGAGTAACTTCCTTCATCTATTCCTTTTTCCCTCCTCTTTCCTTCATTCTTTCCATCTTTCTTCTACCTTCTTTTTTCTTTCCTTTCCTGCCTCTTTCCTTCTGTCCTTCTTTCCTTCTTTTATTCCTTCTCTTTCCTTTCTTCCTTCTCTACTTCTCTCCTTCCTTCCTTCCTTCCTTCTTTCCTTCCTACCTTTCTTCTTTCTCTTCTTCCTTTATTCTTCAACAAATCATGCCAGGCTGCCTCATACACTCTGTCCTGACCCATTGGCCTTCCTTTGTGTTGTTTTCTCATACATGACATTCCATCTCCCATCTCTTCACCTTTACAGAAGCTACTCCCCATTGTCTGACAAGCTCTCCCTATTTACTTCCACCTTTTAGAGGCCCTTTAAGTTTCCTTCAAAATTCAGCTCAAAGGTCATTTCCTAAATGTGTCTTTTCCTGATCCTTCAAACATCTAGTGCCAGCCCCAAAACTGCCCTGCATTTAGGCACTATCTATGTCGCTTTTTGCTTTTTATTCCTATTATCTAGCATGTCACCTTGCATATAGTGGTGCTTAATAAATGCTTATTTATTGATTGATAAATTAATGATTTGATGGATTAAGTAGCTCCTATGTATAGATACTGTGTTAGAAGAAGTACAAGGTACACATGCAGTATATTCATATAACCCCTGCCTTCTTGGAACTTATATATCTAGTAGACAAATAAGATAAATACAGATAACTAAAAATATTACATGATGAGCATATTTAGTATGTTTAAAGCAGAATGCTATATGAGAACTTGAAGAGAAAGGTCACTAAAACTCAAAAAGATGATATTTCAATTGGACTCTAAAATATAGCTAGGAATTTAACAGAAAAAATTAAGAGTGAGACCATATTCCATGATCTTTTGTTGTTTAGTCATTTCAGTTGTATCTGATTCTTTGTGCCCCTGTTTAGGGTTTGTTTGTTTTTTTTTGGCAAAGATACTAGAGTGCTTTGTCATTTCCTTCTTGAGCTCATTTTACAGATGAGTAAACTGAGGCAAATGGGTTCAGTGACTTCCCCAAGGTCATTTAGCTAGTAAGTATCTGAAGCCATATTTGAACCTAAGTCTTCTTGACTCCAAGCCTGGTGCCTGGTGCTCTATCCACTGTACCACCTAGCTGCCCCATTCCATGAAATGGGAACACTATCATCGAAGACAGAAAAGTGGGGAATCTTAGGCCATGTTAAAGGGAAGAAAGTAGTCTGAATTGATTGAAGAGTAGAAAATGGAGTTGTATCATGGGGTAGTTTTGTATTAGGGAGGGCCTTAAATGGCAGAGAAAGAGTTTGGACTTTACTCACTGATCAGTAAGGAGCCAAGGAAAAATTTTGAAATTTTTATGGATCTGGCCATAAGGAAAATTAGTATGATATGGGTATGAAGCATGATTGAAGAGGAGAAAGTAGTTGTCAGAAGACTAGTCAGGAAGCTATTACAATAGAACAGGCAGGCAACAATGAGGGCTTGAACAAGAATGATAACAACGGAAACAGAGAGGAGGTGATGAATGTCAACGCTGTTGCAGAAATGAAATTCCCCGCACTCAGCAAATGATTAAAAATGAGACATAAAAGAGAGGAAAGAGTCAAAGTCTCTTCCCCCTCTGAAAAAAAGTTTCAACAGTAAAAGGTGACAATTGCTAGAGGAGGCAAAAGGATTTCTTTAAAAGGATTGGAGGATATCCTAGTATATTTGAATGCACACAGGAAGAAACCAGGGAAGAGGAAGAGACTCAAGATGAATGAGAGAGGGACTAGCTGAAGAGAACTTAGGAGGCTATATCAAGGGCATAGAGAGGATCACAAAACCATAGTTTTAGAGAGAGAAGAGACCTACAGATGTTAGCTTTTGTGAGAAAAGAAAAAGTAGGGGATGCTGCTAAGGAGTTTTGAGATTTGGAACAGAGGTACTGAGGGAGATCTTGACAAATAGTTTTAACCAAGTAGCAGGCAGTCACCTACTTTATGCATGGGGAAATAGGAATATTCTGAAGGTAATCAGGAAAGGTAAAGGTTCTCAGTGGAGGATGAAATAGGGGGCTGATACCACAAAATAGATGATACCATCAAATCTGATGGTTGTGGAATACTGTTGTGCTGAAAGGAATGATGAATTGTAGGATTTCTATGTAAACTGGAAAGACCTCCAGGAATTGATGCAGAGCAAAATAAGCAGAACCAAGAGAACGATGTACACAGAGACTGAAACTCTGGGGCATGTGAAGATAGGATTAATCCTACCCTGCCCATTTTTAGATTTAATCACAAAAAGTATCAACACCCCACTTACACTTGAGTGGGGAAAGTCTGTAACCCACGTGTGCAAAAGTGGGTGACAAATCAGAATCAACTGACTGCCCCCGGGTAGTCCTAAGCAAAGCTTTAGCCTGTAATTGGTACAAGTAAAATAGAAGGATTGCACAGGAAGTGATGCAAAAGAAGCGCCTTTAAAAAGGAGTTACAACTTTCTGTGGGGACTTCTTCATTCTTCAGAGTTTGGAGTTCAAGTTGGAGACTGATGAAGAATCTGCTTACTGGAACTGAGACCTTAAACTTGGTGAGACTGTTCTTAAATCTCTCCTTTTGAACTACCATGTGGTAAGTGAAAAAGACTGGCTCCTTCCTGGATTTTTTCTAAAGGGACTCTCCTTTGAGAGAGGCTTTGTGACTGAAGCCCTTGCTTTATTCATCCCCAGGCCCTTGGCCCTTGGCCCTCTGCTAAAGGCTAAGGCCTGTCCAGTTGAGGACTAATTAGCCCTGCCTGGGTTGAACCAGGGGCTGGAGCAAAATACTTAGTGTGTTAGGTTAGGTATCTTGCCCTATCCTCTCTCTGATTCTCTTACTATTTGTAAGATCTCTCTTACTATTTGTAAATAAAGTACCATAAAAGTCATTCTGACTTGAGTTTTTCATTTGGAATTGAATCAATCCCTGGTGACCCAAACTCTTAATATTCAGTCCAACCATAATTTTTACCATTTACAGGCACAATCAAATGTAACAGACTTTTCTACTAGCAGCAATGCAATGATCCAGGACAATCCAGAGGGACTTATGAAAAAGAACACTATCCACATCCAGAGAAAGAACTGTGGGAAGAGAAACACAGAAGAAAAACATATGATCAATCATATGGTTTGATGGGGATATGATGGGAATATTTTTGGGATTTGGGCACTAAAAGATCACTCTATTGCAAATATGAATAATATGGAAATAGGTTTTGAACAATGATACATGTATAATCCAGTGGAATTGGTTGTCAGCTCTGGGATCTGGGAGGGAAGAAGGAAAAGGAAAGAACATGAATCATGTAACCATGAAAAAATATTCCAAATAAATTAGTTGATTGGGAATAATAAAAAAAGAAGATACCATCAAGTAGCAATGAGGGCCCAGTTGCGTGCCACAAAAGTGTCAAATCTGTTCCACTATCTTCTCCAGCAGTGCTTGCTGACCCTGAGCTTGGAGTGAGGAAATATGAAGACGATGGTTCACCAAGGGTGGAGATTCACAGGTCACAAATGCCAGAAAGAGCATTCTAGGTTAGTAGGTCCTTAAACTAGCCTTTCTAAACCCGTAAGCCCAGCATAAAGCAATGCCCTCAACTCTCTCTGCCCTCCAGGGCAACCTCTTTAAATGAATAGTTCTCAATGTGTTTCTCATTTAGATTTCAGACAGGTTTTCTTACATTTAGCACTAAGGATCTTCAGAGGGAAAAAGAGGAGTTTCTGCTGTGGTCCGTACACCCGAGCTGGGAGAAACTCTTTCATCACACAGCTCCTCCCTCACCTCTTGGGAAGCCCAGCTCCCCTGATGGGTCTGTTAGCTGCAGGCACCCATTGGCATCCAGGGCAGGGAAGTGTTGGGGTCAGGCTCCCAGGCCTGCAGTGAAGCGTGATATAGTGAGAGGAAATGTCAGGCTGTCAGCTCCTGAGCTCCAGGAACTGACAGCTCAACATGCGATCAAGGTGGCAAGGTGACAGGAGGCATCGACATGAATACAGGCCAGAATGTAATGAGGATGTTGCCAAATGCACCAGCAATGTCCTGGGTGAGGGCCTTCTGTGACACAAACTAAAGATCAGACAAGCCTCTACTGCTGATCAGGCTGAGGCTAGTTAGGCAAAGGATGGTGGGGGGTAGGAGGAGTGAGTTGTTGAGTCCAGAGTGCTGGAGAAACATAGCATTTCAGGAAGCACGAGTCCTAGCCTCAGTTCTCCCACCAATGAGCGATGTGATCCTGGGAAGGCATTCACCCTTACCTGAAGGTTGTTTCTCAAATAGATCTCTTATCTCATCACTGTGGAAATTTCCTCCAACAACGTAGATCAAAGCTCATCCCTCCTGGATGTAGTTTGCCACAGAAGATCCACTCAGGGTACTAGAAGTCTTTCTTGATTTCTCTTTGCCTCAAAAAGATGCCAGTTGAGTGCTTAGGCTGTCCACCAGGTCCTAAGGAAGATTAATGGATATAAATCAATTGTTACTATGAGGAAACCCAAAGCTAGAAAACCATCTCAGCCAACAAATGCTTGAATTACTTGCCAAGCGTAGAATTATAGCATTGAAGGGTGATGCTGGCTCACAATAAAAACTTCCTTGTAAAATCTTATCAAGGAGGATGGTGGAAGATTATGAGCCATATTACCTCATAAAACAGCCAAAAGCAATGGAGAGAAAAAACAAGTTTACAGAAAGCTTGACAAAAGACCCAATTAAGTCAAGTCATCCAAGGGCATTTACAGATAAAATTGAAAGGAGGACAATGAACAGATGAAAAATGATAAGTATCTCTCAAGATTTCTATAACAAACTCTTTTCTCCATCAATGCCAGTGGAGCCACCCCAGTTGGATTCTAATATCAAAATCCTGGATGTAAATAAACACAACCAGTGCTAACAGAACAAAGCTAGAAAGAAGAGCCAAACTGGAGCAAAGCAGATACAGAGGAAGTCGATGCTGGCAGCCAGAATTTTGAGGGTGTTTAGGGATTTCTCAAAATTCTTAAAAGAGAAGATGCCAAAGATTTAGAAAACATTTTGGACCTTATTATTACCTCCCCCAAAAGACAACAAAGAAATATCAATAACTACTAGTCTATGTATTTAATTTACCCATATGTACAACATATTCATGAGAATGATTTATACATGCATTCATCTTTGGTGAAGGTTTGAGAAGAGAACAGACAGGCACCCACAAATTATATCCTACAACAGACTGCTTGTTTAAATCATGCAATTGACTAAAAGTGTAAAGAACACAAAATCACACTGTAATTGGCTATAAAAAAGCATTCGATTCAGTAATGTAAAATGCATCCCTACAGGCTATCTCTATGCTCCAACAAGGTATCTCCTGTGCAAATATTAACACTGCCCAAGATTACTTGGAAGATAAAATGACAACGATAACTTCATTTGATGACCCTCTGGTTATTAATTTAATGCAAAGCCTAAAGCAGGAAGATATTTGCTTGTAAAGATAGTTTTCTCTATCTTGAGGAATGTCAAGTGCAGAATCCAAGTCAAGGAGGGATTTCCTATCATTGGTCAGGTCCATCTGACACTCTTGTTTGTGGATAACAACATGGTACTGATTGCACCAAGCCTCATCATATTGCTGAGTTTCTAAAATGATATCGATGGTCAGTTGAAATAATTTGGTCTGTCTTAATCCACCCTGAACAAAATCAAGTGGATGCAAAGCATTGATTGTCCAGACTATGATTTTCATTTGCATAGACGACCCATATAGAGCTGGTCCATGAGTGCAGAGATCTTGGACAGATATTATAAATGGGTAATGAGCTGAGCCTAGAACTGATCAAGTGGAGAATACCAGTTGCACAATGCTTGTAATATCCCTGAAACAGAGGTCATTTTTAAGCATCAATATTCTTCTTATTCCTCTGCCTTAAAACGAATACATACTATTGCTTTAAAATCAAAAACAAAACCTTACCTCTGTCTTAGAATCAGGTATGTGTTCCAAGACAAAAGAGTAATAAGGGCTAGGCAATAAGGGTTAAGTGATTTGCCCAGGGTCACACAACTGGGATGTATCTGAGGTCAGATTTGAACCCATGTCTTCCCAACTCCAAGGAATAGGCTGCAACCTCTTGATTAAAAAAAAAAAGTTTTCAGGAGAAATATCATAAAGAATGAAGTCAGAGACATATAACTAGAAAAGGAGATGGGCTGCTAGTAGTCAGAAAAACCACCGTACTGCACTGGCATCTGGGGGACGTCAGGATATCTGGAAAAATGGGCTGAGCACATCTGCCTGGACTCACTGGATAAGATTTATAGCAGTGATTCCCAAAGTGGGCGCCACCGCCCCCTGGTGGGTGCTGCAGTGATCCAGGAGAGCGGTGATGGCCACACTTTTTTTTGTATTACATTCTATTCTGAGTTCAATAAATAGTTTAATAATTCCCAGGGGGTGCTGAGTAATATTTTTTTCTGGAAAGGGGGTGGTAGGCCAAAAAAGTTTGGGAACCACTGATTTGTAGGAAGGCTTAGGTCAACATCCAATAGAATGTGAAAAAAAAAAAATGGATGTTTCCTCTATAATCCTTAGAAGCTCCAAAGTAATTATAGCATGAGAGGGCTTCAGAGATGTTCTACTTAAGCCACTGATTTTTAAAATGAGGAAACTGAAGCTTAAAAAGAGGAAGTGACTTATTCAAGGTAACAGGACCAAGATTCAAACATTAGTCTTCTGATTCCAATCCACTTTTTTCTTATTTACATAATACTGCCACCTCTAAATCCCTTGATCCCAGAGACACAGCACAGTGCTTTGGACAGAGTACTGGATTTGAAGTTAAAAGGAGCTGGACTTGAATCCCATTTCTGTCATTTACTACATGCCTGTTCTTGAGTCCCTTTTGTTCTTTGGGTTCTCCAGTCATAAGGGGAAGAGAACAAGCATTTATTAAGTACCTGCTATGTATCAAGCTCTATGCCAAGCATCATACAAACACTATCCCATTTGATCCTCACAATATCCCTGGGAGATAAGTACTATTGTTATCTCTGTTTTACAGATAAGTAAACTGAGGCAGATGGGGTTTAAGTGACTTGCCCAGGGTCACACAGTCAGTAAGGGTCTAAGGCTAGATTTGAATTAAAGTCTTTTCAACTTGAGTCCTGATATTCTATCTACTGTACAACCTAGTTGTCTCATTATAAAATGAAAAGCTTGGACCTGATTATCTCTAAGATCCCTTCAAGCTCTAAAATCAATGATCATTTTTAAAAAGCCATCTGAAGGAAGTACTTCCAAGGAAATGAGGTCTAAGAAAGAGGATACACCCATTACTCAGAGGAGAGAATTAAAGAAGGAAGTATATGCCTGTTATCACAGCACTACCAGAGAGCAAGGCAGGAGAAATGGGAAGGAACTGGTGTTTTTTTGGAAGAAAATAAGGTTGATCAGAAGTCATAATGCAAAATACATACCAGGATGTTTGGGACAGTGTGGGGAAGAGCAGTAGAGGGACTCAGGATAATTTAAACCATGTTGTCCGGGCCAGATGCCAACTGAGAATAGCAGGTGGAATAGCAAATATTAAATAAAGGCAGTACTAATTGGCCAATGGCCAGAGGAATGGCTCTATGCTGACCAGAAAACAAAAGCCAATAGAGAGAAAAGAAACCAAATTCCCAATTGTGGGCCCCTAAAACCTCAAGAAAAAGCCTGACCCAGACACTGCCTATAAGGCAGACAGCATGGAGCCCAAAGAGAAAAATTCTTGGGACAGGCAGAGAATAGAGAATAACTTTCTTAATCTGAGGAGCCAGTAGGGCTAGGTCCATGGCTGTATAGTCTGAGACAAAGTCGGCATAGCTTGGAGAATAAATTATGTTATAGTTAAAAGATCAGGAAGGTTAGGACTCACAAGAATAAAATTCTGAAGACACAAACAGAAATAATTCTAATCAGGATGAAAAAATAAGGTATCAGACAAGAGCAATATGGAAGTATAAGGAACTCATCAAATAGCTTGGAATTTTTTAGAAGATAAGCAAAAAAGATAGAAAGAAGGACCCATGGAGAATAGATATAAAAATGTAAGACCACCTTGTCAAAATTGCTGCAGACGTGCCAAATTCCAGAATGAGCTGAAGTTGGCATGGAAAACTAAGTACAAAGAAAAAGTCTGGTTTAGCTTTAGCTGTATTGAGGAAAACAGAAATCTTAAAGAAGGGATAAGAACACTCTGTCTGAGGTGGTCAGGATGATAATAACTGACAACAAAGCAAAGGTGAAGTGTTGAAATTCATATTTTGCTTCACTTTTCTCAGCCATAAAGAAAAAACCTTTGGACTGAAAAGGAAAGAATAAAAATAGCTAATATGGAATCCATTTCAAGATAAGTAAGGAAATGGTAAGAGAGCATGTAACACCTTAATGAATTCAACTCACCTGGCCCAGATGATCCTGGCCCTAGGAACTTAAATGAACTGAAAAATGTGATATTGAGCCCCTGCCAATCATAGTTAGAAGACTAAGAAAAATGAGGAATGTACCATAGAAGTGGGAAAAGCCTCCAGATTGGAAGAGAACACAGTTTGCCAACTAGAGGCTAGTGATCATGACTTTAATTCCTAAGAAAATATAAAAATAAATCATTAAACAGATGATTAGTGAAAATCTAGGAAAGGAAGAAATGATTACAATGAACCAGCAGGCTTCCTGAAAAATAAACCACGAGAGAGTAACTCTTTCCATTTTAGCACAGAAAGACTACTCAGCTGAGTTTATAGGGGGCTAGAGGTACTTTGTGCCAGGTTCATTTCTGGGGAAATCTCTGCTTCTAAGTATTAGACTTCCCATGTTCATATGCTGATTAACAAACCACCACCTAGAGAGGATGCTAATTATCATAAAAGTTATGGTTTCTAAATCTAAAAAATTCCCAAAACAGTTAAGAGGAAAAAGATACCCAATGCAAAAATGTGAAATGTGTATGGGATAAGTAATTTATTAATACACAGAAATAACTGATAAGCAAAAAATAAATAAAATAATCTCAGCACACATCAATAGAATACTTCTCAGTAACATAACTTATAAATAGTTATGTTGGTTGATATTTAAATATCATCTGAACATAAAGCATTTTTCTATTATTGCTAATTAGACAATTCACATTTCATTTCAATAAACATTGTCTGATCAAACAGTTAAATTTGATCTTCTTTCTGGTACTGGATCACTTAGATGTGGACACCACCTACCAAGAGCTATTGCTGCACTCAGGACACATCTTTTGGAACTCAGCAGATCATCACCAGTCCTTGGCACATATGTCCAAAGATGAGGAAAGAACAAACATAAAAAGGTAAAGGTGGACAGGGGCACTCAGTAGAAATTTGTCTATTGAGTTCATATTCCTTGTGGAGAATGATGGAGTAGAGAAGTATTCATTCTCCATCTCTGATTAAAATCACATAATGCTACCTGTAGATAATTACCGGGACAATTCAAATAGAGTTCCAAGCTCACTCAACAATGTGGACAGGTGGATTTGTTTTGAAAAGAAAGAAAATAAAGTCAAATGATCCCTATGCATCTGTAGAGCTAAGAGGAACCAGCCAGAAATCATCTCTAATCTCTCTTTTTTAATTAAATTAAAATATTTTTTTGCAAGTTTCTATTTTTATGACCCTCTGGCTCCTTCTGCACCCACTCCCCACACCACCAAATTGAACCCCTGTCCCCCAAAAAAAGGAAAGGAAAGGAAAAGAAATCTTTTATAACAAATGTCCAAAGTACAGCAAAACAAATGCTTATTCTGGTATAGGGCATCATGTTTCATCTTCAATTATCTGAACCCATGTTTTGTCATTGTATTGAACAGAATTCTAAAGTCTTTCAAAGGTTTTATATTCTTTTTAATATCACTGTCTAAATTGTTTTCCCAGTTCTCACTTCTCTCTGCATCAGTTCATAGAAAATTTCCCACCATCCTATGAAACTATCCTTTTAATTATATCTTATGGTACAATACTCCATTCCATTCATCTGGGCAACTGGGTAGTACAATAAATAGAGTGCTGGGTTTGGAGTCAAGAAGTCTGAATTCAAATCTTGCTTCAAATACTTTCTAATGAGTGATTCTAGGTAAATCACTTAACCACTGTTTGTCTCAGTTTCCTAATATGTAAAATGGGGATAATAATAAAATCTATTTTCCGGGGGGTTTTTGTGAGAATCAAATGAGATAATAATTGCAAAGTACATAGAACAATGCCTGGCATGTAATAAGCACTATATAAATGTTAGCTATTATTACCATTATATATTTAGCCATTTTTAACCATAATATTTATCCATTCCCTAACAGGTAAACTTAAGTTTCCAATTTGAGGCTACTTCTATGCGGATTGCTATATTTTAGTACATATGGGTCTTTTCTTCTCTGTTTTTATTCTCTTTGGGTATAAGCCTAATATTGCTAGGTCAAAGAGTATGGATAGTTTAGAGATTTGGGGGAGCATAATTCTTTTAAAAAACCCACTGAGTCATCAGCTCTTCTACATTAGCAGCCAATTATGGGGCTCTTTGTTACTTCAAATTGCTATCCCATTATCTCTGAGCTATACGTTGGCCAGCAACTGGCTCCAGAGCTCCCCAACAGTCAGCTAGAACCAGGTAAAGAGCATTTGCCAAGGCTCTAAGAGAGAATGGGATCATCCATCCTCATTACACTCTTCACCCAGTTAAATATTTGCTATCCTCAGCAATTCAGCTGGGATGCACTTTGCACATTTTTTCATATCTCCAATCCATGAAAGTTCTTTGGGGTCCTGTGGAAGCCCAAATACTGTCCTTTCAAGTGCTTTCTCCAGTGTCTTATAAACAGTTCACATGGCATAACTGTTTTTTCTTAACCCTTACCTTCTATCTTAAAATCAACGTTAAATATTGATTCTAAAGCAAAGGCATAGAAAAGGTTAGGTAATTGTAGTTAAGTGACTTGCCCAGGATCACACAGTTAAGAAGTTTCTGAGGCCAGATATGAACCCAAGTCCTGACTTCAGGTCTGGCACTCCATCCACTATGCAACCTAGCTGCCCCTCATGATATAATCCTTAAATAACCCCAACCTTACAAGCAGTTGTCACAATCACTCCCTGAAATATGCAAATTCAATAAAGAACATTTTACAAAGTTCATCAGAAGTCATCATTTGCCTAGAATTAAAAGAGACATGTCCTAATCCAAGCAAATAAAGAAAAAGGAGGAAAAAACTGTAATAAAGCAAACAGTTAACAAAGGGAGACAAAAAAGAAAGGAAATATAAAGGAAAAACCAGTTTCACATTCCTGAGATAGACTGAGTTGAGCTCCCAGCATGGGTAGGGCTCTTCCTACAGAGATTAGGGATTTAGAATTAACTGGAACTGACCCATCAGACTGCAGCAGTTACAAAGACTTATTTACATGGGGCCATGAAGGTGTTCATTCTCTTCCCCTTCCATACAGATCAGATTTAATCCTGGGATGGGGAGAAACCAGATTGTCTTGGGCAGAAACTCTTCCATCACTACCTTAGCACACAGAATTATTCCCCTGAAAATACAGACAATATCTCCCCAAAGGATCCTTCCCAATTTACAAGACAACCTAAATGGAATTCCAAGCCCACTGAAGAATGGGGACAAGTGGATTTGTTTCAAAAAGAAAGAAAATAAAATCATATATCTGATCCCTGAATGTGTGTGAGGCCCCCAAAAGGGATTAAGCACTCAAGAGTTGATTGGAATCGGTCTCTAAATAACTAGACAAAGTCTCTCACCCCAACATCAAGACACTGAAGTGGGGGGTCCATGGTAATTCTTACCCAGCCATGCAGTTTGAACCAAGTTTGGTCTAGGATGAACTGCCTCTGGGAAGAAGAATTTCTCTTTTCTCATAGTCATAGAGCTATTAAAAAATCCCAACCTTTAATCCTTTAAAGGCTGTTAGTCTTTTTTTTTTTTTTAAGCCCTTACCTTCAGTCTTAGAATCAATACTTTTAGATAAGCTTGTGATTTCATTGATATAGGGAACTCCCAGTGAGGTAACTCCCTCTACTAATACAAATAAACAATTCTTCTCCAATTTGGTTGCCTGGAGGCACCAGGTGGCTAAGTGACTTGCTAGGGTTACAGACTCAGAATGTGCTAAAAGCTAGTCTCAATGATTCCAATTCTGAGTTCTGGCACACTCCCCATTGTGCCACATTGCTTCTCATCTTATCTCACATTACTCCTATAAAGGAAGGAGTGACTTGATTTAACAATAGTGTGGTGAGCTAAATTCAGAACTGGTTGAACAGCCAAATCCAAAATGCAGTAATTATTGGTTCAAGGTCTACTTTGTAAGGGGTCTCCAGTGTTGTGCCTCAGGGATATGTGCTTAGCCTTTTGCTAGTTAACATTTTTGTCACTAACTTGATTAAAGTCAGCTTAGGTATAACTCATCAAATGTTCAAGGAACAAAAAGTTGGAAATGAGAGCTCATTCAGTGGACACCAGATTCAGAATCTAAAGGAGTCCTGATGAAGTAGAGTATTTGGTTGAATCTAGTAAGATTAAATTCATTAGAAATAAATGTAAAATCTTGTATTTGGGGGCAAAAAAAAAAAAATCAACTTCCCAAGTGTAAAATGGGAAAGCATGGATAGAAAATAGTCTTTCTAAGATAGATGAGATTATCAGCAGAATTCAAGGTCAATACCAGTGTGGTAGTGAATGCTCTCTTGAGCTGCATTGAGGAACTTAACCATCTAGGAGTCAATGCTTCATCAGACCTCATTTGGAGTCCAGTCTTAAGGGCGCTTGTTTAAGAAGGACAATGTCCAGAGAACAACTAGACTCATGAAAGATCATGAGACTATATCATAAGAAAATGGATTGAAGGAACTTTGTGTGTTTAGCCTGAAAAAAAAAATGCTTAGGGAAATGCCTTCAAATATTTGAAAGATTGTCAGATGGAAGAGGGTCTTGACTGATTCTTTTAGGCCCCAGAGGACGGAACCAGGAACAAAACAGTAAAAGTTGCAAAGAAGCTAATTTGGGCTTGATATAAGGAAAAACTTGTTAACAGTTACAGTTATCCAAAAGTTGACTGAGCTAGGTTGGGGGATTTCAAGCAGAGGCCAGAGTGACTAATTTCTTTAAGGTACTGGTTAGACCAAATGGCCTCTTATGTCCTTTCCATTTTAAAATTCCAAGATTCCATGATATTGTATAATGACCGAGGAATCCTGTAGAAGGGATGTATGCATCCAGCCAGAGTGTGGACCAGGTGACTATTGAGATTCAGTGAGTTTTGAGCCAGAAGGATCCAGGTACTACCATATGATGGCAACTATCACAGACATTCCATTGCCAAATCTGGAAGCTTTGGGGGGAAGCCTGCTTGAATCACCAAGGCCTCAAAGGTAATCAGTGAAGAGAGGCCTAAGGTAATGGAATAACCCTGATGCAATTATATATTGATTGGGAGCATTACAGCTGCTCCTGATTGCTTCTTATTGATACAAATCCACTGGGCAGCCTACTCAGATACAGCTGAACAAGAACAAGGAAAGGGAAAGAGGAAGAAACAGAAAGAACAAGACAGAGAGAAAGTGCTCAGCCACTACAGTTGTCTGGCATTTGTGCTTCATTGCCTTTCTGTGATCCAGCTAACTGGTTCATTTGCTGTTTCTCCAACTCCCATTTCCATGTCTTTTCACAGCCTGTTCCCTGTTCTTGGAATGCTGATCCTCTTTATCTCTGCCTCCTGGCTTCCCTGACTTTCTTCAAGATTCAGCCCAAATCCAACCTCACACAGGATATGTTTGTTTGTTTTTTATGGTCTTCCTTGGCTGCCAGTACCTTTCCCTCTGAAATTATCCTATCTCTCTGTCTCTGTTTCTCTATCTCTGTCTTTTTCCCTGTCTTTCCCTCTATATATGTGTGTATGTGTATATATACATATATATGTTTGTATAATGTACCTAGCTATGTATATACTTAATTATTTATATGTTATTCCTCTCATTAAAATATCAGTCAATAAACATTTATTAAGGGTCTACTCTGAGCCAGGCATTGTCCCAAGCACTGACAATACAAAGAAAGACAGAAGACAATTCTTGTTCTCAAGAAGTTCAGAAGACATGAAAAAGAAAACTATGTACAAACAAGATTTAAGCAAGATAAATTAGAACTAATCAATAGAAGGAAAGGTCTACCATTAATAGAGATCACAGAGGTTTCTTGTAGAAGGTGATTTATCTTTTTAACCCTTATCTTCTGTCTTAGAATTAATACTAAATATTGATTCCAAGGCATAAGACTAGTAAGGGCTAAGCAATTGAGGTTGTGACTTTCCTAGAGTTATATAGTTATAAAATGTCTGAGATCAGATTTGAACCCAGGACCTTCCCCGGCTCTAGGTCTGGCTGGGTCACTCAATGGCCACTCTAGGCTACTGAGCCACCTAGCTACACCTAGAAGGTGATATTTTAACTGGGACTTGAAGAAATCAGGGAACTCGGAGGAACCAGAGGCAGAGATGCCCTTGTTAAGAACAGGTCTTCTTACCTTTCCTTCTACCTCCACCACTTAATATAGTGCATGGCACCAGTAAATGCTCAATAAGCACTTAGTGATTGATTACTTGAGGCATGTCAGAGTAGTTTCACTCCCGTCTATTATGTGCCTTGCTCTGTCCCCTCCATCAGTAAAATGACCATTGATTCCCCAACAGAGTCCTTGGTTTGGACTTCTTTTAGCAGAGGTCCCATTTGAACCATTGTGGGAATAGAGATCCCCAAAACGTGGCACAGCTGCTCTAAAAGCAACAGAGTGTCCTAGAATGCCCTTTGGTTGTCAAATCTGAGTACCTGAGTTGGAGCCCCAATTCTGGCAAGAGTTGTATGAGTCTGGGGAGGTGGGTCACTTACCTTCTTGAAACTGTTTGCTTATCTATAAAACGAGATTAATGATGTTTAAACTACCCTCCTCATGGAGTTGCCAAGAGGAATGGGCTCTAGAAATGAATTTTTCCTTCCATTTTTCATCATTCCCTGGTACAGTCAACACTCACTAATTGGGAAAAGCCCAATTGTTGAATGGGAAAGCCCAATGGAAAATCTGGATTACAGAATCTCTTCTTTATTTTTCCTCCTTCAAGGTCAGGCTCTGGTTCTGATTCCTCCATGAAGTTTTCATTCAATCAAGCGATAAGTATTTAATTCCATTCCTACTCTTTTCCAGGCATTGTACTAGGCTTTGCCTTTTTAGAAAAGCTCTGAGGTCCAGACAGGAGCTCTGAACACAATTGCTCTGTCTCTCCTTTCTTTCTCTCTGTCTCTCTCCACTCTCTCCCCCCCTTCTCTCTTTCCTTTCTCTGTCTCCTCTCTCTCTGTTTTTCTCTGTCTGTCTCTCTCTCTGTGTCTCTCCCTCTCTCTCCTCTCTCACTGTCTTTGTCTCTCACTTTCTCTCTCCTTTCTCCCTCTATACCCTATACCCCAATTCTTACATGAAAAAGCAGGTACTACAGGCCTATTCTCCAGGAACTCTAAAGAAATTAAAGGGTAAGAGGTTTTGAGACAACTAGGAAAATCACTCCACAGCGATGGAGCACTTGACACTTTCTTTGTAATTTTACCTAATTATGTCAATAAACCATGTAGTTATAGAATGTCAGACTGGGCTAGGAAGCACCTCTGATGCAAAAGGGGAGGTGAACTCATCAGTTTCATAGAATCCTCTTATCATTTAGAGCCTTATCTCATTTTATCCTTACATCAGAACCAAACCTGTGTCAGTAAGGCTCTTCTTGTATAATCATCATTGTAGTATATGGGTGTCTGACACAGTTACAGAAAGACTGATCTTTTTTGGAGGTGTTGGAAGCCCCAGGAGGAAGACACTCTAGCAGTGATGGTGAACCTTTTGGAGGCAGAGTGCTGTGCCCTTCCCCCACCCTACCCCCTAGACAGAGTTCCATGCCTGCCCCCCAACCCCAAGACTGAGTGCTGTGCCCCTCCCTTACACTGAATGTTAGGTGTACCCTGCCTGCCCCCTTATCCTACACAGGGGAGGGAGGATGTGCTCCCATTGGGCTTCTGGGTGGAGGGACAAGTGAAGTGAGGAGTATAGAGAGGGAGAGGGGAGTGTCCTAAGCACTCTGCTCCCCTCCAGCTCTGCCACCTGTGATCTGCCCACCTTACCCACTGTGCACTCCCATTGGACTGCTGGGCAGAGGATGTAAAAAAATGTTGTCAGGAACATTGGAGAGGGAGAAGAGAGCAACTCTTCCCAAATCCCTCCGCCTTGCTAGTAAGGATCTTGGGGGTATTGGGAGGGCAGCCACACTCTACAGAGAGTATTCTGCATGCCATCTTTGGCACCCGTGCCATAGGTTCACCAATCCTGATCTAGAAGGAACCTTTTCCGAAAACCTTCATGACATAGCCCTCTTCCTCTTCTCTCATCCTCTTTCAATATTGCCTCTCCCCCTCCCCACCATCATCATCCCTACTCCTACGAAATCTTTATTCCTCTCCAACCCTTAGATGCACTTCACCCCCCTTTCAAATGTCCAGAGTCCCAGTCCCTACAAACTCCCAAGGGGAAACCACACTCATTGCTCAGCTAAGCAAAGAGTCATAAAATACAATCTTTCTGGCAAGATACCCTTGTTATTGGATTGTTTCAGTTGTCTCTGATTCTTCATGACCTCATCTAAGGTTTTCCTGGCAAAGACACTGGAATGTTTTGCCATTTTCTTCTCCAGTTCATTTTACAAATGAGGAAACTGAGGTAAACAGGGTCAAGTGACATGCCTGGGCCTGGGGTCACACAGCTAGTTTCAGAGGCCAGATTTAATCTCAGGAAGGTAAGTCTTCCTGATTCCAAGCCCAGGGCTCTATCCACTGAACCACCTAGCTGCTTACTCTGGTAAGATGGGAGATCATAAAGACTTATCATTTTGTTCTGCCAATATACCCTTAGATCCCCAGGATTGCCATCAGACCTTCTAATATGCACCCTAAAAGGATGCACTTTGCCTTTCATCCTGCTGCATTACTCTTAGTATCAAAGGGCCTTTTTGTTTAATATGCAAGTAAACTCTGCTCTGTGTTCTCTCTTCTCCAATTCAGAGGTGAGCTCCTTGACAGCAGGGATTATTTTGCTTTCCTGTTTGTATCCTCATACTTAGCACAGTGCTTTGCTTTTCATAAGGGCCTAATAAATGCTTCTTGTTTCATTCATTCAGAACCTTAGAGATAGTTTCCCTCACTGATTAATTACATGATAGCTTGGGGGGGGGGTGTTGTGTTTTTTTTCCTATAGGTTTACAGAAAGGAGGAAAAGAGAAAGGAATGGGCCTCATTGCTAATAAATAAGGTACTTTCAATATGGTACCCTAAGCACATCCCACTTATACCAAGTTTGTCCACTAAATGCAAAGGAATTTCAGGATGAAATGGAAATGAACAACTGGTGGGATTAGGAAAAGTTTCATGTGGAAAGTGGAATTTTGCCTAATATTTAAAGATATTTCAAGAGAAAAAAACTGAGAAGGGAGAAGGAAAGGCATTCCTGGGAGAAGGGTAAGCCTATGTAAAAGCATAAAGTTGGTATATGTAATGTATAGAGGAAACAATAAGCCAGCCTGCCTTGCTGGTGCATGATCATGTTCATGGAGATAAGTAATGTGAATTCCATCTAGAAAGACACTGAGATGGCCTTGAAATGTCAAACAGGAGAGTCTCTATTTTGTCCTATAGGTAACAGGATACCACTGGAAGCTTGAAGATCCAAGAGATTCTAATTCTACATCCCTTGTGACTCATGAGGTTGGTTGGTTAATGAAGACCAAAATGGATCCATTGCCATTTCGACCAAATAATATTACACACACACACACACACACACACACACACACACACACACACACAAATCTGTTTAGTGTACAAAATAGACACAGATTTTACTTGTGATACTGATTGCAATTTTGAAGATTCCAACCAGTTGGCTATGCAAGTGAATGGCTCTATGAAACTCCTGAAAGATCATTGAGGGGGAGAAAAAACTCAAGACTTACAACCTAAAGACAACAGATCAGTAGCTTAGCATTCATGACTGAAAGGCAAGACTTTTTTTTTTGTTTAATGCTCATAGCATTACATTCAAAATCTGGTAATAATAATACATCCATTAGCAAACCACCTAGGAACAAGATATTCCATAGCTGTACTAAACAAACCAATAAGATTTTCAGAAAACATTCAAATCAATGCTATCTGGATTGACAGCTATGTGAAGAATAACTCTGGTCACAGCTTCGATTTCTTTCTACCCAGAAACAATTAAATTAGGCCCACCTTCTGCAAAACTATAAAGTCTATTGCCTGTCTTCTATCTCGCTTCTTCTTTTTTCTATCCTCCTCCCTTGACTTCATGCCCTCTTTGTTTCTTCAATGCCCTCTTCCTCATCCAAACAAGAAAGAATTGAATATCAATTCATTTATATTTCAGGATTGATTTACACTTTGACTGAAAATCTTTCACACCTATCTGATAATTCAAACAAACCAACATATTTTATGCCTTTTATGATAATGCATCATGAAGGTTACTAAAGGCATTTTGTGTATAAATGAAGATTATAAAAGAAGATTCAGGGAAATTATCATAGGGACCTCAAAAAATACCCTAGACCAGAAGTTGTTAATTTTTCTTATGTTATGGGCCCCTTTAGCATTCTAATGAAGTCTATTGATTCCTTATAAAAATGTTTTAAATGCATAGGATTGCAAAGAAAACCAACTATATTGGAATAAAGTAATCAAAATATATATTTTTAAGTTCATGGACCCTGAAACTAAGAGCCCCTGCTATAGAGCTACTTGACTAATCCTGCAGACTTACCTCAAATGACTAAAAAGACCCAAAATTGCAGAATCTCCATTGGAAAGAATCTCAAACACTATTTAGATAAACCTGCACTTGAACGAGACTCCTCTCTGTTGTTATTCAGTTGTTTCTGTCATGTTTGATTGTTTGTGACCCACTTTGGGATTTTCATGGCAAAGGTATTAGAGTGGTTTGCCCTTACCTTCTCCAGTTCATTTTGAGGAAACTGAGACAGAGTTAAGTCACTTGCACATGTTCACACAGAAAGTGTCTGAAGCCAGATTTGTACTTTAAGAAAATGAGTCTTCTTGACTCTAAGACTAATGCTCTATCCACTATGCCACCTAGTTGCCCTCTACTGTAACTCCAACAAGTGTTTATCCAGTTTTTGCTTGAAGATCTCTAAGGAGGAATTCATTCATTTCCCTCTGGGGCCAAGCAGAATAAGTCTACTCCTTCTACATGACAACTCTTTGAGTACCTGAAGACAGCTATCATATCTCTTCCAAGTCTTCTCTTCTCCATGCTAAATAGCTCTGTTCTTTTATCTGATCTTTGTTGTAAATACTCTTTTAAATGCCTAAGTTACTACAAAGCCTAAGATTGTATTGGCTTTGTTGATTATCAGACCACATATTGATTCATACTGAATTTTCAATCTACTAAAATCCCAGATCTTTTTTCATTTTAACTGTTATCTAGACCACCACCACTGCCACCATCCCCAATCTTTTGAGAGAATTAATTTCTAAATCCAAGTATAGGGTTTTACATTTAACTCTCAAATTTCATTATAGTATTTGACCGAGTGTCCCAGGCTGTCAAGATCTTTTTGGACTCTCACTGTCATTCAGCATATTAGCTATCCCTCTCAGATTCACATAGATTATGCATTCTATCTACACCTTCATCTAAGGCTCAATAAGAATGTTGACTAAAGGACAGATTCCTGTGGCACTGTTTTAGAGAAATACCTCCAATGTGATATTGAATAATTAATGACTACTCTTTAGATTCAGTCACTTAACCTGTTCTGAATTCAGCTGCATTCTTATCTAGTTCTCATTTAAACTTTTTTCACAAGGAAATTTACTTCTATTATCCAGAGTTAATAGAATTTAATAAACATTTATTATGTAGTTGCTATTACATAATGAATGGAGCAGGTAGATGGTGAAGGGGATGGAATGCCAGGCCAGGAAGACCTGAATTCAAATTCAACCTCGGACACATACTAGCTGTATGACCCTGGGAAAGTCATTTAACCCTGTTTGCCTCCGTTTTCTTATTTATTAAGTGAGCTGGAGAAGGAAATGGCAAACCTCTTCTATATCTTTTCCAAGAAAATCACAAATAGGGTCATGAAGAATCAGACATGACTGAAATAACTCCAGTATCTTTTCTAAGAAAACTCTAAATGGGGTCATGAAGAGTCAGAGATGACTGAAAAAACTGAACCAGAGCAGCAAAATTGCATAATAAATCCCAAGGGCTTAATAAACTAAAGGGAATGTTGGGGCATAATTTATTTAAAGCCTGTAGGGCTCTTGGCTTATCCCCCATATTGTCTTAGTAACAAATGCTTGCCAAACCTTCCCTGACTGACAAAATACAGTTTCTCACATAGCACATTGTCTTCACATGCTAAGGATTTGATGAATGTTTGTTGAATTTGTCACTGGAGGAAGCCAATGGTCAGAGCTTAAACAGCAATATGGACTTCCTGGCTAAGATGGCAGCAGAGTAAAAAGCAGCTGCTTAACCTCTAACCAAAACATATAGGACTCCTCAGGAAGACATAAAAACAAATCCAGAGGAACGAAGGGACCCCACAACAGGGCGCAGCATTGGAGGTACATGGGATTGGGGCATTTCCATGCTATAAAGGGGTGAAACAGCTCTCACTAAAATGCAAGCTGAGCAACCCCCTCCCCCACCCCACAGGACCTACAGTGCCAAAGCCAGCGCACAAGAGGTAGAGCAAGTTTGGGGCATGCATTAAGTCCTTGGCAGCTACCTGGGGTCATCAGGGCCTGCTCCTGAGAGCAGCAAGACTTAAGACCCCAAGAGGCTAAAGAACACGTGGACTTTGAACACAGACCCTGAGCACAGGTACAAGTGCAGGCGGGACACAAGCTCAGACACAGATCCTGAGCACAGGCAAGGACTCTGATCCTGAGGGCAGGCGTGGACCATGAGTGGGGACCCAGTGCAGAGGGGTGCACAACTGTGGAAGCAGCGCCCTGAGACTGTTAAAGGAGCCTCTGGCAGAGGAACAAGCAAGGGGACCACCAGGAGTCTTGACCCTGAGAACAACTAGACCTGAGACTTCAGGAGCCTAAAGAGCACAGACAGAAACTGAGTGTGAGGATAAACCTGAGAGGACACTGAGCTAACAATGGCAAGCCAGAGACAGGAACCCCAGAAGAGAAAGATCAAGAAGAAATCTTTAACACTCGACAACTTTTACACAGAAAAAATCCAGACAACAGAGCAAATAGCAGAGGAGAACAAACAAGTAATCATATCCAAACCTTCCCAAAATAATGAAAACTGGCCATAAGCTATTAAAGAGTTCAAATCTGAAATGATGAGAAAGATGGAAGAGATTTGGTGAGAGAAGTGGGAAATAGCTCAAAAGGAAATTAACAGGTTAGAAGACAGAAACTCCCAATTGGAGAAAGATGCCCCAAAATCAAATGAAATGATAAGCAAATTGGAAACCAATACCTGGGAAGAAAATAACAGTTTAAAAGGCAGAATTTCACAATTAGAAATTGAGGCAAGTAAATTGAAGACCAGAAATGACCAGATTGAAAAGGAAAACCAAAAGATTATAGCCAAAAACCAGTCTCTAAAGGCTAGAATTGAGCAATTAGAAGCTAATGATCTCTCAAGACAACAAGAACAAATAAAACAAAGTCAAAAGACTAATAAAATAGAAGGAAATATGAAATATCTCAATGAGAAAGTGACAGACCAAAAAAACATGTCTAGAAGGCACAATCTGAGAATAATTGGTCTTCCTGAAAAAGCAGAAATTAATAGAAATTTTGACTCTATACTATAAGAAATTATTCAGCAAAATTGCCCTAAAGTTCTACAACAAGAGGGCAATATAGACATTGAAAGGATCCATAGATCACCCTCTACACTAGACCCTGAAAAGACAACCCCCAGGAATATAATAGACAAGTTCAAGAGCTTCCAAGTAAAAGAAAAAAATGATAAGAAGCCAGAAAGAGACAATTCAGATATCAAGGAGTACCAATCAGGATCACACAGGATCTGGCAGCCTCCACACTGAAAGACCGCAAGGCGTGGAATATGATATTCAGAAAGGCAAGAGAACTGGGTCTACAACCAAGGATCACCTAACCATCAAAACTGACTATATACTTCCAGTGGAAAGTTTGGGCATTCAACAAGACAGAAGATTTCCAAGTATTTGCGCACAAAAGACCAGGACTAAATGGAAAGTTCGATATCCAACCACAAAAATCAAGAGAAACATTAAAAGGTAAATAAGAAACAAAGGAGAAAGAAAGAAAATTTGTATTTTTAATATGATCTAATTATTGGTATTCCTATGTGGAGAAATATTATGTATATTCTCTGAAAGGAACTCTATTCACTAATATAGTATTCACTATTATAGTAATTAGAAGAATTATTCATAGGGAGAGGTTGGAATACTAAATGGTCTAAGATGATATGGGGGGGTGGGAAAGAGGGGGATGAATAGTAGAGGACACTAAGAGAAACTTGAATGAATAAGAAAAAGAGGATATTCTATTACACATAAAGAGGGCACGGGAAGGGAAAGGGATGAATATTATTATAAGAAGGAGAGGAAGAGAGCATTAAGAGGTAATATTTAAACCTTACTCTCAGTGTAATTAACCCTGAGAGGGAAGAGTAGCTTTATCCATTGGGATATAAAACTCTATGTAACCCTATTGAGAAAGTCAGAAGCGATAAACCAAGGGGAGCAGGGGAGTGGGGAGGTCATAAAAGGGAGGGGAGAAGAAGAGGGAGGGAATTCATTAGGCCTTAAAAATAAAAAGAGGGGAACAATAAGGGAGGGGGTAGAAAGGGAAATTAATCAAGGGAGGGGACAAGGGTTAGTGACATAAAGCAAACCACTGGTTTAAAAGGAAATAGTGTAAGAAGAAGGAGTAGAACTAGGAGAGAATACCAAAATGTTGGGGAATACACAACTGATAATTATAACTCTGAATGTGAATGGGATAAACTCTCCCATAAAAAGGAAACAAATAACAGAATGGATTAGAAACCAAAATCCTACCATATGTTCTCTACAAGAAACATATATGAGGGTGGACATACACAGGTTTAAGGTAAAGAGCATGAGCAAAATCCTTTTGGCCTCAAATGAGAAAAGAAGGCAGGAGTGGCAATTATGTTTTCTGACAAAGCCAAAGTAAAAATAGATATGATTAAAAAAGACAGGGAAGGTCATTCCATCCTGATTAAAGTCAGTATAGACAATGAGGAAATAACATTGCTCAATATGTATGGACCAAATGGCATAACAACCAGATTCGTAAAGGAGAAACTGGTAGATCTCAAGAAGGAAATAGATAGTAAAACATACTAGTGGGAGATCTAAATATTCCTCTTTCAGATCAATATAAATCAAACCAAAAAATAAATAAGAAAGATATAAGAGAGATGAATGAAGTCCCAGAAAAATTAGATTTAATTGATATGTGGAGAAAAATAAATAGGGACAAAAAGGAATACACCTTCTTTTCAGTTGCACATGGTACATTCACAAAGATTGACCATGTAATAGGGCATAGAATCATTGCAAACAAATGCAAAAGAGCAGAAGTAATAAATGTAACCTTCTCAGATCATAATACAATAAAAATAACAATTAGTAAGGGCACCTGGACAGGCAAATCAAAAACTAATTGTAAATTAAATAATATGATTCTCCAAAACTAGCTAGTCAAAGAAGAAATCATAGAAACAATAAACAATTTCATTGAAAAGAATGACAATGATGAGACATCCTGCCAAACTCTGTGAGATGCAGCCAAGGCAGTACTCAGGGGGGAATTTATATCCTTGAGTGCATATATTAACAAATTAGGGAGGGCAGAGATTAATGAATTGGTAATGCAACTTAAAAAATTAGAAAGTGAGCAAATTAAAAATCCCCAGATGAAAACTAAATTAGAAATACTAAAAATCAAGGGAGAAATTAATAAAATCAAAAGTAAAAGAACTATTGAATTAATAAATAAGACTAGAAACTGGTATTTTAAAAAAACAGATAAAATAGACAAAGTACTGGTCAATCTAATAAAAAAAGGAGAGAAGAAAACCAAATTGATAGTATCAAAGATGAAAAGGGAGACCTCACCTCTAATGAAGGCAAAATTAAGGCAATCATTAAAAACTATTTTGCCCAATTATATGGCAATAAATATAGCAATCCAGGAGATATGGACGAATATTTACAAAAATACAAATTGCCTAGATTAACACCAGAAGAAATAGAATACCTAAATAATCCCATATCAGAAAAAGAAATTGAACAAGCCATCAAAGAACTCCCTAAGAAAAAATTGCCAGGGCCTGATGGATTCACAAGTGAATTCTATCAGATAATCAAAGAGTAACTAATCCCAATACTATACAAATTATTTTATATATTAAGCAAAGAAGGAGTCCTTTCATAAAATTTATAACAAAATAAATTCCTTTTATAACACAAATATGGTATTGATTCCAAAGCTAGGTAGATCAAAAACAGAAATAAAACCACAGACCAATCTCCCTAATGAACATAGATGCAAAAATTTTAAATAGAATACTAGCAAAGAGACTCCAGCAGGTAATCAAGAGGATCATCCACCATGATCAGGTGGGATTTATTCCAGGAATGCAAGGATGGTTCAACATTAGGAAAACCATCCACATAATTGACCATATCAACAATCTAACAAACAAAAATCACATGATTATCTCAATAGATGCTGAAAAAGCCTTTGACAAAATACAGCACCCATTCCTATTGAAAACCCTGGAAAGTATAGGAATAGAAGGACCTTTCCTAAAAACAATAAATAGTATATACCTAAAACCATCAACAAGCATCATATGCAATGGGGATAAATTAGAAGCCTTCCCAATGAGATCAGGAGTGAAACAAGGTTGCCCATTATCACCTCTACTATTGAACATAATACTAGAAACACTAGCAGTAGCAATTAGAGAAGAAAAAGAAATTGAAGGTATCAAAATAGGCAAGGAGGAGACTAAGCTATCACTCTTTGCAGATGATATGATGGTCTACTTAAAAAATCCTAGAGCATCAACTAAGAAGCTTGTATAAATAATCAACAACTTTAGCAAAGTTGCAGGATACAAAATAAATGCACATAAATCATCAGCATTTCTATATATTTCCAACACATCACAGCAGCAAGAGGTAGAAAGAGAAACACCATTTAAAATCACCCTAGACAATATAAGATACTTAGGAATCTATCTACCAAAACAAACACAGGAATTATACAAAAAAAACTACAAAACACTTTCCAAACAATTAAAACTAGATCTAAACAATTGGAAAAACATTGATTGCTCATGGGTAGGACAAGCTAACATAATAAAAATGACCATTCTACCCAAAATAATTTACCTATTTAGCGCCATACCTATCAAACTATCAAAAAACTTTTTTACTGAATTAGTAAAAACTATAACAAAGTCCATCTGGAATAACAAAAGATCAAGAATATCAAGGGAAATAATGAAAAAAAAAACATGAAGGAATAGGGCCTAGCAGTACCAGATATTAAATTGTACTATAAAGCAGTGGTCATCAAAACGGTATGGTACTGGCTAAGAGACAGAAGGGAGGATCAGTGGAATAGACTTGGGGTAAGTGACAAAAGCAAGACAGTGTATGATAAACCCAAAGAGCCCATCTTTTGGGACAAAAATCCACTATTTGACAAAAACTGCTGGGAAATTTGGAAAACAATATGGGAGAGATTCGGTTTAGATCAACACCTCACATCCTACACCAAGATAAATTCAGAATGGGTGAATGAATTGAATATAAAGAGGGAAACTATAAATAAGTTAAGTGAACATAGAATAGTTCACTTGGCAGATATCTGGGAAAGGAAAAATTTTAAAACTAAGCAAGAGTTAGAGAAAATTACAAAATGTAAAATAAATGATTTTGATTATATCAAACTAAAAAGCTTTTGTACAAACAAAAACAATGTAGCCAAAATCAGAAGGGAAAGAACAAATTGGGAAAAAATTTTTATAACAAAAAACTCTGATAGGGATCTAATTACTCAAATATACAAGGAGTTAAACAAATTATTTAAAAAATCAAGGCATTCCCCAATTGATAAATGGGCAAGTGACATGAATAGGCAATTTTCAGATAAAGAAATCAAAAGTATCAATAAGCACATGAGAAAGTGTTCTAAATCTCTAATAATTAGAGAAATGCAAATCAAAACAACTCTGAGGTATCACCTCACACCTAGCAGATTGACTAAAATGAAAGAAGGGGAGAGTAATGAATGCTGGAGGGGATATGGCAAAACTGGGACATTAATGTATTGCTGATGGAGTTGTGAACTGATCTAACCATTCTGGCTGGCAATTTGGAACTATGCTCAAAGAGCGATAAAAGAATGCCTGCTGTTTGATCCAGCCATACCATTGTTGGGTTTGTACCCCAAAGAGATCATAAATAAACAGACTTGTACGAAAATATTTATAGCCACGCTTTTTGAGGTGGCAAAAAACTGGTAAAGGAGGGTATGTCCTTCAATTAGGGAATGGCTGAACAAATTGTGGTATATGCTGGTGATGGAATACTATTGTGCTCAAAGGAATAATAAACTGGAGGAATTCCATGTAAACTGGAAAGATCTCCAGGAACTGATGCAGAGCGAAAGGAGCAGAGCTAGCAGAACATTGTACACAGAGACCAATAAACTGTGGTAAAATAGGATGTAATGGACATCTGTACTAGCAGCAATACAATGACCCAGGACAATTCTGAGGGACTTATGGTAAAGAACGCTACCCACATTCAGAGGAAGGACTGCAGGAGTGGAAACACAGAAGAAAAGCAACTGCTTGAATGCATGGGCTGAGGCGGACATGATTGGGGATGTAGACTCGAAACTACCACACCAATGCAACTATCAACAATTTGGAAATAGGTCTTGATCAATGCCATATTAAAACCAGTGGAAATACACATCAGCCATGGTGGGGGGGGGGGGACCTTGGGGGATGAAGGGGAAAGTAAAAGCATGAATTATGTAACCATGTTAACTTTTCTGAAATATAAATATTAATAAATGCTTTTTAAAAACAGCAATATGGTTATAGTTAGTTAGGCATCTAACAGAGTAACATACCGAACCGAGAACTTGTGGCCTAAAAGGGTTAACATTCTCCATACCCTACCAAGGAGGAGTGGAGACAGTAAAGAAGATTTGGTTCCTTGGAAGACAGACTCTCTCTTCCCTACTCTTGTCTCACTACCTGTAAAATGGGAAGAAGAAAAAAGAGAGAGAGAGATCCATCCTTGCCCGTTTTGAAGATGACTGAGCTTATTTAATTATCTGTCACTTTTTTTTCCTTTTAATTTTCTTACTTTAGCCTAAGGCCCAACAGTAAGTGGAGCATGGCTGTAATAAAGTGAATAAATACGCAAATAAGCATATGAAATGATTTGATTTACTGATAAAGAAAGACAGCTTATAAATTTCCAATGTTGTTTTTGGCATCACTTATTTGGCTGGTCATTTCATTTAATCATTCACAGCTCTAATAACAAAGGTGGCCTCCCTTTAGAGAAGAAATAGGGAGAGCCTCAAGAATACAGTCTCAGACAAAAACCTAGTCAGCCTATTATGGAGCCAGTCTCTTCAATTGATGCCTCTTAGGGACTAGCTGAGACCAGTTTCTGAGTCCATTCTGCTACCCACAGTGAGACACAGGCAAACTTGATCTCTACATGGAGATCTCCACTTTCCCAGGAACACAAAGATGGGGACACATCTGTCTTGTGTCAGTTCTGAAAGGGTTGACCCAGTGGGTGATCTCCAAACTCACACCACAGATTTACTGGGGAAGGGCTTCTAGGAACAATAGGAGAGAGGAATTCCTTGGTTCCTGTTTTGTCATTTTGACATTTCCAAATTTCCTTTTCTGAAATGTTCTTTCCTCTCAAGCTATCAACCCTTATGTCTCTTCTTTTTCACAGCCAACTTCCTAGAAAAAGTTTTTTACACTCAACAAGCTTTCACTCTCTCTCCTGACTCAAATGAATCTGCTCTCTCCAAAGTTACTGACAATGTCATAATTGGCAAACCCAATGCTCTTTTTTTCTGTCCTTATCACTCCTGACTCCTCTATAACATTTGACACTGCTAACCTATCCCTCTCATCCCCTAAATATGTTCTCCTTTCAGAGTTTTGGGACACTGATTTTCCTCTTGGTTCTCCACCTTGCTGTCTGACCATTCCTTAGGATGAAATCCCACCCCCAAGATTTAGGTGTACCTAAGGTTCTGTCCTGGGTCCTCTTCTCTTTTTAAACAATACTTTGATTAGGGTGTAGGAAGTGTACCAGGAGGACTACCACCACGTCTGCTGTAAGGGCTGCTCATCTATCTTTGGTATCCACTTTACACTCACCTCTCACCTGTGGCTCTAAGAAGCTGCAACATGCATAATAGACAAATGATGGGAAAACTATCTTCACAGTTAAACCAGATTGAGGGTAACTAAGAAGTCTTTTTAGCCTGTATGTCTACCCCCAAAAAAGTGAAGACCTCCCTCAGCAGACTGGGCAGGTGAGAAAAATGTGTTCCAAAGTTCATGAAGCCAGCTGAAGCAGGTGCTATGAAGCTTTGTTACACATCCAAGAAACCAAGGTCATCTACCAGTCCATCTCCATTTGTCTTGACTTTTGTCTTGCCACTGGACTTTAATGACTCCAGAAGAAAGAGTGAGGGCTGATAACTTTGTGCAACTCTGTCTCACTTAAATCCAATTCACACATACGTCAAGACATGTGATATCATTGGTGGATTGTTCCTCTTTTAAAATTAAGGATGAAGGGGCAGCTAGATGGCTCAGTGAATTGAGAGCCAGGCCTAGAGACAAGGAGGTCTTGGGTTCCAATCTGGATCCCGACACTTCCTAGCTTTGTGGCCCTGGACAAGTCACTTAATCCCAACTGCCTATCCCTTATCACTTTTCCACCTTGAAAACAATATAGGTGTTCATTCTAAGGCAGAAGGTAATAAGTGTTTAAAAAAACATGAAGGATGAACAAACAGAACACACTCTTCATTAGTGATCTTATCAACTACCCTGGGTTCAATTATCAACTCTTTGTGGAAGATTCCCAGTTGTAGTCTTTCTCATAAATTACAGTCCCATTCTACCAACTATTAGACATTTCAAACTAGATATCATATCACATAGGCATCTCTATTTTAATATATCTGAGACAGAATTAAAAGTAAAAAGTACTCTCTCTCTCTCTTATTTTCTCTCTCTGTCTCTGTCTCTGTCTCTGTCTCTCTCTGTCTGTCTGTCTGTCTCTCTCTCTCCCATGATCCTACCAGTAACACAGGTTATTATATTAGTCACCCTGGGACACCTTACTTTCCTTTGCCTCCCATATCCATTCAGTTACCAAATTTTAGTGATTCTTCCTTCATAATGTTTTCTTGTTTCCCCTCTCTTCTTTCTATTCACATGGCCAACACCCTAGATTCAGGTTAGGCATGTGCTAGAACCAGTTCACACTGACTCCTGAGAATCAATTGTTAAATTTTCTGTGTAATCGTTTACACCTCAGAAGTCATTAAACACCACAAATCAGGGCTTTGCCTAGACTTAAGAAAGTAATGGAGAAAATGTTAGCAGAGCAGATTAAATTTTAAAATGTGCTATGTATTTGAGGTGGAGGGGGTTGTTAAGTATTTACACACACATTTCTGATTCAGGTCATTACCTCTCACCTAGATCACATTTTTATTACCATATTCTTTTCACCACCACCCCTTTTTTCACATATCATCTTAAATAACTTAGTACAACAACCTCTACCTATGAATAATTCTTCTATCTACTATGATAATGAAAACAATTTTAAGAGTTACAGATATCACTTTTTCATATAGGAATATAATCAATTTAACCTTACTGAAGCCCTTAATTTTTCCCCCTCTTTCTTATTTGCCTTTTCATGGTTCTCTTGAATTTTGTTTTTGGACATCAAATTTTCCATTTAGTTCTAGTCTTTTCTTTAGGAATGCTTAGAAATCTTCTGTTTTATTAAATGTTCATACTTTCCCTTGAATGTATATAGTCAGTTTTGATAGGTAAGTGATTCTTGGTTGTAGACCCAATTCTCTTGTCTTCTTGAATATCATATTTCACTCCTTGCAGTCCTTTTGTGTGGAAGCTTCCAGATCCTTTGTAATCCTGATTGTTCCTCCTTGATATCCAAATTGTCTCTTTCTGGTTTCTTGAAATATTTTCTCCTAAGCTTGGAAGCTCTTGAATTTGGCAATTACATTCCTGGGGGTTGTCTTTTGAGGATTTAATGTAGAGGGTGATCTATGAACTCTTTCAATGTCTATTATGCCCTCTTGTTCAAGAATACCAGGGTAGTTTTCTTGAATAATTTCTCGTAATATGATGTCAAGGCTTTTATTTTGTTCTAGGCTTTCTGATAGACCAATAATTCTTATATTGCCTATCTTGGATCTGTTTTCCAGGTCAATTTTCTTTTCAATTAGATATTTCCTGTTTCCTTCCATTTATTCAATCTTTTTATTTTGCTTTATTCATTCTTGTTATCTTGTGAGAATATTAGCTTCCACTTGCCCAATTCTAGTCTTTAAATACTGATTTTCTGCTCTGATATTTTGATTTTCCTTTTTGGTTTGGTCTATTCTGCTTTTAATGGCTTCCAACAGGTCAGTTCTGGTTTCCAATTTGCTTATTACTTCATGTGATTTCTGTGCCTCTTTTTCAAAGTGGGCAATTTTGTCTTCTAAGCTATTGTTTTCTTTTCTTATTATTTTCATTTCTTTTTCCTGCTTTTCTTCCCATTTTTATTCTATCTTTCTTACTTGGTTCTTGAACTCTTTTTTGGTTCCTTGAGAGCTTGTATCCATTTTCCATTGTTTTGGAAAGTCTAGATGTCTTTGCTTGTTTGACAAGCTCTGCTATTGCTTCTATATTTTCCTCTTTTTCTCTATAGAAATTACCCAAGATCAAAAGCATTTCTCACTGCTTTTTATTCCTTTTGCTACTAGTGGACTGGGTTTCCTGCATGTTGGTGGACATTGATGTCTTAGCTTCTGTCTCGCAGGGTTTTGCCTTGGTAGTATCTTCCCTTCCCTGTCAGAAACTTGAATAAGGAGGGCAGGCCCATCTTTTTGTAGCAAGCTTTAAAACATTTTGCCCTGAGGCTATTTTTCCAGTCCCTGCTGCCTCTGCTGTGGACAGTCTTGTTTCTGCCCAATATCTATGCTTTGCTGCCCAGGCTCCCCACTCTTCAGCCTTGGGTCCCAAGTCTCACTGTCAAGGCCTTGCACTATCCTCAGAGGTAAGTCTGTGGTGCCCCCAACCAGCCCCCAAGAATTTAGAGATTGCCCCAGCCCTCACTCTGACTCTGGCACAGTAAGTGGTGTGGGGGAGGGGTGATCACCTTGCACTTTGATAAGTGCAGTTTTGCCCCCTTATAGCATGGAAATCTCCAAACACTGCCTACCTTTAAGGCTGCCTCCAGTGGGAGAGCCCCTTTACTCATCTGATTTTGATCTCTTTCCTTTTGAGACCCTTTGTAATGATCAGTTGGAAGGAGATTCAGAAAGTTCCTGCTACTCCCCTGCCATCTTAGCTCTGCCTCTAAACCATTCTTTAAAACCCTTACCTTCTGTCTTAGAATCAATACTAAGTATTGGTTCCAAGGCAGAAGAGCAACAAGAGCTAAGTACTAGGGGTTAAGTGACTTGCCCAAGGTCATACAGGTAGGAAGTACATGAGACCAGATTTGAAGCTAGGTTCTCCCATCTCCAGGTCTGGCTCTCTAACTAGCTACTTACCTGCCCCTCACCTAGGCAAAAGCCCCAAAAGTTGGTCACCATGCCTTGCCTTTCTCCTTTCTAAGCCTTCCTCTCTATAGTTACCTTCATGATATTCATAAAGAATACATCCAACTGGGTAATTTGATGACTCAGTGAACAAAATGCCTGGCCTGAATTCAGGGAGACCTAATTTCAAAACAAGCATCGGACACATACTAGCTGGGTAACCCTGGACAAATCACTTACCCCTGTTTGCCTCAGTTTCCTCATCTGTAAGATGAGACAGAGAAGGAAATGGGAAACTTCTTTAGTATCTTTGCCAAGAAAACCCCAAAAGGGGTCACAAAATGACTAAACAACAACACATATTCATCCCTGTCACTCCCCTGCTCAAAAACCTGCAGTGCCTCTCTATTACTTCTAGGATAAGACGCTCTTCAGTTGCTCATCTAATGCCCTTCACAATCTGGTTCTAGCCTATTTTACCAGACTCAATTACCTAATTCTCCCTTCTACTGACTCTATGATCCAACCCGTACTTATCTACTCACTATGCCTCAAACATGAAGCTCACCTCCCTTTTCCACACCTCTGTATGTGTTCTTAATGCCTGGAATGCACTTCCTCCTCAGCTCCACTTTTTAGAATCCCTAATTACCTCTTACATGAGGCATTTCCTGTTCCCCTAGTAGTTAGTACTTCTTCCATTAGCAATTACCTTCCATTTATCTATATGCATTTTGTATTTATTTATATGCAAGGATATGCTGGAGCCAGCTAAAAGGGTCAAGAGCCAATTGTCCAATTTTTGGTGTGAGCTCTTATATCTCCAAAATCCTCAAATACCACAAATCAGAGCTTGATTTATTGTATCTTGGCTATCTAGACTTAAGAAAGTGATGGAGAAATGTTAAAAATACAGAATAAACTTCAAAGTGTGATGTGATTTTTCCTCCCCAAGAGTGAGTTGTTAAACATTTACCAAAATACTCCTGATTATATGTGCACATGTTGTTCCACCCCATTCTCCATAGAACATAAATTCCTTGCGGATAGGGATGATTTCAATTTTTCTTATTCCCAGCACCTAGTTCAGTGCCTGGCATATAGTTTGCCCTTAATAAATGCTTGTTGAATGACTGATTGATCTCTTTTCTGTACTAAGAAAGGCAGCCAGAATCTATCTGATCCCCATCACCAAAGGCATCTCTGATGTTAAGGTTTATTGGCACCAGCTAATTGCCTCCTATGGGTTTGGCAGATGATAAGAGGATGCTTCAGCTTACAGCAAATGAATTGACTCAGAGGGAAACACATAAGCTCACACAACAGGACAGCTGGGGAGGGATCCCGAATGCTGCAAGAAGGAAAGTCTGATTCCCACAGTTCTGCAAGAACATTCTAGCCAGGTAGTACCCCCCAAAACTTCTGGTTCTAAATAAGCTTTTATAGAAAATCTGAGAAAAGCAAAACAATAAGAAAACTAGTATCAGGGTATCCCCCAATGCCAATATGGGCCACATATTTACAAGATGGCAGTCAGGGAAGACACTTGAACTTTTAGAGCATTTGGTCTCTACTATATACCGGTGACCTGATTCTCCCTTTATGTTCCTTCTATGACCTGTGATTGTGTGGTGGGTGGGCATGGATTTATTTGCTTCCTGTCAAGCATTAATCCCAAAGCCTCAGGACATTTCCTAGAATCAGAGTTAAAGATCTAAGGACCCCACCTTCTAAAGAAAGCCTTCCTAACTTCTCATAGTTTTAATTCCTTCCCTCTGTTAAATATTTCCTATTTATCCTCTATATAGCTGACTTTGTATATATTTGTTTGCATGTTTTCTCCCCAATTTGATTGTAAGCTATTTGAGGGCAGGAACTATCCTTTGCCTCTTTTTCTATTCCCAGCATTTAACGCAGTATCTGGCATATAGTTATTTGTCCTTTCTTTCAAAGAGAACCAGTGACATCACAGGATGAATTGGATTTAAGTGAGGCAGAGATACAAAAAGTCCTCAGCCTCACTCTCTCTTCCAAAGTCATCATATTCCAGGGGCAAGACAAATGTCAAGATGATGAGTAGTGGCCCAAGATGCAGTAGATGTCCCTGGCATCTTTGATGTCTGACCAAGCTCTAAACATCCCACCATGCCTGCTTCATCCACCTTCATGGCTTTTGTAATAAATTGTTCTATTTTGCCCAATCTGCTGGGAGAAGTATTCATGTGTTTGGGGTAGACATGCCTCTAACTCACCACATGACTTAGCTGTTGAGATGGTCTTCCCAGGATGTGGCCACCTTTCATGCTTCAGCTTCTTGGGGCCCACAGGTAAAAGGTGAGTAAAAAAACAATGGATGAACAACCCTGTAAAGGGCTCAGCATGCCCTCATACTAGAAGTGCTAGTGCTGCTAGAACACTCAACAGAGTAGGTACTAAATAAATGCTAATTGATTGATTGATTGATTAAAGCACCAAAGACATGGAGACCTCAGAGACCCTCTCTTCATCAGATAAGGAAACTGAGGCCCAAAGTCACACAATTTGTAAGCATCAAAGGCAGAATGGTAGAGTATAGAGTCCTGACAGTGAGAGTTATATCCTCTAAAAACTCCAGTGGCTCTCTATTGCCTAAAAAATAAAATAAGAATTCCTTAACTTGGCATTCAGGGCTCTCCATAATCTGACTCCAAGCTCCATTTTCAAGCCAATTTCATACTTTCTCCCTTTATACCTCTTAACCAAGATAGCCTAGTAATTAATTTGAACTCAGCACTTCTTTCAGCTATGATGGCTTACATGTGTCATCACTTCCTCCTCATTTCTGTCCTCCAGATTCTTCTTATGTTTCAAGTTTCAACTCAGTTGCCTTCCTTGTCCTCTCTCTTGCCCACCCTTAGTGAAAGTGAAACATTCCCTTCCACCACAGTCTCCCCTATAGTTTATTTATCTGTATACTTTTGGTGACATGCTCACCCCACCCCCTAGTCAAATGTAAGCCACTTGAGGGCAGGGGCTACCTCCAAAATGTCAAATTGCATTGAATTGGGATATCAGCTGAAAGCTCATTAAATCCAACTTGTTCATTTTACATGAACCCATCTTTCTCTGGGCACTCCCTTACATACAAATGGCAAAACTTGGGTACAGAGACTTAATGTTCAGGAAGTTACACAGCTAGCAGGAAAAGTCAAGATGAGTAACTGAGTTTCTGGATTCTCACTCCAAAGCTTTCTCCCCACTATATATCACTGCCTCTACCTACCATTAGTTTAGGAAACTATTCAACCTTTTCAGACACCTCCTACCTGGTCTAAGCATAAGACTGGATGGTTATAGTAAAGCAGACTAGACAACATTTACAAGGCATTCATTCCTCTAATCCCTGCCCTGATGTTTTATGGGTATTTTTCTTCCCTTTAGGTTTACAGGGGTCTATAGCTGGTGCTCAAAACCCTCCTTAACTCCTGTCCTTTAATAAGACTTCATAAGGATCCTAGAGCCAGAGGCAGAAGGCCATTTAGTCCAACCCCTCATTTTTGGCAGCTAGGTGGTAGAGTGGACCTGGAGTTGGGAACATCCGAGTTCAAATCCAGCCTCAGACATTTACTATCTACGTGACCCTGTTTGAAGGATGCAGAATTTCAAGATGTAGTCCTGATGTTGCTTTTTCTATACTTAAGTGTGCTCCAAAACCCTAATGATGATCTCAAACTCTGGATGACATGTCTGTGTTTCTATCGGCTTAGCATTGTTTGCATCGCACTGGAGCTAAATGGATGTCAGGTTGTTCCTGTTCACAAAAATTTTTTTAGTCTATATGCTGCCGAAGCAAGCACCACACAATTTTTTTTCAAAGAGACCTTCACCAAGGGAGGATCTTTGGACTCTCTATTTTTAAAACCTTCTGTATCATGACTTGGAGCTGGCAGACTAGGCAGTGGACATCAGCACAACTATCAACATCGCTGTTCAAGATATTACAGTTTATTTCCATTCCAAATTGTAAATACTAAGACTTTTTTTTTTCAATAAAAGACCATTAATTTTTTTGTCATAACTTATTTTTTTTTTTTGCTTCAGTTCTTCATCTGTAAAATGAGCTAGAGAAGGAAATAGCAAATCATTCCAGTATCTCTGCTAAGAAAAACCCAAAATGGGGTCATGGAAAGTCAGATATGACTGAAACAACTGAGCAACAACAATGCTAAGTTATTATGACGATCAAATGAGATAATGTTTGTACAGCACTTAGCACTGTGCCTAGCACATAGTAGGTGCTTACTAAATATTTATTCGACCTCCCTTTAATAGATAAGGAAATTGAGGACTTGAGAGATCAAGTGTCTTCCCAATATCATATGGAAAGTAAGTGGCAGAACTAAGATTTCAAACCTTTTCTGAAAGTTCCAGTCACTTTAAGACTGCAAGTTTCTAGACTCAACTATACTGTGAGAAGCCACTAAACTATGCTCCCAATTCCAAGGCCAACTTTGGAGTCTATTTTCAACCACTTGGAAATGACCATTGCCAAGAGCTAATCCAGCTGCAAGGAATTTGAAGAGAATTGATAGGTGAAGTTGGCCTGATGGGGCTGATCATAAAAACACATTAATGCATAGATTAAAAAACCATAAATACACCAGAATACATAGTGCAGCAATTGAGGAAACTCTTAGTCAAACTCATGCCCTAGCCTAGCACTTAACAATGCCTGGCATATAGTAGGCACTTTACAAAGGCTTGTTGACTTACTGCCTGCAGTCTGACCCAGGATTAAATCTTTTTCTTTTCTCTTTTGGACTTTGTTCTTTATATTGGTACTCACCCTGCTTCTTCTCCATACCCCTTTTTCCACCTCAAGTCCTTCAGCTCAATCATTTTATCTAGGTTATGAAATCTGGCTGATTCAACTTGTGCCCAGCCCAGAACTGCCTGGGAAGCCCCCATGGGGTCCTTCCCTCACTTCCCAACCATGGAGTCTTCAAAGTGAGTCTTAGGACATAATTAAACTCAACCAATAGCACATTCTTCCTTTACCACCATTTTCCAGGCTTAATGCCTAGCATAATGCCTACCTCCTTTAGTGGACCTTCACAACCAGACCTCTTTCTCTTCCTCTGAGCCACAAACCATGCCCTACTACCACCTTCCTGCATGTCGCTGAGTATACCTCCATCTTCCACCTTCCCCACCTGCTTTCTACTAGTTGCTCTGGGAACAGCAATCAATCCAACACTACTATTGTCTTCTGGCTCCATTCACTTTCCTTGTAAATGGTCTCCCACACCAAAAGAGCTTTCCCTGACCATTACCACCAGAAGTCTTATAAGAATGGAAACTCTAAGGTAAGAAGTTGTTCTGCTTTGACATTTACATTTCTAGAATTTAACACAATACCTGAAATGTAGGAAGTGCTTAATAAGTGGTTTGTTTTTTTTTTCCATTCATCATTATCCCAGTTCTACCTGTAAGTATAGAATTAACCCAATATACCAGGACTGTCTAAAGCATACCCAATTGGAGTAGACAGGCAGATTCTAGGATTCTCTAGGCTAAAACAGTTCTGATACACTTTGGAAATAATTATAATATTCTCTTAAGTTGTCTAGGAATTTCTAGATGGTTGTTTTTGTGCTTGTTTTTTCCCAAAAAATTATTATATCTATTTATATATCATATTCTAGGGCTTATAGGGACATCAGAGGTCATCTAATTGAATCCATCGTTTTACAGGTGAGGAAACAAAAGTCTGGAAAGGCTAAGTGATGTCCCAGGGTCACAAAAATAGTACCAGAAAAAAAGATTTGAATTCAGGTCCCCTGAGTCTAAGGCCAGTGCTCATTCCACTGTGCCATGCTGCTGCCTTATCTCACTTTATTTTTATAACAACTGTGTGGGTATGCTAAAACAGATATAATTATTTTGATTTGAAAGACGAGGAAACTGGGAAACCGAAAATCAAAGTAACTTTTGTCAAGGATAAAAAACTTCTTGATGTTAGTCCTAGAACCAGAGAGCAAAATTGCTATGTCTGTTAAGTGAAGCTAATTGCCTAGATTCCTGAGTGATAGAGCAAGAAGCTGAGGGACTTGCTCAACATCACACAATATGTCAATGAGACTACAAGAGGCACTCCTTGCAAGTCCCCAGCTTGGAACCTCTTTTAATCAAGTATAGATTTCAGAAGTCTCAAACTCACCTCCCAAGAAGGGAGGTGGGCAGCTTATAGCACTACAAAGTGCACCTGAAATGGACCAAAATGTAACTGGGAAATATTTAACAAAATAAATGGAAATGTATTAGAACATATTGTTGATATGAGGTTTTCTAAGTCAATGTCTTTATGTATGGTTTAATGGCCCCATTTCTATGTGAGTTTGACAATATTAAACTAAATGACCTTTAAGATCCCTTCAAAATCTGCAGTTTTAAGTTTGTGATCTTTGAGCTAAAACAAAAGGAAGTGTTAAATCATTTTTGGCCTAACCAGAGACTATTCTCCCCCAAACCAGCCCAACTCACATGGAAACAACTAAATCTGCTTCCTGGGGATATTTGTTAATCCATCGAATGGTATATCATTTGTTGTTCCATGACTTCGAAGAAATTGCAGCTGTCTAATATTTTGCAACAGGTGTAATTTCCAATATCATACTACCCCATGTTTAGAACTCATTTTAGACCAAAAATTGAAGAAGACAGATAAACTCGTGCTGGAAATAGAACTACAGGTCCTGACCTCTGTGAAGGATGAATGGTTTAATTTACCAGGTAGGTCAGCCAAGAAAGACACAATCATAAAATCAAAAGTGCAATCATCCCATCAAGTGAGTGTTTTCTGCTGTTTTCACTTCCTTTACTAAACATTAGACAAAACCTTGCAGTCAATGTTGAACATTAGCTGTGACACAGGTACAAACTTATTTGGACACTAGCCTGTTGACACATTATCTTGCTATTGAACATTAACTTTAACATCAGCATAAGCAAACCGAGACGGAGGGTGTTGCATTATGAGTTCAGTTACTGAGTTAACAATCCAAATAATTCAGACCAAAGGGAAAAAGGAATCTTTCAAGCATCATGTACTAGCGGCTATTGATCTGAAAAAAATAAATCCAGATCATCAAATTCACTGGGAAATTATTCACCTCTCAACTTTCCTTTGCTCATTTAAGGCAAGACCTTCTTCTTCATTTGGCATTCCTCTTTCTTACCAGCTATAGGTTGACTTCCATAGGCAATCTTGAAACAAAGAAGCTAGAAGAATATGGAGAAACATTATTGATCCCGGGCAAAATTGTGAAGAGAGTCAAGTTTGCCACTGTGCCCCTGGGATAGAACTAATATATCTACCAATATTTTCCCACAAAATGGTTCAAGTCCATTACTCCTCCTGCCCTCTATAATATGAACTGTTGTTCAGTTACTTTTCATTCATGTCCAACTCTTTGTGATCCTGATTGGGATTTTCTTAGCAAAGATACTGAAGTGGTTTGCCATTTTCTTCTCCAGCCCATTTTATGAGTGAGGAAACTCAGGCAAATGAGATGAAGTGACTTGCCCAGGGTCATGTTGCTAGGAAGTATTGGAGGCCAGATTTGAACTCAAAAAGATGAGTCTTTTGTGAAGATGGGATTAGCTCTATCCTGCCCATTTTTAGATTTAATCACTAAAAATGTAAACACTCCACTTATCCTCATGTAGGGGAGGTCTGAGAGCTGTACAAAAAGTGGGTGATGAATCAGAATTGACTGACAGTTTAAGCTGTATTGGTATATGTAAAGCAGGAGGCAGGCACAGGAAGTGACACAAAAGAAGTATCTTTAAAAGGAGTTACAACTTCCTGTGAGAGTTCCGAGCTTGAATTGGAGGCTTTCTCTTCCACCTTGAACTGGACCTGGAGGAGCTCTGGCTGAGGACCTTGAACTGCTTTCTATTTCTCCTTAGAACTATCACGTGGGTGAGTGAAAAAGACTGAAGCCTTCCTGGATTTTCTGAAGGGACTAGCCTCAGGAGAGGACTCTCCTCTTGAGAGAGGTTTCATGACTGAAGCCCTTGCTTCATTCATCCCTGGGCCCATGACCCTTGGCCCTCAGTTAAAGGCGGAGGTCCCTCTGAGGGCTAATTAGCCCTGCCTGGGTTGAGGCAGGGCCTGGAGCAAAATACTTAGTGTGTTAGGTTAGATATCTTACCCTATCCTCTCTCTAATTTTCTTACTTTCACTCTCTCTTCCTAATTGTAAATAAACTACTATAAAAAGTCATTATGACTTGAATTTTTCATTTGGAATTGAATGATCCATTCTTAGCAACTAAAACTCTTACTATTCAATCCAACCATAATTTTTACCATCTATACTTTCAGACTCCATCCTGAGTACTCTATCCATTTCAACACCTAGCTAGTCTGTAACATAAATTATCTTTCCTTAAAAAGACACAAAACCATCCCCAGGACCCAATCAGCCCCAGCTTCTATGACATAGTTTCTTGATCATTTCTAGTCATAAAAAGTTCCACTTAGGTAGAATCTGGGTATCCACTTGGTGGATTTCTGAAGACCACATGTGCTACCATATCCTTCATCATGTCCTGCCCTGGTGACCAGATGCATTTCCTTATGAAGGAGTAGAATATCTAGAAAAACTAAGTACCTCTGTATCCTCATTTTACTTCTTTGCTTTGTGAGGTAGGGCAAAGTAAAGTCCTTTTATCGACTGTTCAATGACTTGCTCATGCCTCATTTAGTCTCATCATTAAACATGAACTAAAGAGTGTTGGCATTTGAGCCAAATCCAACAGCCCACATTATCCCCTGTTGGACATCTTTCATGGAGAGAACTAGAGACCATACCAGTGAGAACTGGTTGAAACAAACAAACAAAATAAATAGGTATGTTTAGCCTAGAGGAAGGAAGTTTTGTGGGAGACAAGAGGGACAACTTAGCTATGTTCAAGTATTTGAAGTTTTGCACATGTAACCAGAACAGGATTTATTCTGCTTGGTTGTTGGAAGCCAATAAGAGAATAGATAAAAATCTGAGACTCTTCTTTTGACCCCTTTTGTGATCCTTGTGATTTCTTATTGAAAAGTATTATGGCCTTATTGAAGAGCTTTAGATTCCTAGCAGGCCAGCATTTAAAAGGTTAACACTTTCTCCCTTTGGCCAGAAATGCAGCTGCCTGGTACAGCCCAGGCCAAAACCTTAGCAGGGGCAATTCAACCCTGAGAAAAATATTCCCCAACTTGGCTTTCTGATAAGAACCCAGTCAAAATTCAGCCTTGGCCTTGTTCTATTCTGAAGTCAAATGAGATTTGTTGTGTTTTAATATGACATAATTTGTAACTTCTGCACATCTGTGAAGTTTCGGGGGGTTTCTTTTGTGTGAAATGAGTCTTGAAATATATATATATAATAAACTCCATGCTCCTGGAGCCAGAGCTGGAAGTATGAGCTAAAAGACAACTCCAGTGTCCCGTTATTTCCTTATCAACTAAACTGTCCTTATCAGATTATCAGAGATGATAAATAGATCTCGAGACTTGGTTCCAAAGAGCTTCCAGATCCCTTGTTCATTTACCCTATATCTCCTACACATATCCCCCTCTCTTCACCCACACTGATACCATAATTTAGGTCCTCTTCTCCTCTCATTTAGACAATGATAATAACCTACCAATCAGCATCTCTTCTTTCAGACTCTTCCTTTCTCTAATCCATCCTCCCTATAGATACCAAAATTATCTTACTAAGTCATACTTCTGAACTTGTTACCTTCTCAAATACATTCAATAGCTACCTTTGGTGGGATACATTACAAACTCCTTCACTTGACATGGTAAAGGCTTTCCACAATCTAGCTCCCTTCTATTTCTCCATTCATCCTACTTCTCTTCCTCCTCTTCATGAGCCCTCTATTCCAGACAAACTATCAGGCTAGCTTTTTCTCAAACTCAATACTATATCTCCTTCCTCAAAGCCTGGAATACTTTCTCTCTGCCACTAATTCCCTCAGCATCCCTTGTTCTCAGCTTAGGTATTCTCTCCTCTATGAAGGCTTCTCCATCATCTCAGGCACTTAGGGCTGACATAGTGTACATAGTGTACGCATGTTCCATTCTCCCTTCCACCTATAGAATACAAACTCTCTGAAGACAATAACTGTTTTACCTTTGTCTTATAACCCCAGGGGTTCTGTACAATGCTTGGCATACAATAGATGCTTAATAAATATTTGTTGAATTCAATAGAATTTATTTGAATCAAATTGAATGGAAAGATTGGTGGATTTGGAGTTGAATGACTCAAGTTCAGATTTTATCTCTATCCTGTACTACATGTATGACTTAGTGCAAATCACTTAACCTCTCTGGGCCTCAGTTTCCTCATCTGTAAAGTGAAGGGGTGAAATTAAAGTACCTTTGAGATCCTTTCCATCTCTAGTTCTATGATCTGTGCATTCCTGAGGATGTTTATAGCAGGGATTACTATTCAAAGATGTGCTTGGCTAGGTGATCTCTGAGCTGCTTTCCAACTCTGAGACATCCATGGTTTTAGGATTTTTTATTCCTTCCTCCCTCCACTAACACCTTTGGGATACAATATTCTCATATCATCTTTTGATATCATCATTAAGGAAAAGTCTCTAATAAAATAATTTGAATTGAAGATTAGTGACCTAAAGTCTTACTTATCCTAGGGATATTTGCAGTAAGGATAGAGGATAGAGTATTGGACTTGGAATCAGAAAGATCTAAGTTCAAATTTTGCCTTAGACACTGGGCAAGCAAGAGTCACTTAAATTTCTATCAGAATTTCCTCAACTGTAAAATAGGGAGAATAATAGCACTTAGCTTCCAGGCTTGTTGTGAGGATCAAATGGGATAATCTTTGTAAAACGCTTAGCACAGTGCCTGGCACATAATAAATGACCATTTGTTTATTTATCCTAAAATGATTTATAGGGAAAAAGGTTTCAGGAAATGGAAAGAAGGAGCATGAAACTACGAGTCATAAATGACCTTGACTATCGCCTCTCTGAACCTTAGCTTCTCCATATGAGAGATTAGGGCCATCACCATCGAACTACTAACATCATACAAATGGGGAAAGTTCTCATTTGTCTTCCAGATCTAAATCTAAGGAATATGCAATGCTGTAATAATTTTAGGAAAGGTATTTCATAACCTTAAAAGGTCTACATAGAGGGGAGAGGTGGTGGTAGCGATAATGGTGGCCATTATAATTATCTTGGCACTTTGTTAAGAAAGATACTTCCAAGCAAATGATTCTGAGGAGAATACTCGATATCACCCCCACAAAGGCAACTCCTAATCTCCCAATATTCAGGCAGTCCGGAGAGCAGACAGATATTGCATAGATATACCTGCTGGGCAGGCCATACACTGAGTAAATCAGTTTTTTTTTTCCTTTCTCTTACCTCTATTTATTTTGCCAAGGTCTTGCTGAAAAGATCCCCAGCAGCATCAGCAATTTCATCTACAGGAAGAGGGCTGAGAAAAGGGAGGCTGGGAGCTCCAGCATTCCTCTGGCACACTCTGGCACATACACACACACACACACACACACACACACACACACACACACACTGCTGAGCCCATGTGCACCACAGTGATAAGGACCCTTTTCAAACACTGCAATTCATCACCATGGCCGGGGCAGAGGGAGGATGCCTCTGTGTGGCTGTATGTGTGCACCAGGCTCCGGAGCTGTGTGTGTGTGTGTGTGTGTGTGTGTGTGTGTGTGTGTGTGTGCACGGACATGTGGGGGAATGTGAAGCACATCACATCAGGACAATGGAGGACGATGGCAGAAAGATTACAAGCGAGAAGAGGCAGGGAGGAAGAGGAGAAAATGGAAGGAAAGCTTTCTTCCTCTGACTCCTTGACTCCTTTGCTAGGCCTGTGTGAAGTCACCTGGACGTGAACATTGACAGAGGGACCGATGGGCAGGGAGGGAGAACTTCCTAGCCATACCCTTGGGACAAGAGGAAAATCAAAATGATCTATCCAAGAAACATCCAGCTTCGGGGCTGGAAAAGACAGTAGAGGCTGTCTAGCCTAATCTTTTTCTCCCAGTTTCCCAAGAATATGAAAGCCAGAAAAAGTAGTAGTAGTAGTAGCAGTAGCAATAGTAGTAGTAGTAGTAGTAGCAGCTTATATAGTTCCATATATATGTACATATATACATAGTTATATATAGTTATGTGTAGTTTTTTATATATAGTTATATAGAGTACTATATATGTCAGGAGACCTGGATTCAAATCTGATCTCAGACATTTTGTGGCTGTGTAATACTAGGCAAGGCACCCCATTTACCTAGTCCGTGTTCTTCCATCTAGGGATTGTTACTAAGACAGAAAGTGTTTTACGAAAAAAAAAAGCTAACCTCTTAAAAAAAGAAGAAAGGAAGGTTTAGCTAAAATGTTACATGTAGAGAAGTTAGCCTTAGCCTTGACAAAAGAAGGGCCACTTCTTCATCAGATGGTGGAGTAAAAAGAAGAGAATGGGGGGATGATGTCAGAAGGTGGTGAAAAACAGAAGAAAGGAAGGATATCAGGATTTTTTTTTCAGTAAAGTAACAAAAGAAGTACTCAGTAGAGAGGGTAAGGCAGGAGGAGGGAAAAGAAAGTTCATAATAGCCACTGAGAGTACCACAATAGAGAATTAGAGAGGAACAAAAGGACCGATTTATCCCAGTGAGGGTGGGGTTAAGATTAGAAGACATAGATTTATGGTGAACCCAGTCAGTTCTTCTCAGAACTCTGCATCCTTTGCTTAAGCTAGAATGAACTTCCTTCCACCTCTGCTTCTTAGTCTTTGATTTCCTTCAAAGTTTAACTCATTTGATATCCCCTACAGGAAACTTTCCTAGATCCAACTATTTGTTAATGGTCTCTTCTTCCTCAAATTATGTTTTATTTAAAATATTACATCACAAAAAGTAAGGTCCTCAAGAGCACAGATGAGGTGATGTATTGGATAGGACACTGGACTTGGAGAAAAAAAGACCTGAGTTCTAATTTTGTCTCAGATACTTACTAGCTGGGTGACCCTGAACAAAAGTCATTCAAATACTCTTAGCTTCAGCTTCTTCATCTAGAAAAATGAAGATAATAACTTCACAGAGTTGATGCAAAGGCCAAATAAGATAATATATGCAAAGTACTTTATAAACTTTAAGGCACTTTATAACTGTTAGCTATTATTGCTTTGTTTTTATGCCCCCAAATGCCTAGCATAACATCATGTAAGCACTTAATAAAAGCTTATATATAGTTATTGAGTTCAAATCTACCCCAGAACCCACAAATATGAGCGGTTCTATTCCACCACACCTGCATGGTCTAGAATCATTTAATCTACCCCAACACCTGAATGAGAGTGTCTCTATTAAATCTTACCTTAGGTATAAAAATTCCTAGTTACAACTTTATATCTACTAAAGCCATGAAATTGAGAAGCCATCTTGATCAATGGCCTTTTGGTGGGAAAAGAGAAAGTCTGCCAGCAAGGTTATTCCTCCTACAGAATTAAAATTGGAAGAGATCATTTAGACCCTTAGGATGGACATGTTTTTTTCTCACACGGTAGGTCTTGTATTCCTTGTAATTAAGGTACATTCAAGTCCCAGTTCCATCATTTACTACTTCTCTAACTCTGAATGAAGAACTTCACCTCCTTTAGTCTTGAATTTTTTCCTTATCCAAAAGACAATGGATAATACCTCTTGCACTAACCATTTAACAGTTATGTAGATTAAATGAGATAATAAATATAAGATAGTTTACAACTTGAAAATAATGTTTACAATTAAGATATTTTTTTCAAACTTTATCCCTTCATCCTTTTGTTTTTCCCATTCCTATTCCCTCCGTGTTCTTTTTTCTTCTTTTTCCCTCCTTCCTTCCTCCTCTTTTCTTTCTCCCTCCTCCTACTTGCCTCCTTTCATAGCAGCAATCATCCATCTTTCCAGTATATACAGATACACATTAATGTCTATGTGATCAGAGAATCATCAGGAAACAGTTCCAGACACAGAAATTCTGTTTCATGTTCTGTGGGACTGCATATCTTATCTAGATAGCCTTTGTCAGGAATTATTCCTTGATTTTTTAATAACCTATAAAATGGAAAGATAGTAACAGAGAAAACTTGGTCGCCGTTGTTCAGAAATGGATTTGTCATTTGCAGCCTTTATCCATATCTGGGGGCGATTTAGGATCAAATCCATTTTTCAATGCTTCATTTATTACCATGTTTTAGAGAATTTGCCCTTTGATCAAGAGCCTGGGGATTCCACACATTCTCCACTAAAAATGGGCCCCCACCATGGAGATCACAAATGCTGTTTTTGTTTGGTTTGAAAGCACTGTTTACTTGGAAATGTAGCAATCACTCCTGAAATTCCTTTGATGTCTGGTGAATTTAATATATTTTATTGCATTATGGAAGAGTTATTTCTGCTTTCTGGAACAGCATCTTCTTGATGTTCTGAGCAGAGTTTTTTGTTATTGTTGGTTGTGTGTATTTACAATTATTGCTGACTTGGGGATGTTGATGATTTGGAAATGGGGTGGGTTTTTTGGTTATTGTTCTGTGTTTTGTATTCTGGTTTTGGATCTGCATGTGTGTATATGTGCATGAGGAAAGGGGGCTGTTAAGAAGAACCTATGTATGAGAATGTGGTGATTTTGGATATTGACAGTTTTTAGAGACTTAAATTTCCCATTTATTGCCAAGGAATGGTAGAGCTGAGACAAAACAAAGAGAGAATTCCATCATCCTATTTCTCCTTCCCCAACTTCCATCATCCAATGTCATCTCTTTAATGAACCATCTTACAAAGGCATTTTTTAGGAGGGGAGGGTAGTGGTACACAGAAAGGATGAATGTTGCCAGGGACTATTAGAAGAATAGGGAATGGTAAGAAGTTAAGTAAGCCAAAATTCCCTGTATTCTTTCTTTCTTCTTTCCTTCCTTCCTTATTTTCTTCCATTCTTTTTCTTTCCTCCCTCCCTCTCTCCCTCCCTTCCTTTCTCTCCATCTCTTTCTTTCTCTTTCTTTCTTCCTTTCTCTCTTTCCTTTTCTCTCTCTCTTCCTCTTCTACCTTCTCCTCTTCTTCTTCCATCTTCTGACATTTTAAATTTTAATTTAATTTTTTTCTCAATTACATGTAAACAATGGTTTTTTTTTAATATTCAGTCCTAAATTCTCTCCTTCCTTCTTTTCCTCCCCACATTCCTTGAGAAGGCAAGCAATTTGCTATAGATGATACATATGCAACTGTGAAAAATATATTTCCAAATTAACCATGTTTCAAAAAAAAGAACCCATCCTGTAAAATCAAGAAAATAAAATGAAAACAGTATGCTTTGATCTGCATTCAGACTCCATCAGTTATTTCTCTGGAGAAAGATAGCATTTTTTACCAAGTCTTTTGAAATTGTGCTGGATTATTATATTGCTGAGAAGAGCTAAGTCAATCACAGTTGATCATTATACAATATTGCTATTACTGTAGGCAGTGTTCACCTGGTTCTGATCACTTCACTTTGCATCTGTTCATATCAGTCTTTCTAGAATCCTACTTATCATTTCTTATAGCACAAGAGTATTCCATCATAATATGCTATAGCTTATTTAACTATTCCCCAATTGATGAGCATCCCTGTAGTTTCTAATTCTTTTCCATCCCCCAAAAGAGCTACTCTAGATATTTTGGTAGATATAGGTCTTTTTCCTTTTCCTTGGAACTCTTTAAGATACATACAATAATAGTGGTATCACTAGATATGCTGGATATGGGTATGGTTTTATAGCCCTTTGGGTATAGTTGCAAATTGCCCTCCAAAATGGTTGGTTCAGTTCACAGCTTCTCCAATCATGTATTAGCAACCCAATTTTTCCACATTCCTTCCAACATTTGTCATCTACATTTTCTGTCATATTAGCTAGTCGTAATATGTGGGGTGATATCTCAAAAGTGTTTTAATTTGTATTTCTATAATCAAAAGTGACTTAGAGCACTTGAATTCTTCTTCTGAAAACTGCTGTTCATATCCTTTGACAATTTATCAATTGGGGAAATGACTTCTATTCTTTAAAAAATAAAAAGCCCTTGCCTTCCATCTAAAAATCAGTACTATATATTAGTTTCAAGGCAGAAGAATGGTAAGCTGGACAATTGCCCCCCCCTCCACCCCCTGCTCTCTTAATTTTTACTCCTTTAGGAGTAATCTCAGGGGGGTAATATATAATTCTCAGAAGGAAATGTATGTTTTATAATCTATAATGTAAAGTTTAAATTCTTTTGAGAGTAATTTCAGGATAAGAAAAATTGTCATCTCCCCAGAATCCAGACAACGAACCTGTTTGGTGAAAACACCATGAAGATGCCTGAAGAGCCTTCACTGGAACATGAAGATCCAAATTTGAACTTTGGGTGCAGTTGATTTGAACTATGGGGTTGAATGAGTTGAATGCATTTATTTTGAATGGACACTTTATGCTAGAAAAGGGGACTGCCCCCTAAATGGCTTTTGTCAATGCATGGAACATTGGTTTTGTTCTTTCTCCCTTTTACTTCCCTTTTATCTCTGAATTATTGTAAACTCTAATTTGATTATGTTTTCATGATCCATTGGGGGGAACTTATCTCCCATTTGAATGTATACTCTTATGCCAATGGGGGGGGGACTGCCCCAAATTGGCTTTTTGTCAATGTGGCTAGCTTTTATCCTCTTTTCTTTTGGTTTAAGATCCACCAAAAAAGACCAGTCATTTTTAATCGTTACAGGGTCAAGTGGCTTGCTCAGCATCACTTAGACAAGAAGTATCTAAGACCAGCTTTGAAGCCATGACCCCTCCTCTCTGGGCCCAATTCTCAATCCACTGAGTCACCTATCTGTTCCCAATGACCTGCATTCTTATAAATTTGATTCAGTTTTCTATAAGTTGAGAAATATGGTCTTTATCAAAGAAACTAACTTTTTAAATTGTTTTTTCTTGGCTACATCAGTTTATGTAAAAACTTTTTAAATTTATTATGATCAAAATTATTTATTTTATATCCCTTAATGCTCTTTATCTCTTCGTCATAAAGTCTTCCCTTGCAAATAGACTGACAGGTAAAACTATTCCATGATCCTTTATATCTATCATATGTCCATTTTGACCTTATTTTAATATACAATGTGAGATGTTGGTCTACACCTACTTTCTGCCAAATTGCTTTCCAGTTTTCCTATCCATTTTGTCAAATAATAAGAGCTTATCCCAAAAAGTTTGGGTCTTTGGGTTTACTATAAAAATTATTATGGTCATTTACTTAGGTATATTGTATACCTAATATATTCTACTGATCCACCACCTTATTTCTTAGTCAATACCAAATTGTTTTGATGATTATTGCTTTGTAATATGGTTGGAGATCTGATGCTGCTAGGCTGCTTTCCTTAACATTTTTTTCATTAATTCCCTTAATATTCTTGACCTTTTGTTCTTCCAGATGAATTGGTCCAGTTTCTTCCTAAGCAGTCTGGTTCTTCTCCCCACCTCGAGCAAAACTCATTCTATTGGTGCCAAATTTGGTGTGGACATCCAATTAGCTTTAACTTTACTATACCTCAGAATTCAAACAATCTACCAGCTAGTTTTCCTGGCAGCAGGGATTATAAGCCTGTACTCCCAAACCCAATGTCATAAAGTGGCCACAGAGAAGAGCCTTTATGGGAAGGATATCCCACACATTATTTTTGGCTACTCATTTTAGCATTTCAATATTCAGTCAACCTAGTATTTGTCGTGTGCCTACCATTCTCCAATGAGATCAACATATGTAGAGAACTTTCTAAACTATAAAACACTACATAGATGTGAACCATAATTGTTATTAAGGCTGACAGTGTTCCAGATGATGAACACAAGGATTTAGAACTATAATGGATATTAGACGTCAGCTCTTCTTACAGATGGAGAAATAGATACTCAGAGAAAAGTGACTGCCTCAAGAGAAGGGAAAGAAGGAAAAAAAAGACATGATATCTCCCTACAAAATGCTTGTGGTCTATCAGACAGAAAACACAGAGTCAGGGTAACATATAGTAAAGCATTAAATTGTCCAATACTATAGACAAATTGCTTGCCTGTGCACTTCATGTCTTTTGTTACAACTTAAACCCAGAGTATCTAGCTGACAAATTGAAGAGGTGAAAGAAAACTATCTGCTTTTGATCTTTCTAAAACTTTATTAAAAGGGAAAAAAGACCCACCGGAGTGCCCCTAAGCTGAAATTAACTACCCCTGAAACCCTGAATCTTCTCAGATTCAAAGTTTTCCCCTAGGTGTGGGATTGGTCTTTATGTAGACCAATCCCACGCCTAGAAGTAGGGAGCATGGCCCCTCCCTAGCACAGGATTGGTCCAATTCAAGACCAATCCCATGCCAGGAAGTAGTAGGGCAGGACCTTTGAGGCATGCTGGGGGATGCAGTTTCCCGGGCCACCGACACAAATGGGATTTGTCAATCAAGAAGACCCAAGTTTAAATCCATTTTCTCACTCTTACTAGTGGTATGACTCTGGGTGAGGCCCTTGACCTCTCTCGATTTAACTTTTCTCATCTCTACAATGGGGATAATAATAGAGTCTATCTCATAGTGTTGTCCTAAGCAATAATTTAGATAATGTGTGCAAAGTAACTATGCAAACCTTAGCGAAATGGATAAATGGCAGTTTCATTATTTTGTCTGTTTTCCAGCAAATGTAAAGTGCATCTGATATTTTCCCTCTTTTCTGCTAGAGGAAAAGTTCCACCTAGAGCTTCCATTTTATGAAGGTTTGCAAGCCAGTCTTCACTCCCCTCACAACTCTCTTCCAGGTCTTCAAAACCCTTCCTCCCTGGCAAATGCCTTCATTTACCTCTCTTCTTCCCCCTCCCTACAGCTTTTCAGTTTCTTTTGTGTGTTGTCTTCCCCACTTTAGAATGGAAGCTCCTTGAGGACAGAGACTGGCCTTCTTATTGCTTCTATTTGTATCCTCAGTCTTTCCACAATGCCTGGCTTAATAAATACTTGTTTCTTTCCTTTCCTTTCCTTCCATCTTCACTTTTAATAAATATGTCGGGACCTATTTTAGGTCACCGATCTACTTCTTTTTTTTCCCCTCAGGCTAATCCATTCTCCATTTCCAGTAGCTATTTTTATCCTGGTATAATAATAGCATGCAGGGCTAGCAGGGTTCTTAGTGATCATGGGTCCAATGGTCACATTTTATAGATGAGGAAATTAAGTTGCAGAGAAGTCACAGGATCACAGATTAAAATTGACTGGCCATAGAATACAGCCCCCTCATTCTACACATGAAGAAACCTAAAGAAAGATTCAGTGACTTGTCCAGGGCCACATCTCATAAGTATCTACGGCAGGACTTAAATCCAGGTCTTCCTAAGTCCAGTACCCCATGTATTGTGCTCTACTGCTTCTTAGGGGAAATGGAATACTAGGGTTGCTCAAGCAGTTTATGAACTCTTCTCCTAATGTCTACTTTCAAAATGGGCAGAGCTATTTCCCCTCGTTGAACTCTTTTCTGGCCTCCCCATCCCTTGCCCCTAAGCTGGCCAGCACAAAGACTGAATCAGCGAAAGACCTCACCTTCCTCCCACCTTCCCCTCTTAGAATCTTCTCCATCAGGATGGAAATCCTGGCATGTGTGCCCGCAGGGTTACAGTAAGAGAAACAAGTAGAGAAGGCTTTGAAGAGCCTTCCTTCTCCCATTAGAGAATTGACATTTAGCCCAGAACGGGGAAAGGAGGCAGTGGGAGTTTGGAGGGAGGGGAACGGGAACATGGAGGCTTAAATGAACCTCCTTGCCTGTTTGCAGATTCCACCCCCATCCCTTCTTTAAAACAAGCCATTTTCTACCAGCTAAACTCTAGTCGTCTGTGGCCTGTCATTGCTGGAAACTGCAGAATTATTCTCCACCCCAACCTCCCCTTCTCACACACACAGACACACCAGCCTTCTTTTATTTGTTGCAATTTGGCTGCCAAGCAGTTTTCAAATATACATCATTAATTCTGCGGCGCAGAACAAGTGGGATCGGAGCTTGAAAGAGGAGAGAAAAGACGGAATTCGGGAGCTGGGCTGCCACATGCAAAGATGATTGGGAAGAGGGAAAACAAGAGCCTCCATTTTTTCGTTTTGTTTTGTTTTGTTTTTCCACAGACGGAAGGTCATTGCAAGCAACAGCCATTAGCCTAATTAGACCTTCTGACTAAGAAGTGGGGGAGAAAGCACTCCAGAGCAGGGGGAGAGGGGGAGCGAAGACAGTAATTGAAGCCGTAATGAATATTCAACTCTTGTAAGTAAAGTTTAATTAAGTTATCCTACGGAGGAGGCTTTTTACAAATATTACGGTGGGATTCGAGCAGTGCATTAGGCGGCAGGAAAATGAGTGATCAGAGAACTTAGCTGTTTTCCTTCCTTTCCAGTCCATGAAGCAGTTTTATCTATATTGAGTTGGGGCTGAAAGGTCCATTGACTTGATATCTAAACTAAGTTACATAAATGCATGTCTACAATCCCCAAAGCTGCCTCTCCCCACATTCCAATAGGTTGTCTCCCTCTGGCTCTGACTCTTCTGGGAAGTCAGGTTTCCAATACTTGAAGGTTCTCTTTTAGGGGCCAAATAATAAGGGCTATAGTCATAGTCTCACAACATTAAAAAAAAAGGCCATCAGAAGGCTACAGAGCACTGCTGCCCAGACAGACTGCAGTACGACATGCGATCACCAAGCATAATGTCTTAACTGGATCCACGAACAAAGCCCAGACCCAGACAAGCCTACTGGGCACGAAAATGGGACAAAAGGGAAATGAGAAATGTTGTATTTGTTAAATGTGATGATTGGAAGAATTCGAACCTGCCACAGTTTTGACAAACTGCATCAAAGTCAAATGTTAACATTATTCTCCTCACTAGATCCTATAAAACATTTCCAAACTCATCTGCAATGACAGCTGGCAGGGTAGCTAGTCATTGCCTTTGGCCTTGGGGGTATAAAGTGCCCTTGAGAAGTTTAGGGATTGAGAGAAGAGGTTAGAGAGATATAAAAACAATCAATAGAAACAGTAATGAAATAATAATCATCAAAGCCATTTATAGGGCAATTTATGATCTTCAAGTTCTATTAGATCATTTGATCTTCACAATTATCCTAACAGGTATATGCTACAGGTATTATATCCATTTGACAGATAAAGAAACTGAGGCTCATACAAGCTAAGTGACATGCTCAACAACCAGTGTCTGAAGCATGATCTGAATTGATTCCAAGTCCACCGTTCTATCTACTACACTGCACTGCCTCAAAGAGATTCAAATATCAATCTTCTTCAAAACCCATTTCTCAGGGCTTAGCACAGTGTCTTTTGCATTATCAACATTCAATAAACACTGAATAAATGAATAAATGTCAAGGTCTAATCCCACCTTTCAATCTACTCCAGTTTACATGTTAATATATTAAATTTCCCCTTGTCAGAATTACTACAGCATTTCTATTCTGTATTATACAACTCAATCCTTTACTGCATGCTGCCTTATATTGTGCTTTGTTTCCTATATGATATCATTTTCTCCTGACCTGGTGTATAAACTCTTCAAAGACAGAGACCTTGACTAATGCCTCCTTTGTATCTTTCTCAGTAGCTAGGATAATCTAGAACAGTGATGGGCAAACTACTGAAATGTTCTATCTAGCCACGTGACATTATTCCTAATCTGACGAATACCATGAGTAGGATACAATACAATGAAGCTTCACAAGTGTTGCCTTAGAAGCAGACTGACAGATGAGCATTTCCTTTCCTTTGGCCCCCTCTTTAAAAAGTTTGCCCATCACTGAACTAGAAACATGGCCCGGTAGCTTGGAGTTGACTTGCGTTGCCTTCAAAAAGAATATCAGGGATAAAAGGTGGGTCAAGACTCATTATGCTCATGGATCAGAGTTAACCAGAAGAAACTTTGAAGAGGAGGTTGAGAGAGTGAGGGAATAAGGAGAGATCAGCATGAGTAGTAAATTAGAGGAACGGCTCAGTTAGGGCAGGATACAGGATAGAGTTTAGTACCCTGACATGGTTAGTGGAATGATGGCTATAATTTTGCAGAGCTAGAAATGTAAGAACGAGCTAGGTGCTTGAAGGCTAGGGTTAGATGTTTCAGAAAAGAGCCAGGGTGGTACTGTGAAGGGTCAGGGAAATGTTTGAGGAGGAGGACAGAAAATGGATTTAAATAGTAAGTAAAAATTGTTTAGGATCAATGAAGATTGGCAAACAATGAGAATGTTTGTGCCTATTCTAGGCACAGATAACCAGAATTAGACAAGAGATATGAATATGAAAAAGGAAGAGGAATAGTTCAAATCATTCAAAAGTGCAAAGTAAAGAACAAAATTTAGTATGCTTTGGTGTGCTATGTGAATGGGAGGAAAAATATTATATTAGGAACTCATCTGATTAAGCATGGCTAATTTTTTTTAACCCAAGAGTTCTTTGATAGGTTTTACTAACACTAAGGTTACCCTCACCAGTATCATTCCATGATAAGATCTATTTCCTATACTTCAAACCCCTATAACCCTTGGGAACATGCTTGTTTGATTTATTTTCCATTAAAAGTATCCCGACTGGCTCAAGCCTCCATCCCAGTGTGAAACTGGCAGCTTCCAAAGATCACCCAGATCTAGATTCTCAAGCATTACTATTTCAGTAGAAAGTTAAAAGAACTGCATAAAGTAAGATAAAGTATTTCATTGACAAAGATGTGAAAAAAAATAAGTATTCTATGAAACTATGAAGTTTGACAAGCTAGCCAATCCCCTGATGCATTTCTGGTTGACTATATGACTTGGGACCTTGGAGCTTTCCCTATGTGGTTTTACTATTATTTCTTTCTTCCTCTTCTCCTTGCCAAAACAATATCCCTTCACTGCTGAGATAGTGTCCCAAAGGAATGTGAAGACTTAGCCTCTAGTCACCATGTTCGACTCTTGGAGTCTAAGATTTCAAGGAAAATATAGTTCTTCATCATAAAGGCATATATTTCTTGGCCAGAAGATTAGGAAGTATAGGTTTTCCATCATCCAACCCCATTACATATCATTAATTCCTCATTATCAAACACCACCATAGCCATGAAACTTCATTGCGATATCATTTAGTTGATTTCCCAATGATGCCATTTACTTTCCTTTGTAATGATGTTTCATCTAACAAATTAAGGATTTAGGTAGGGATATTCCTATTTAGAAAACATAAAAAAGTGAAGAAATTATTCTCCTGTCATTCAAAGAAATAGTTTGTTATTATTACTGCATTTCTGAATCTTTGTTTTTCCTTTAGTTATTTAGTAATGTTCCCTTGAAAAAGACCAACCTTCCTTTGAACTAAGAAGAAAAGGACTTGTTCATACTTGAGCCAAGGGGGAATGGCCTTAGCATATGGCTTTTGGAAAGTTTTAAAAAACTCAATGTAGAACAAACTATAGCTCAGACCTGTTCCAAGTGGGTTGCTGACACTAGATTGAGCCAAGACTCTGGAATGTTGACAATCTGAGTCATCACTCAGGACTCTATCCAGGGCCCATCCTTTTTATCCCAAATGTTCATTCCTATTTGAGCAATCACTCTGTAGTGTCAGAGACATCAGATAGGTTTGGCAGGAGATCATCTCTGCCTGTGTCAATGAGAAGAAAGTTTATTAGGGAAGACAGATTTCAGTCTTTGTCATTATGAGGTGAAGTTCCTTGCTGTGTGACTCTGAACAAATCTCTTAACCTCTCTATGAAATGAACCTAGTTGGACTAGATCAGTGATTCCCAAAGTGGGCGCCACTGCCCCCTGGTGGGTGCTGCAGCTATCCAGGGGAGTGGTGATGGCCACACATGCATTTGGAGGTGGTGAATAACTGTAAGGGGGCGGTGACAGTATGTGACAGGGGGTGCTAAGTAATATTTTTTCTGGAAAGGGGGCGGTAGGCCAAAAAAGTTTGGGAACCACTGGACTAGATAATCACTTACATCTCTTCCAGATCAGCAACAACCAAAAAATTATATTATTCCATGAATTTTAGGTCTAGGTGTGCAAAAATGTTCCTTTTAGACACTTGGAACATGCAGGGGATAAAACACTTGGCCTAGAGCCAGTAAGACCTGAGTTCAAATCTGTCTTCAGACATTTGCTAAATATGTAACCCTAGACAAATCACTGAACTGACTTTCTGCTTCTGGGATCTCAGATGGCTGAGTAAGGGATATTCCAAGCCTGGCCAAATCCATCTCTAAACATCCACATGTTAAAAAAAATACCTCAAAACTAAGGAAAGTAGGAGTGACCCATCTCACTAGAGTGAGAAGGGAGAGTGGCCAGTGCACGCAATGCCAGGGGAACATGGACCATGAGACTACAGGGCAACTGGCCACAGGGGGAGTGGAATCCAACTGGATAAATTAGCTGCAAACCTCTCCATAGCAAGCCAGCTAGGCCACCCCGACCCCCCAAAATGCAAATTGTGGAATCCAAAGCTAGACCTACCAGAAGCACCAGAGCAGATTACCCTACAAGCCTGGAATAGTGTTCCCTCTACTCAGATTTTCAAAATATAGACAAAGTAAAAAAAAAAAAAAAACCTGGAAAAATGAGCAAAAGACAAAAGTCAAACCTGACCTTAGAGAGCTGCTTTAGTGACAGGGAACATCACAATATAAACTCAGAGGAAAACAACAATAACAAAAAGGAAGCATGTGACCCCTCAAAGGCAAATATGAAAGAGTGTCAGACCCTAAAAAACTCCTGGAAGAAACTGAAAAGAAGCTAAAAAATCAAATAATAAGAGAATTTATAGAAAGAGTCAACAGCTTGGACAAATCACTAAATTTCTGTTTGCTTCCATTTTCTCAACTGTAAAATGGAGCTAATAACCTCTTACCTCTCAGAGTTGTCATGAGGAGCAAATGAAATATTTGTAAAGAGCTTAGGAAAGTGTTTGGTACATAGTTCATGCTCTATAAATATTTATTCCCTTTTCTCTTCCTTCCCTTACTCTCCAAAGTGACTGATGATGGAAAGGGAACCTTTGAACACAGGGACAAGGGGTTTATGTGCTAAAATGCAATTGTGAGGTTTTAATTCAATATGTAATTTGAAGACAATGAGGACTTTCTGGTGTGAGTTGGAAACCGATTTTTATGATGCTATATATTCAAAATGGGTCAGCTAGGTGACACAATGGATAGAGTTCTGGGTCTGGAGTTAAGAAGACTCATCTCCTTGAGTTCAAATCTCACCTCAGATATTTATTCTCTGTGTGGCCCTAGGCAAATCACTCAACCTCAGTTTCCTCATCTGTAACATGCATTGGAAAAGGAAATGGCAAAGTATTACAGTATCTTTGCCAAGAACATTCCAGATGGGGTCACAAAAAGTCAGACACAAGTGAAATGAATGAACAACAATGATATTTAACATGCTGTAACTCTTCCTGAATGGAGAACTTCTGACCTATTCCAAGTAAGTGGATGACACTAAATTGAGTCAAGTCTCTGGAATGTTGAAAATCTAAGTCATCATCCAGGCCTCTATATTTTGGAATGGTCCCAACCTACTGGCAGTTGGTAGATTCTGGGAGGTAGTAGATTGGGAGAGAGGAAGATGGAAAGATGTAACTCCCCAAAAAGAACCCTTAAATTTATGTATTTACCACCATCACTACTACCATCTCCAAGAAAAAGGGATGGAATTCCCCCACCCTCTTCTTCAGGCAAAATACTTCCTTTTTGCAACTTCTTTCTCCTCTATACCTAAAGTTTATTTTGACTTATATAAAAATAGGTGACTGAGAGAGAAAGTTTGTGGTGTTACTTGTCTTAAGTACTCATCCCCACTAGGGATAGCCTTAATGTGGGAGTATAGAATTATGAAAAACTTAGGACATTTCAGACTGAGGATGATGCAGGAAATCCCAAGATGCACATATCTAGAATTTAGGGGTCTGGAGAGTAACCTTTGAGGAAGACTCCCAAGACAGGATGGAGACACTTCACTACTCTTAAAAGCAACATCCAGGAGACACTGAGAAGGAAGGAAGGAAGGAAGGAAGGAAGGAAGGAAGGAAGGAAGGAAGGAAGGAAGGAAGGAAGGAAGGAAGGAAGGAAGGAA
>NC_058131.1:160731686-160789209 GCF_016433145.1 Gracilinanus agilis | reverse complement strand
CCCTCTCTCCCTCTCTTCCTCTCCCCTCTCTCCCTCTCTTCCTCTCCCCTTTCTCCCTCTCTTCCTCTCGCCTCTCTCTCTCTTCTCTCTCCTCTCTCTTCTCTCTCTCTCTCCTCTCTCCCCTCTCTCTCATACAGAGGTCCTCCTATTCTATTAAAACTTATTTTAAGAGACTTCACAACTTGGGAAGTGAAACAAGGTTAAGGATTTATGCAAGGATTCTCAATGGAACCCCACCAAGTTTTACAAACCCTAAGCCCTATGAGCCCATTATGAAGCTGGATTAACTGAGACATCTATTCCCACTATATTATTATAATGGAAGGAGTACATAGCTAAAGGTTAACATACCAATTTACTTCTTTGGACCTCAATTTCCTCTTCAATAAAAAGAGAGCTTTATTTTTCTTTTTTAATTATTTGTAACATTCTTTTCTTTTTAAAATTTTGAGTTTTAGATTATTTCCCTCTTTCTCTCTCTCTCCCATCCAATAAGAAGACAAGCAATATATAAGATCATGTGATACACATTTCCATATTAGCAAGGGAGGAAGGAAGGAAAGAACAAAAAATATATACTTCTATTTCTATTCAGAGTTCATCACTTCTGTCTGTGGAGGTGAATAGTATTTTTTCATCATGAGTCCTTTGGAATTGTTTTGGATTATTGTATTGATCAGAATAGCTAAGTCTTTCACAGTTGATCATCATTACAATCTCGCTATTACTGTGCAGAGTGATCTCCAGGTTCTTCTCACTTCACTTTGCATCAGATCTTACCATGCATTTTCTGAAACCAGTTGATGAGCATCCCCTCAATTTCCAATTCTTTGTTAACACAAAAAAAGAGCTGATGATTGTGCACTTAATGTGCAGCCTCTGAGACAGAGATGCTACAGAGTATAGATTGATTCTTGAACACTTGTGCTAATTTTGGCCTGACAACACCAGGAAAACAGAGGTTCTCCACCAGTCAGCAACTGTACCATCCATATGTGGAACCATCAATTAGAGCAAATAGAAAAATTTTGAATGCTATCAATAAGTTCACTTACCTTGGCAGTACACTTTCCAGGGACATCTTTCCAGTTCACATGAAATTCCTCCAGTTTATTATTCCTTTGAGCACAATAGTATTCCATCACCAACAGACATCACAATTTGTTCAGCCATTCCCCAATTGAAGGGCATACCCTTGTTTTCCAGTTTTTTGCCACCCCAAAGAGCATGACTATAAATATTTTTGTACAAGTATTTTTCCCTATGATCTCTTTGAGGTACAAACCCAGCAGAGGTACGGCTGGATCAAAGGGCAGACATTCTTTTAGTGCTCTTTGGGCATAGTTCCAAATTGCCATCCAGAATGGTTGGATCAATTCACAACTCCACCAGCAATGCATTAATGTCCCGATTTTGCTATATCCTCTCCAACATTTATTACTCTCCCCCAGCATTTATCATTTCTGCCTTTCTCTAATTGATACTGATTTAAGCATTTTTATATCACTATAGATAGATTTGATTTCTTCTTTTGAAAACCGGTTGTTTATATCCTTTGACCATTTGTCATTTGGGAAATGGCTCTTATTTTTATAAATTTGGCTCTGTTCCCTATATATCTGAAAAATAAGTACTTTCTCTTATAAACTTGCTATAATTTTTTAATATTACTTTATTATTATTATTATTCTATGATACCTTTTAGCAAAATGAATTTTTTTGATAATCTCTTATAAATAGGTCTAATTTTGCTTTTACTTTGTCTGAGATTGTGATTGCCACTCCAGCCCTCATCACTTTAGCCAAAGCATAATACTCTGACCTTGCCCTTTATTTCAGCTTTATGTGTATTTCCTTCCTAAATATATCTTTTTTTCCTCAACCCTTAACTTCTGTGAATTGGCTCCTAGGTGGAAGAGTGGTAAGGGTGGGCAATGGGGGTCAAGTGACTTCCCCAGAGTCATACAGCTGGGAAGTGTCTGAGTCTGGATTTGAACCTAGGACCTCCTGTCTCTAGGCCTGACTCTCAATCCACTGAGCTACCCAGCTGCACCCCCCAAATATATCTTTTGTATACAACATATTGTTGGATTCTTGTTTCCAGTCATTATGCTCTACATGTCCATTCTATGGTCTAGCTCATCACATTCACATTCACATTCACAGTTATGATCCCTAACAATGCATTTCCCTCTAACCCACTTTCCGCTGTTTATTCCTCTCTCTGTCTCTCTCTGTCTCTCTCTGTCTCTCTCTGTCTCTGTCTCTCTCTGTCTCTCTCTCTCTCTCTGTCTCTCTCTCTCTCTGTCTCTCTCTCTCTCTCTGTCTCTCTCTCTCTCTCTCTCTCTCTCTCTCTCTCTCTCATTTCTTCTTACTTCTGCTTTATTTCTGATCACTGACTCCCCACCATATCTTTTATCTCCTTCCCCTCATATCTCCCTATTAGGTAAGTTACATTTCTATATTCAAATGAGTGTGTATATGCATTTTTCCCTCTTTGGTCCAATTCTGATGAGAGTGAGATTCAATCATTGCCTACCATCTCCATTTTCCCATCCATTATAAAAATTCTTCCTTGTGTGCCTCCTTTATGTGAGAGATTTTACCCAATTCTGTCTCTTTTTTTCCCCCTTATCCTAGGGCATCCCTTTATCACCTCTGCATTCTTTTTTGGAAATTATCCTAACATAATCAACTCACACCTGTGTCCTTTGTTTATGAAGAATCCTTCTAAATGCTCTAGTAACAATAAAGTATATGCATCATCTTCCCAGATAGGAATGAACAAAGTTTAACTCCATTGAGTTCTTTATGATTACTCTTTCATCTGTTTGAATGTCAAAATTTCTGCTCAGCTCTGGTCTTTTCATCAGGAATGCTTGGGAGTTCTCTGTTTCACTAGATATACATTTTTACCTAAAGCATTATACTCAGTTTTTCTGGGGAAATTATTCTTGGTTGTAATTTTAGCTCCTTTGTGTTCTGGAATATCATGTTCCAAACCTTCTACTCCTTTAATATGGAAACTGCTAAATTCTATGTGATCCTGCCTGGGTCTCCATGATACTTGAATTGTTTCTTTCGGGCTTCTTACAATATTTCCTTATTGGCCTGGCAGCTCTAGAATTTGGCTTTAATATTTCTGGCAGTTTTCATTTGGAGATCTCTTTCAAGTGATCAGTGGATTCTTTCATTTTCCATTTTACTTTTTAGATCTAAGATAGTGCAACAATTTTTCATGACTTCTTGAAATCTGACATTAGACTCTTTCTTTGATTGTGGTTTTAGGGTATTGCAAAAATTATTAAATTATCTCTTCTCAATTTATTTTCCAGGTCAATTGTTTTCCCAATGAATTATTTTATATTTTCTTCCATTTTTTATTCTTTTGACTTTGTTTTTATTATTTCTTGAAGTTTTATGGAGTTTTTGGTTTTCACTCATCCATTTCTAATTTTTAAGAAATTATTTTCTTCAGTAAGCTTTTGTACCTCTTTTCCTTGGCCAATTCTGCTTTTTAACAAGTTGTTTTCTTCAGTGAATTTTGTAACTCCTTTTTCACTGGCCTACTCTGCCATTTCTTCAGCGAATTTTTGTGCCTCTTTTAACATTGAGCCAATTCTGCCTTTTAAGGTGATATTTTCTTCAGGATTTTTTTTCTGTGTCCCTTTTCTCTTTTTATAATTTCCTTGTATCACTTTCATTTCTTCTCTCAATTTTTTCTCTTCCTCTTTAATATCTATTTAGTTCTGCCAGTAATTCTTTTTAATTTTTTTTTATTTAGAAGATTTTTTTCCATGGTTTCATGATTGCTGATTCGGCCCACCCCCCACCCACTTTTTCCTTCCCCCTCCCGAAGCTGACAAGCAGTTCCGCTGGGTTATGCATATATCATTGTTCAAAACCTATTTCCGTGTTATTCATATCTGCAGTAGAATGATCTTTTAACACCAAAACCCCAATCATATCCTTAATGAACCATATGATCAATCCTATGTCTTTCTTCTGTATTTCTGCTCCCACAGTTCTTTCTCTGAATATGAATAGCATATAGAATAAGTTTCTCTGGATTGTCCTAGGTCATTGCATTGCTGCTACTAGAGAAGTCCATTACAGTGTATCAGTCTCTGTATACAACGTTCTCCTGGTTCTGCTCCTTTTGCTCTGCATCAATTCCTGGAGGTCTTTCAAGTTCACGTGGAATTCATCCAGTTCATTACTCTTTTCAGCACAATAATATTCTATCAGCAACATATATCACAATTTGTTCAGCCCTTCTCCAATCAATGGACACCTCCTCATTTTCCAATTTTTTGCTAAGAGAGAACAAAGAGAACCTGCCAGGATTTTCTTGCTGACCTTCCAATTAGCATTTTTCTTTGAGGCTTTACTTACAGCTATTATCACATCATTATCTTCTTCTAAATTTATGTCTTTGCCTTCCCAACAATCACAATGGTTTTTCTATGGTTAGGGTTTTTTCTTTGTTGTTTCAATTTTTCCATCCTATTTCTTCACTTTGAACTTAATGTCAAAGTTAGTCATTGCACACCTGGGAGTGAAGAGGCATTGTGCCAAGCTTCAGGATTTTTCTGTGCTGCTATTTTCTGAGTTGGTTCTGAGAATCTTCAAGTTTTGGGGTTCTTCAAAGGTATTGTGATTCAGGGAGAGGGGTGGTAACCACTCTCCTATTCTGTGACATGGATCCCTACTCCCCTACAATCATAAGTACTTGTGCTCCTCTGAACCCTGGAATTATGACCAGACCCCCTTCCCTTCTGCAGCCACACGTGCTAGTGCTCCTCTGTCTTAGAAATGGGACCAGCACCCCTGCTCCCTTGTGACTGATCACAAGGGCTCCTCTTGGTCCTGCAACCCAGTTTCACCTGTGTCCAATACCAGCAAAGGGTCTTCTGTAATCTCATTCTGACCAGTTGTTTGAGTCCCTAACCATCTCTAGGCTGAGGGATTCCAAAGCTGCTGCTGCTATGACAACCACCTCCAACGCCCACCACTGGTGCTCCTATGATGCTCTGGGTCTACACTCATCCAGGTATTACTGACCTGTCCTGAAAACCTCCTAAGTTGTCTTAAGCAGGAAAAAAAATGTTTCCCTCTGACCTTTTGTTGACTCTGCTATTCCAAAATTTTATTTAAGGCATTATTTTAAAGTGGTTTAGACGGGAATGTTGGGAGAGTCCTGACCTCTACTCTGTTATCTGGGCTCCACCACTAAAAGACAGTTTTCTCAATGACTTTACGACCTATAACTAGCCTTTTCAGGCCTCTGACATTCTGTTCTTCCCCTGCTCCTTGGCAGAGGTCTCAGATCCTCTTTCTGGTTTCTTTTTCAGGACTGACCTATCAGAATAAGAATCCAGACTCCCTTAGATTTCCAAAGTTCATTCTTCTATTAAATCAAGTGAATACAATTGAAGAAATACCTAGTAAGAATCTACTATGCACACGAACATTAAATGCATTCAGTCTCCCTTGCCTAGATATATAGTTCTGAACATCAAATGTTTCCTATTCTTGAACAGCAACAGCTCCCTTCTCTGCCAGAGGGAACAGTGTCTCCCGATCTGACCTCAATTAGCAAAGTTTCTCTATCTTGTATAGTTCCTAATGTGCTATTATTCCCAGGGGGAAACCTTCCTTTGAGAAGAAGAAAAATGGAGGGAGGGAACAAGAAGTATACCCGAGTTTCTGGCTACAATCTGGAGACTGATTTTCTTAAAACTTGGGACAATTTGATTTTATGTATTTAGGGAGAATTCATTCATTTAGTGTTCCCAAATGTAATTCTTGGATGGGCAAAAATAATCAAGGGAAGTCCTTGCATATACATATTAGGACACAAATATTTCAATTGTTAGAGCTCTTTTCCTCCTTTAAATTATCTTGACTTTACTATATCTTCCTCAGAAGAATGTGAACTACTTGAAAATAAGACTTATTTAATCTTTTCCTGTATTTTCAGGGCCTTGCCTGACACATTTGTTGCTGAGTCTTTTTCAGTCACATCTTACTCTTCATGACCCCTTTCGGGGTTTTCTTGGCAAAGATACTGAGGCAGGTTGCCATTATTTTCCTCCAGTTTATTTTACAGATGAAGAAACTAAGGCAAATAAAGGTAAGTGACTCGCCCACAGGATCACACAACTAGTGAGTGTCTGAGGCCAGATTTTAACTTAAGAAAATGAGTCTCCCTGACTCCAGGCCCAGCACTCTATCTGCTGTGCCACCTCACTGCCCCAACCTGAAACATATTACAATAAAGCATCATTGACTAGAAAGCAGAAGCAACCTCCATATTTCTATCCAAGGCATCACCCATTCATCTGGTCTTTCATATTCAAAACCTGGGTGTCATTTTTTACTCTTTCATGGCTCTTGCCTCTTATAATAAACCAGGTTTTAAATTCTGTTCATTTTTCCTCTGTAGCATCTCTTGTTACTTTCTGTCAAATCAAATGAGATAATATTTGTAAAGTGCTCAGGATAGTTCCTGACACTTAGGCAAGCTTGTTCTTTCCCCTTCTCCCCTCTCCTCTTCTTTCTCTTTCTCGTACCTTCTACTTTTCTCGTACTTTCTCATACCATATCAAATGCTGGAGGAGACACAAATAATAACAACTTTTATTTAAATGATATTTCAAGTTTACATGGATGTAGGAAAGAAGTTGCTGGCCCTTTCTGACTGCTCCCCACACTCTAAGTATGTCTGGCTCTCGGCAAAGACCCAATAGTAGAGAAAAGGGTCAACTCTCCACCAGAAAAAGGTGCTGCCCATGGCAGTGACACCACCTACCAATTCTGATTGGATGTTGCTGGCTGCCCCACTCTTGTGGCATTCAGAGCTCATGCCCTGCTGTGGACGTGATGGGGAGGCTGTCTAATTATTAAGTGCCTGTATGTAGTTGTTCCATAACGGCTTTGTGGTACTGGCCGGCCATGCCCAAATTCTGGCCTCCCATCCCTGCCATGGGCAAAGAAGGTTCCTGGTACCTGGCCAAGCAAGAATGTCCTTAGACAAAGGTCCTACTGGAGCCCAATTCTTGAAAGCAAGAAGGCAATTCAATACCTTTTTCCTATCCCTAATCCCAGTTACCTAAAGAGTTATAGCAGGCTTAGATTCAGAAGACCACTGACCACTATCATAGTTTCTCCCTTACCTTTGGGAGACAACATAGTATAATAGAAAGAGATTAGGAGTTGGAGGACCAGGGTTCAAGTCCTTTCACATCTCTTGGTCTCAGTTTTCTCAACTGAAATGGCCACAAAGTTCTTGTCTCTCTCTAAATCTATGATCCTATGAGCTGAATGCAGGGTACAAATTATCTATATTATTTTGTTACTTTGTTTTTTATTCAGGATTTGTTTGTATCAAAAACTTACAATGATTCTCAATTATATTTGAATAAAATATGAGCTAATAAAATTATTGATTAGATTGTTTTATGAAAAGTGGTGATAAGATTTTTTTAAGAGTCCATTTATATTAAGTTCAGAAACCATTAAAATATGACATTTCCTATCAAGTAAAATGTGAAATCCTTTTTAGATTATTTAAGTTCCTCTCCCATCAGAAGTCACCCTATTTTTCCATAGTTTCTATATTATTACTCTCTTCCATACATATGAGGACTTAGTCAAACTGGACTTAACCTACTCTCTGAACATGCCTCTGTATCCTCTGCCTAGGACATCTTCCCTACCACTCTTGTTAAATTTCAATCCAATTGTAAAGCCCAATTGGAATGGTGGTTTGTTTGTTTTTTGTTTGTTTTTTGTTTGTTTTTTTCACTGTTGACCTGACCTTCCTTTCCAGAATCCACAAAGAACTTGGAGAATATTTAAAATTTCTAATGTACTTGTCATTGAATATTGCATATTATAGCTCTCTGTGTGGTTTCTTGTTCTTCCTGCTAAATCTTGGACAATATAGGGTAGCAATGGTGAACCTTTTAGAGAAAGAATGCCCAAACTAGGAGGGAGGAAGTACTCCCATTGGGCTGCTTGGCAGAGGGTCAGGTCATGTGAGAAATGTCCTTAGGCACACAGAGACAGGGAATGGAGCAGCCCCTTCAGTTCACCAACACAGATAATAAGGATTATTTCTTTCAGAAACTTCCACAGCCCTTAACAAAATGCAGCACACAGAAGGCATTTAAACAATGCTCATTGAAGCAATAAACACAGGTAATGCTGTGTTTATTGCTAAATCCTAGATTTCTATTTCTAGTGCATATGATAATTAAAGCTGCCATGTGAGGGTATGAGGATAAAAGGATGGAGCTGAGCATGAGAAGTCAGAACCAGAAGTCCAGCTAAGGATGTCAGTTACCCGTGCAGGTGACAAAGTATATTGAATGATGACCTGGAGTCAGGAAAACTCCTCTTCCTGAATTCAAATCTGGCCTCAGATACTTACTGACCCCAGGAAAGTCACTTTAACCTTTTGGCCTCAGTTTCCTCATCTGTAAAATGAGCTGGAGAAGGGAATGGCAAACTACTCTAGTACCTTTTTCAAGAAAATCCCAAATGGGGTCACAAAGAGTCAGATAGACTAGAAAATGACTGAATCCTGAGCGATCAAGAAATCCAAAGTTCCAGAAACCGTATCATGTAGAGTAGGATAGGTAGGTGCCATAGGTTCAGGCAGCCAAGCAGTCAGATCTCCAAGACCAAGAACTAAAGCTGCAGAAACCAGTTGATCTCTGGTCTGAGTCTTCTATCCTTTTTTATACTGTTTATTAGTTTGTCCTGGATACCATATGTGACAGTTATAGCCAGAAGGAGATTGAAAGTCCAAAGGATTTATTTACAAAAAGGAAAAGAGGAAAATGGGGAAGAAATAGAAGCCCCAGGAGTGGTATGATATATGTGACCCCATTCTGTTTAAATTGGCAGGTTAAAAAGTCCTGAATTTATTCTACCTAGTGATCATTATACCTACATCCATAAGCCAGTCCTTTCCCCATTCTATCAGCTTCCTTGCTGATAATAAACAATAGAAAGGGGTGGGAAAAATATTTGCTATTCTCTTCAGACCTTCCCCTGAGCCACACTGTAAAGTAGAAGTAAAGTTTATTTTTGGTGGATTCTTCACTCTGGGCACTCCCTGTCCATTCTGTGATTTTCCCCTTGCCACCTGTAACTCAGGCAAGATGATCTGGATATGCCCCAGCATGCCAAAATTTAGAAGGTGCTGATCACACTTTGAATCCTTCAGGATTGTAGAAGCAACTGAGCTCAACGCTCAATTAATAAGAATCATTTATTAAAATTGGAAGCTACCAGTGGGCAATGCTTACTCTGCCCTAATAGTCATACCTCGAATGAACTCCCAATCTGGCCCATCCCATCCCTGTCCTCCTAGGCTTCCCTGGCAGTAGCATCACAGTATCCCAGTGTCCCTTCCCATATTTGTTTCCATTATGTTTCTTTTTTAAAAAACTCTTACCTTCTGTCTTAGGATCAATACTGTGTATTGGTTCCAAAGCAAAAGAGTTGTAAGATCTAAGCAATGGAGGTTAAATGACTTGCCCAGGGTGACACAGCTAGGAAGTGTCTGAGGCTAGATTTGAACTCAGGACTTCCTATCTCTAGGCCTGGCTCTTTATCCAATGAGCCACCTCGCTTCCCCTTCCCTTATGGTTCAAAATAATTGCCCCAGGCACAAAAAATGGCTAGTTATGGCCCTGACTCCCTGTCATCAGTTCATTACCAACTAATTTCAACCTAAATAAATTAATGACTTAAGGTGGAATCCCTCTAGAATGTGTTTGCATTTTAATATCGAACTCTGGAAGATGGAAAAGTCCTTCCATAGCAAAAATAAGGAAATTGTATTGGAGACATTTCAGGCATTGTGGCAGCAGAGGAAATTCTTTGCAAAAAGATCTTTTCCATCATGTTTCTGCTTTCTCTGCCCATGTTTGAGACTTCCTCAGGACACTGGGAAAAGGGTGGAGATATTCCCAAAAGGGGGCAGTTGATGGTGCAGTGGACAGAGCATTGGGCTTGGAGATGGGCAGGTTCATCCTCCTGAGTTCAAATCCAGCCTCAGACATTTACTAGCTGTGTGACCCTGGGCAAGGTACTTCACCCTGTTTTCCTCAATTTCCTCATCAGTAAAATGAGCTGGAAAAGGAAATGGCAAACCACTCCAGAAATTTGCCAAGAAAATCCCAAATGAGATCGTGAAGAGTCAGACGTGACTGGAACACCTGAACAACCATAGTCCTGAAGGACATTCTTCAGGGCCTTCTTTTCCTCACCAGGTAGGTTAAACCAGGCCCCTCGACTCCCTTAGACATCCCAGTGAGAAGAATCTCCCTACAAAGAGGGTTCTTCTCTACCTCTAAATAAAACCCGGTGGCAGTAATACAGAGAGGGAGAAAGGGATGCTAGTGGTACCCAAGCCTTCATCTGCTCACTTGCTCTAAACAGAAATCACTTACCCTAAACGGAAATCAGTCCCCAACGGCCTTCTCTCCAAACGCCTTGTATGACAATGAGTGATTTGTAACAACATCCAATCGGGCGCACCTAACCTCCCTGTAATTGCCTGTCCTTTTCAGTGGTCTTAAAAGCTTTCCAGTGAGGAAAAAAAAAGAGACTCCTTGTCAGAAGCATGCTATTATACAGGGAGGAGGCCTGCCCTGCCCCCACATCTTTCCTTCCCTTCTGATGCATCTCTCTTCCCCTCAGCCCCTACCATTTGGGGAGAACAGCAAATGTTGCTTCCAGGCCTCGCCACAACATGACAGTTTAAGCATCTGGATGATGCTAACCCAAGAGCTGGGACCACCTGGCTCTATGAATTACCCAGCTGCTCCCTCAAGCTCCCACCCCTCTTCCCTTTCTGCTTCCCTCCAGCATGATAGAGCCTGGGAAGGGGCATCTCTAAGAGACCTCTGTTAAAATGCAAATAGCCCTGGAAGGGGCCTTGCCTCCTGGTATCAGCTAGCACCACATCTAGAAAATAGCTGCTATTATTAGGAATTGAAAACCTGAGAGGGCCAGAGATTTGTTGAAGGTCACACAGCAAAGTCAATGGAGGAGAAAGGAATCTGTTTTCATCACCATTTTCCCATAGATCTCTGCATTGGTATTCAATGTTTCTTCTCACAAAACCCAAAGATATCACAAATTTGGCCATGGTTTGAGACAACAAGCCTACCCCTGGCCCCCTGAAACTGTACAGGGAAAAAATGGATAACAAAAAATCAAAATAGCAATTATTTTGGAGGCCTCTTTGAAATTCACTGGACAGGCTGCCTCTGCTCTAAACATGTCTTCTCCTGTACACCTACCCTTATCCTTTCTATGGCATTTTCTCGACATAGAAAGACCCAAAAATATTCTCTGCTCAGTAATGGACAACAGGGGCCACCATCCCCTGGCCTCTCACCAGCATCTCCTTGCCCATGATTTCAGTGGGAAACTAGTCATATGTGCCTAAGTTAGACTCTGTCCATATCTATGAAACCCATACCTCTTGTCTGTGTTGTAGAACTAACAAAGGATCCAAGTGGTCCACCAATTAAACCAGGTGGAATGAGAGCTTCATATGAAAATATGAAAGTGCCAAGTCTAGAGAAAGGCTTCTTATGGAATCACAAAGTGCTTCTTCCTTTTCTTGTCATGGCCTTAAGATCATAAATAGTGCCTATGGTACTCTGGAACATCTCGGATTGTATTTCTAATGTCTCCTGACTCCCAAGATATATCCTTGGTTGTCTTTGGCCTTGCTTATATTTGATTGGTGTCCAAATCTGAGTGTTTCATTTTGGATTTTATGCCTTCCTTTGTGCGAGTTTAAATTGTTGTTTTTCATCCTTGTTTTTGAAGAGGACCAATGACATCTTGGGGTTATGTCTTGAATTGTGCTTGATTTGGATTTAAGCAAAGCAGAATTGTACAAAGTCATCAGCCTCTGTTTCTCTTTTAGAGTCATCAAAGTCCAGTGGCAAGACAAAAGTCAAGATAACTGGCAATAGCCCAGGAAGCAGTGGATGACTTTGGTTTCTTCAGTGTTTGACTAAGATCTAGGTGCTCCACAGCACTTCTTCAGCCATCTTCATGGCCTTTGAAACAAATCATGCTTATCCAGTCATTTCAATGGACAAAGTGGTCACATGATTGAAGTAACATCCTCCTAACTGTTTGATGCCTGTTGGTCATGCTCAAGCTGGGTTAGCCATCTGCCTGGATGGTTTTACCATGGTGTGGCCAATGCTCATGCTACAGCTTGTTGGAGCCAGAGATTAGAGTTGGGTGACAGATAGACACCAAAGATGGATGAGCAGCCCCTAAAAGGGATCAACAAGCCCTCCCACAAAAAGTCCCAGTCCTTCCAGAACACCCTATATACCTCATGGGTTTAAATGCATAGTAAAGGTCTTTTGCTGCTGGCATCACTGGCCCATCTGCCTGTTTTGTGAAAACCTTCAAGTCCCAAAGCAGCTGCAATGGACTAGTACACTCTTCCCCATACCCCACCTCAACCCCTCCATGAATATATTTTTGAGGATTTTTCAGTCATCACGACTGTGGTTCTGGTCTAAGTAGTACTAGGCTAAATATAGTACACACATCAGGGATTTTGTTGCAGCATAATAAAGACAATAACTTAAACCCTGACTGCTTCATTTGCATGTCAATCAAAAAGGATATTGGGAGCAAGATTCATCTTGGTACCCAGTCTCCACACAGTTCCAATAGGGTTGAAAGGTAAAGAGTCTTCAAAATGAACTTCAGAAACATTGTTTCATAATCAGATATGTAATGAAAGTTAGAAGGAATTTTCTAACTCCAAATCAGAGTGTTCTGGGACCAAGATCCTTGAATCAGCATGCACAGCAACAATAAAAAAAAAACAAAGATAATCCCATCTTGAAGCACACCTTTGTTAGCTCCTTATTTTTGGTTCTGTGGCTTGTATTATTTATTCTGTCTTTTAAAGAATCAGCCTGATACAACCATTCTAGAGAGCAACTTAAATTATGGCCAATGGGTCATCAAACTGTGCATACCCTTTGACCCAACAATAGAACTACTAGAGCTGTATCCCAAAGATAATTGTACAAAAATATTTATAACAGCTCTTTTTTTGTGGTGGCAAAGAACTGGAAACCAGAGGGATGTTCAACAACTGGGGAATGGCTGAACAAGTTGTGGTATATGCTTGTAATGGAATACAATTGTGCCATAAGATGTGACAAACAAGGCAATCACAAAAAAAAAACCTGGAAAGATTTATATGAAATGATGCAAAGTGAAATGAGCAGCACCAGAAGAATGTTGTACACAGAAACAACAATAATATATAATGATCAACTGTGAATTGCCCTGGATCCTTGCCTTGCTGATATCAATAATATATAATGATCAGCAAGGCAAGGATCCAGGGCAATTCCAAGAGACTCATGTTGAAAAAAGCTATCCAATCTTAAAGAATGAACTAACAGAGTCTGAATGCAGATTGAAGCATACCATTCTTCACTTTATTTCCTCCATTAATTTTTCTCCAGTGAAAGCTATATGTGTCTTCTTTCACAGCATGATGAACATGGAAATATGTAATGTGTGACAACACATGTATAATCTATAACATAATACCTGCCATCTTGGGATGTAGAGGAGGGAGAGAACATGGACTAAAAAAATGATTGTTGAAAATCATACTGACATGTGAATTTGAAAAAAAACTAACATTTTTTTAATCAGCTTGCCTTTGTCAGAGTTCCAGCCATTTCATCTTAACAAATGGGAGTGGAGAGAAGCAGGAGGTCCTAAAAAGTTGAAATTTAGCAGATGGTTATAGGTAACAGTCCAGGAACCATGAAACCAATGGAGATACTCAGCAGAAAAAAAACACAAAGGAGGATGAAAATATAATATGCAGCAGAAATGAGATAATATATAGAAAGGAGTACATGAGATCCATAAAACAATCCCATCAAAGATATCAAGAGTCTGCAAAGCCAGAAGTGTGAATTGCCCTAGACATGCACGGACTCTAGCCTGATATATCCCTATATGGGCTCCTTCCTCTGTTCTGGGCACACTGATTCCTCTTGTGTACACCCTTACACATACATGCTCTCACCATATGTTTCCTTATCAAGGTTGTTCTTCATTTGTATACTTTCCCCTTTCTGGTGGTATAGTAACCTATAAGAAAGTAGATCCCATATTGAATGGTAGGATAGAGATTTTTTTTTCTATTTTTACTTTGTTTTATTTGATTAAATGTCTTTTAAAAATGTGTCCTCTGGCTCTCTAATAAAAGTAAACATATGGTTGCACAAAGACATACCAACTGAGGTTTCAAATGGGTTCTAAACCATCAAGGACCTTGAACTTGGAGTACATATTCTAGGAGTTGACATACAAGGTGATTTCCTAAGTGCTACATCAATGGTTGTTACTATTTTACATCCAATAACCTCTTTCTTTGCCTTGTATCTAATACCAGTATTACAGCACTCTATTTCCTGTAACCATACCCCAAAGCTACCCAAATCTTCACTTTCAAATGTTAGTGCTCCTGCAGAAATGAACTTCCCTACTCCCTAAACCATGGCACCACTCTATCACCTGTTTGGCCATTTGCCAAGAATATAAGAATATAAGAATATAAGAATATAAAAGCTTCCCTAAATGGAAGATTTTAAAAAAACTTTTATACTTCTGTCTTAAAATTAATTCTAAGTATCAGTTCCAAGGCAGAAGACAGGTAAGAGCTAAGCAATTAGGGTTAAGTGACTTGTCCAGATTCACACAGCTAGGAAGTGCCTGAGGCCAGATTTGAACCCAGGATGTCATGTCTCTAGGCTTGGTTCTCTAACCACTGAGTCACCCAGCTGCCCCTAAATGAAAGCTTTCTTAAGGATAAAGGAGAGTTACACATACATGGAGAGATCAGAGAAGAAGCCAGGAGGGAAAATAGATAAGAAGAGACTGAAAATTAGAGAAAAGAAATGAAAATGAGGGATTCATAGTCCTCAGCTGCCTTACCTGACATGTAGCTGTATCCTAAAAGGAGTCTAGAATCCTTTCCAGCAGTAGGCATGAGCATGGGATGTTATGTGTCTGGCCAGGATGCTAATATATCCTAGACCTGAATAGGGGAAAGTCTGGAGGTATAGTGTCCCCGAGGGCTTCCACAAATCTGGCAAAGGGAAGGGCAAAGGATAAATAAGGTCCCAAAGCCCATCAAAAAGGTAGATGATGGCCCTTCATTCACAGTCTTCCCAGGGACACAGAAGTGGTTTTTTTCTCCTGTATATTGGTACGACTTAATTATCACTGATTTAATTCTCACTGTGTGTCCCAAACACAGGCAAAAAACATGGCTCATGTCTTTGAGAAGAGAGAGTGGTCATTTTATGTCACCCATCTTCTTTGGTCTTCTCTGAACCCTGCAACTTCCCATTATCTACTGAATAAATTCCAAACTTCATTCAAGGCTCTCAATGTTGACACCATCCCCTCTTCCTTCTAACTTCATTTCCTCCCATTTCTTCAGTATACAAAACCTGCCCTCTTCACCAATTAAACTAATTCTGACCACGCTTTCCAGTCTCCATGCCTTTTCACATGTTATTTGCTTCTTTGGAAATATACTGTGATGTTAAAAATTAATACACAACATCTCCAAGTATTTTATTTAATAATATTTATTAATAATAACTAAAATAAAAAGCTAGAGCAAAAAGGGTGCGAACCCAGTCACGCACGTGGAAAAAGAGAGAGAAGAGGTAGGGTTACCCACAACTATATACAAACATGCAAGGATTCTATGTGGACTAAAGAAAAAAGATGCTGGGTAATACTAAAGGAATTCTGGGGAACGTAGTCCTGGGGTAGAACATTCTAACTACACAGTACTCTCCACCCATAAAAATGCTACACACTTTTCAAGGCACTGAATATATGCTACCATCATTTCCTGATGTCACCCAACTGGTCTTTTCCCCTTCTGAGTCCAAAGAACATTTTGTTCATACCTCTTCTATGGTACTTAGGGTCTGCCCGATACATCATTGTTACCATGCTTGTTTCACTCCTCATTTGATTATTTTGTTGTTCAGTTTTTTCAGTTTTGTTCAGCTCTCCATGACCCTGTTTTGGGGTTTTCTTACCAAGATATTAGAGTGGTTTGCCATTTTCTTCTTCAGTGTATTAAGGCAAACAAAAGCTAAGTGGCTGTGCCCAGGGTCACATAGCTAGTGAGAGCCAGAGGCTGGATTTGAACTCATGAATATGAGTCTTCCTGTTTCCAAACCACTGTGCCACTTAGCTGCCCATTAGATTATAGGGAGAGATAGTAGAACTATTAGGACAGAAGCTATCAAAGGATCATAGACAGGTCATCCATCTAGGCCAAATGCATCTTTTTAAAGATGAGGAAACTCCGGCCCTGAAAGTTTAAATCACTTCTCCAAGGTCATACAGGATATAAATAATGAAGCCAAGATGATCCCAGCTCTTCTCAATGCATATCTGCTTCTCTTTCTATTGTACTTCTTTATGTTTATGTATAAAATATGGCCTTCTTTCCCATGGTTCCCTTGCATCACCATCCTGTCACAGTCTTGTGTGTAGTAGATGCTGATTGATTGAATTAATCAATTAAACAAGCAAGTGAAGCTCAGAGATTTAGCCAAAGGTTATTGGTAGTTGGTACCAGACCAAGAATTTGGACCCAAAGCCTCTGACTCCCAAATTTATCCTATCACCAGCATACTTCCCAGATTTAACTCTCTAGGATTCTATAATTCTCAGCACGAAGGAGTAAAAAAGTATAAAGTCAAGCAAGTAGCCATTTTATTGTAGCTTCCAGCTTTATCCCAAGAGCATCCAAACAGACAGAGGTGAGACACCTCAGGGGGCCTACGGGAGATGCCAGTTGCTTGAACTTTCCAAACCTTCAACTCCAAGAGCCACGGTGCAGTCAATCTTTTATCTAAAGTCTTTCTCCAGCTCCTAATAAAAATATCTCCTGATAGGGCCCAGGGCAGCGCTCACAGGAAGTTTTCAGGGTCAAAGCAGGGGAAATATCTCATTCTACCATGAAGAAAGCCATTACAAACCACTCAGCTTAGAAAGAGGAGATCACGGGCACACAAAACCCTGATAAGCATCTCCTCATTTTCCCCGACTTTTTCCTCTTCTTAAACACAACTCTTAATCTAGGAAAGTGACTCGGCCTTCAAGTGGGTTTAATAATCTCCCTCAGACATTATGGGGAGACTGCATTTGTTGGGGGAGATAAGGCGACAGCCTGGGTGTGATGGGGCAGATGCTCTTCTTTATAGAAGCTCAGACTATATTTGTTACACGCCAGCTATCTGGGTGCCCTTCAGCAAAAGGATTTCATTTTCCTTTTCTTGGTAATTGGGTTCAGTGTGCCAGTTAGTACTTCCTAAATTTGCCCTCCATCCTGAGCACATTTTGGCCTTGTTGCCTGTGGGGCCACAAAGACTTCTGGGATCTAAGCATGAGTAAGAGATTGCTCAAGTTATTCATACTTGCCTGTATACATAACATACCTGTGTGAATTTGGGCAAATTACTTACAGGAAACCGGGCCTGTGCCCCGTTTATAAAATGGTAGGATGGGTTAAATGACCATTCTCCTGACCCTTTGTTTACCTCCCTCTTTTTTCATATTCTATCACATTTAGCACCTCTAAAATATATAGGCTGGCAGACAAGAACATACTAGTAATAAGTCATATTTCCATAACACTAGGAAATTATTGCATAGACTAAAACCTTGTAGTTACACAATTATCAGAAATGTGAAGAGAATGCACAATTTCATTTGCTGATGTGAAGAAAACATTTGATTCAGAAGAGCAAAATGCTTCTGAAGCTCTCCTCCAATGAAACATCTGCCATATTTAGCCCCATTACACCCACACATATGTTAAGATATCTTACAGGATTGATTGATAGACACAACAGAGATAACTTTTACAGTCCTGTGATGATTAAAGCAAGATACAAAGCAAGGAAACAAAAGTCAAAGGCATTTGCCATTATCAAGGAGATTGTCCTGCAGAGTCCTAGAATTAAAAAAAAAAAAAACCCAGATTCAAATCCTGCCTTGGGCACTTAAAAGGTGTGTGACCATGGGCAAGTCATTTAACCTTTGTCAGCCTCAGGTTCCTCATCTGTAATGTGAGAAAATCATGGAGGGGATTAGGACACTAAGTGGTTAATTATGGAAATTGAATTAACCACACCAACTCCATCTTATAACTCAATTCTGGAGTCTTAGTTCCCTTTCTATTCAATTATGGATCTAGTCCAAATTCTGTCCTTTGAGAAAAGTTTATTCAATTGTGGGAATTGAGAGAAAACCATATTGCATAGTTTGAGCCTAGCCTCACATGGCTGGAAAACTGGACTCCCTCTGCCTGCTGTCTAGAAACCCTTACTCAAGAACCTAGGTTATGTTGACCACAAATGCAGTCAGATCCTAAGATTGATGGAAGGAGTTTTCTCATAATTGTCTTATCTGAAAACCGGCCCCATAATGATCAGCTATTATTTCCATGTTCCTATGATTGTATACAGACCCGAGAGGAGCGGGGCACCTCTTTTCCTGAATTCAGGGAATTGTATCTGCTCACTTTCTCCTTCACAACTTGGAAAGCCCCAAATCTTTCATCCAATTATAAACCAGATTACCAATATTATATTGTTGCCTTTTAATTAGTTGGCCTTATTTGATTGTTTTTACTGAATTACAAAATCTGTCTTTCTCTGTATTTGGAGTCCACCTCTAAACTGAGGTCCCAATTTGTTATGCAATTGGCATGCATTGTTTAATAAATCAATATACTCAGAAGATCAAACTTTGTCTCCTTGGTCATTTCATCTTTTGCTGGTCACACTAAAATGGGACTTATAATTGCATGAGGTTGCTACGAGGAGCCAATATCTGTTATGAGGAGATAATATATGTGTGAAGCAATTGTAAACTGTAAAAACTGTACAAATGTTAGCTATTATTGTTATGGAAAATGAATTCTCTATAGAAGGAAAGGTGTCAAATGTTCTTGTTCACAGACGATTTTGTGCTAATTGCATGATAATTACAGTGTTGCAGGGCCTTCTAAATGAGATTCAAAATCATTCAAAAGAGGTCAGCATGAACATCCATACAGGAAAAATCAAGTGGATGCTTGTTGTGAAGAATGACATGTAGTTGAATAGACAATGTTTCATCCCCTGATGTTTATGTATCAGATGCTGTAAATGAACAGTGAGCTGGCCCAGAATTGAAGAGGATAGCCCTTGAGATATCGCTCAGCACTTACAATGACCTAAAACAAAATTCAATCTTTTTGACACTAAGATTCTTCAAGAGATGTTATAATGGCTTCAATTTATGATCTGCCGCAAACACTGAGGAATCAAATTATGGTTCACCCAAAGAGCAATAGAAAAGCACATTGTGGTCCTGAAAAAAAAATGGTAACAGCATACTTAAAACAATGAATTGAAAGCTTGAAGCAGAATAAAGGACCACATTGAAGGAATGTATGCCTAAAAAAAGCAGACTGACCCACTCTGTTGATAGAAGAAAGAATCACAGATAGATGCCTTTTGTTTTACATCATTATCAACATTATGTCCAAAGACGTGAAGGAGAACCCTGAGCATCCCGGCTATCTTCTGTGAAAGATTTATTGGAGCATCCAGACAAAAATAACACAAGAAAACAAAGCATAAATGAATGAGTTGTGAACTACACCTTTGGAGAGAGTACTCACATCCATGAGATCACAGATTCAATGAAATATTTAGATAGAACAGGGAGTGGTGGGGCACACCTATAATCCCTGGAACTGAGGAAATTGGGGCTGGCAGCTCCTTGAGTGTGAGAGTTCTGAGTTTCAGTGGGTCTAAAGCCACTTAAGTGTCCTTGCTAAGTCTGTCACCAATATGATAAAGCTCCTGGGAACAGGGACAGAGTGGAACTGAGGAGCTACTAAGGAATTACAAACTGGCCCAACTCAGAAACAGAGTAGGTCAAAACTTCCAATGGGCTCAAAGCTATCAGTAATGGGAGAGGGAGAATGGGTAAGGAGGGAAGACTCGGTGTCCCTCTGTCCCTCTGTCCCTCTGTCTCTTCTGTCTACCTATCTCTCCCCATGTATCTCTACACACACATATATATATATATATACATATATACATATATATTTCTATTTTCACTTTAATCCATCAATAGATATTTATTAAGCATTTAATATATGCCAGACACTGTGCTAAATTCTAGGGGTACAAAGAAAAAGCAATGGCGGTCCTTGCTTTCAAGATGCTTACATTCTAACGGGAAAAATAACGTGCACATTGAAAATCCATACAGGGCAGATAAAAGGTAACCTTAGAAAGTCAGAGGAGGAAGGAGTGAAATCAGATAAGCCTCCTGCAGAAAGTTGGGTCTGAGTTGAGTTTTGAAGAGGCCAGAGATGCCAAAAAGCAGACATAAGGAAGGAAAGCCTTCCAAGCATGAGGGACAACCATAGGGACAACCTAGAGGTAGGGTATGAAGTCTTCTGGATGAGGAATAACAAGTAGGCTAGTATGGCTATGTGGTATAGTGTGTGGAGTAAGAAAGCCCAACAGCCAGGATAGGGTTAGGTTATGAAGATCTTTAAATACCAACTGAGTTTCTATTTTTTCCCCAGAGGTAATGTGCAATTTATTGAGTAGAGAAATGATAGGACCCATGCTTTAGGAAATTCACTTTGGCAAAGGCAGATGGATTAGAGTGGAGAGAGACTTGAGCCTGGAAGACCATTTAGAATGTGTCCCACTAATCCAGACAAGAGCAATGAGGACTAAACTACAGTGATAACTATTTGAATAGATAAAAAAGGGATATGCCAGAGATACTGCATAGATAGAGATAGCAAGACTTGTCAGCTACTCAACTGCATTGGGTAGAGATGACTCCAAGGGTGAGAAACTAGGTCAGTGAGAAGATGGAGGCATCCTCAATAATAACTGGGAAGTTTAGAGGGGAGGAGAAAATAATGGTTTCTAGTCAAGGCATGTTGAGTTTAAAATGCTTATAGGACATCTGCTTCAAAATGCCTAATAAGTAATTGGTATTATGGAGCTACAGTTTAGGAGGCAATATAGCACTGGATAGATAGACCTGAGAATAATTAGCATAGACCTGATCATTAATCCCATCAAAGCTGAGAAGGTGATAAAACAAGAAAGATGAGAAAGATGAGAAAAGAAAGTCCAGAGACAAGTCTTTGGGACCATCCACAATTAATGGTTTTAATATGAATAAAGATGATAAGATCAAAACTCAAGAATTGTAAAAGATCTCAGAGGCCATTTACTCTAACTTGCTCTTTTTTACAGATGAGGAAACTGAGACCCAGGGAAATAAAGTAACTTGTTTATTGTAACAAAGATAGTATCAGAAGTGACATTTGAACCATGATCCTTTGATTACAGGACCAGCACTCAGATATGCCCAAGGAAACTTAGAAAGAATGGTCAGAAAAATAATAAGAGATGCATCCCAAAAACTTAGAGAGATGAGAATGTAAAGGTGGTCAATAGTGTCAAAGGCTGCAGAGAAGTCAAGAAGATAAGGACTTAGAGATTGTTTGTAAATGATTTGGCAATTAAGAGCTTGTCTGTAACTTTGAAGAGAACAGTTTTAGTTGAATGATGAAGCCAGTTGAATGGGAAGCCAGAGTGCAGAGATTTAGAAAAGAGTTGGAAGAGAGAAAGAAGCAGTACCTTTCCTGACAACAACCCTGTGAGGTGGGTGAGTTGGGACATTATTTTTCCCATTTTGCAGATAGTAGGACTGAGTCTCAAAAGTGACTCTTACCTGGGGTCACTCCATTTATGTTAAAACCTGAAACCAAACTTGGCTTTCCCAACTCCAGAGCTTTCAACCACACACACCACCTTGGAAAGCTTCTAATTTTATCTCTCATATTTCAGGTTACTTCTTCCTTTGTGCTATGTTCTGCCTGATCATTTTATTCTTGTCAGTTTTCTGCCTTTCTTCTCATTTTATTTTTGTGAATTCTGCTTCCCAAACAAGAATTTGTTCTCAGATCCTGCTTTTCTATTTAGATGCTTCAGCCCTGGATTTCTATAGATTTTTTTTAAAATATCTTTTGCAAACATCTGATATTCCCGGTTCTTTAAAGGCTGGAGTCAGAGTAATGGAAAGCACAGAAGATGAAGTGTGGAAGTAGAGACACAGAGAAGATAGTTATTTAGACTGAAAGTTCTACCTTTTTCTTCTTGTTTCTCTTTTTTCATTCTCAGAATTATATCATACCCTTGCTGCTGTTCAATTGTTTTCAGTCCTATCTGAATCTTCAGGATATTATTTGGGTTCTTCTTAGCAAAGATACTGGAGTGGTTTTCCGTTTCCTTCTATACCTCATTTTACAGATGAGGAAACTATGGCAAACAGGGTAAAGTGACTTTCCCAGGGTCACATTGATGGTGATTGCTTAAGGCTGGATTTGAAGTCAAAAAGATGAGTCTTTCTGACTTCAAGGCCAGCACTCTATCTACTGAGCCACCTAGCTGCCCTCTTGCTATTTGGGAGAAATTAAGAGCTCTTTCACTTCTGTTCAAAGTTAAGGTATGTGCTAGAGCAGTGATGGTGAGCCTTTTAGAGACCAAGTGCCCAAACTAAAACCCTCACACCATGTATGAGTCCCCAGACAGGGGAGGAAATAAGCACTCCCATTGGGCTGCTGGACAGAGGGGCAGGCGATGAGATAAATGTCCACAGGCAAGCATCAAGAGGGGTTGGGGAGCAGCTCCCTCCAGCACACGTGCCATAGGTTTCCCAACACAGCACTAGAAGAAATCCAGATTTTGAATCTCTACTTGATTGGAGCATGCTCTATATCAGTGGTTCCCAAACTTTTTTGGCCTACTGCCCCCTTTCCAGAAAAAATATTACTTAGTGCCCCTGGAAATTATGAAACTATTTATTGATCTCAGAATAGAATGTAATTTAGTGTGGCCATCACCTCTACCCTGGATTGCTGCAGCACCCACCAGGGGGCAGTAGCACCCACTTTGGGAATTACTGCTCTATATAAATCCTTGAAACTATCTATCCAAACCTCTAAAGTTACAGATGAGAAAACTAAGCCTCAGGAAGGGTTTGCTGAAGAGCACACAGCTGGTAATTGTCACAGGATGAACATGAAGCTAAGGCCCTCTAATTCCAATCAGTGTTCCTTCTATATCATAAGAGATTTATAAGCAAAATCTTTCCAACAATTAAAGTAATACAAAAGTAGGAGAGGAAGCCTCTAGGAAGTGGGTTCTCTCCCTAGGCTTAGGGGAGAGAATGAATTTCCATTTTGGGGGGATTTTATACTGAGGGCTTCTGAGATCTCTTCCAATTTCAGAATTCTGAGTATATAAGTTTGATATAATTAATGGTGATATATGATGCTGGTAACTAGTGGAGATTTAAGGAGCATGAAAGAAAAACATGCAAGTGAGGTAGGTGGTGAATCCCTAGAGGAAGAAACCCCTGGATGGTCTTACACTCATCCTACTACACCAAAAGGTTGGAAAACCCTAGAGATTCATCATGGCCCTAGGGTTGTATCTTGTTTAGAAAAATTCCTGTGGTTCTCTGTCTCCTGATAATCAGCTGTGACTGACTCATTGCTGCTCCAATACACCTCCACAGCTGCCACTTACACCTCCAAAGGTGCCATTTGTTTCTTCCGTAGTTGCTGCTACTCTATTTAGTCTACTAAGACAGCCTTCTGGTTTTTTTTTCTTTTTCTTTAAGGGAGTGTTATTGCTCTTTGGTGAGACTGCCCAGCCAACATATTTAGTGCTAACCAACATGCCCCATCACACACACTTATTGTTTGTAGGAACATATTTGGTCAGCCTACAAAAGGATCCATCAGGGCAAAAATTTATATATTTTTTCTGAACCTTATTCATCTTATCTTCTTTCATCTCCAATCATTATAGATGCTTAGAATTATGTCATGAAAATGACCTCATAGCTTCAATTGGCCTTAAGAAGTAACTGAACAACACTGGGGAGGGAGAGGGGTACTGCTAAACTTTGCCATACATTCCATCTGATAATCCCAAGTCTCTTCCCCCTCATGCTTGTCCTATATAAATTGACTCAGAAGAAAGGAACTTTAGAGATTAACTAACTAGTCTAACCCAATCATTTTACAGATGAATAAACTGAGATGATGAGACGAAATGCCTTGACTATGGCTACCCAGCTGGTTAGTAGCCAAGGCAGACTACTAAAGACTAGGTTTCCTCGATTTTTTTCTATTGCAGGGATTCTTTTCATAATACTACACACATATAGGTATACCCACTTTCAAAAATACTGCCTAATTCATTGTCTGGACTAAGTAGAAAGAGAAGAAAGAGCTAGCGAAAAGAGCCCCCCATTAGCATCTGATGCTGGTCCCGTTAAGAGAACAAGTAACTCTTCTTGGGTCTTAACCTGATAAGAAGTCAGATCATTTGACCATGTGGTGAGAAGCATGGATTTAAGGTTGTCTAAAGCTTTAGAGCAGTAAAGAGGAAAAGACGTTCAGACATGACCCCTTTAGGAGCCAATGGTCCTAAGCAGTTCTATGGTCCAATAGTGCTCTATGCCCCAACCCCCAAAGATCTTTAAGGACATCAGGATGCTGAAAGTGTGTGTCCTGCAATTTCTTGACCTGAAAAAAAAAGGAACCAGTTGAGGGGACCTGGAATTACCACATATGAACAAAAGCAAAGCCAGGGTGCAATGTTCCCCCTAAGCTAATGGATAGGCATTGCATCACGTGCAGATAGAAGTGTTAAGAGGCTCATCATTTTGCTAAAGCCCTCTTTATCCACCCTGTATTTTTCCACACATTTCATTTCCCATCATGGCTGACTGCCTAAAGCATTCATGTGAAAAAAAGATTTTTGCCCGTGTGTGTTTTCCCTCCCAATAATGCAGTTTATTGGATTCTCAGAAATGACATAAACACTTAAGGAGAGCGAGAAAGAAAAGAAATAAAATAGCCAGGTATCCAGTCACTGGAACAGGGTAGGGGGGTTGTCAGGAGTCAGATCCATACAGACCAAGTTTTTTTCATGCTGCTTCCTCATCAAATTCTAAATGGGCATACTAAGAAGTCTCTAAGTGGACCTGAGAAATGGGGAATTGGTGTGAGCTGGACCCTAACTACAGTCTAAAGGGACACACGCACACATGCACAAATACACAAAAACCTAACAGTAAAGACAAGTCAACAAGCCTTTATTAAGCACCTTCTCTATGCCAAATATTGTGCTATGGGCTGGGGATACAAAGAAAATGTAAAAGATTGTCCTTCCTCTCAAAGAATTCACAAGTTAATGAGAATGGAAGTCCTGAATCACCTTAGGAAAACTTTTCTGACAGTACTGTCAGAGCCAAATCAAGAAAGCAGGACACAATTACCAAGGAAAAGAATAGCCTCTGCGATTTCTACTCCATCAGACATGGTTGAATTCAAGATAATCATGAATCTCTTATTTTTATAAAAAAAATGTTTGAGTTTTCTAATCAACATCACAGGTACTTGGTGGTTTAGTGTAGTGGGAAAAGGATTAGGTTAGAAGTCAGAGGACCAGAGTTTGAATCTCATTTCCACTCAGGTGACATTGTTGAAATCATTACATCTCTTTGTGTCTCCATTTCCTCATATGTAAAATGAGTGATTGAATGAGATGACCTCTAAATCCTAACATCTTATTGATCCTCACATCACCCCTATTAAGGCAAGGATAATTATTATGTTCATTTATCATATGAAGAAATTTATGTCAATAAAATTTTTAATAAAAAAAAGAAAAAAGAAACTTAGATCTAACGAGATTATAAAGCATACTATAGGTATCTTAGTTGACAGAACCAGATTGAAAACTCGGGCCTCTTGATGCCTAGGTCTGTGTTCTGTGAGGTCTTTCTAATAAGCATATAGCAAACCCAACCACAGATTTAGGAGAAGCTTTCTGTATCTTGCATGATGAGAGTAGGAGTAAAGAGCAAAAACTGAAAAAACTGGAGTCAACCACTGAAAACTCCCTCTTATCCCTTTATCACCTCAAATCACCCAAACATCTTTTTTCCACTGTATTCTACTTCACTCCTGTTTCTGATGAAGAGGTAGGCATTCTCTTTGTTCAAGCTAACCCCTTTACATGTACCTTTGATTCTATCTTGTTTTCCCCATGAAATTGCCACCCCCCAATCATTTTCACTCTTTCTAAAAATCTTCATTCTCTTCCTTGCTTAAGCCATTTCCTTATTATCTATAAAAATGTCTATGTCTCCCCTAGTCCTTAAAAATCTCCACTTTATCTTTATGACCATCTCTGTTTGCTATCATTCCATATTCATCCTGTCCTTCTTGGCTTAACTCCTTGAGAAAGCTGATATACCCTGTACTTACACTTCCTCTCCTCTTGATCGCTTCTAATCCCTCTGCAATTTGTCTTTGGGTTCATCATTCAATGGAAACTTCCCTCTCCAAAGTTACTAATGATCTCTTAATTACCAAATCTATTGGCCTTTTTTCGGTCCTCATCTTTCTTGGCCTCTTTAGAGTCTTTGATGCTGTCAACCACCTTTTCCTCCTGAATATTCTCCTTTTCAGTTTTCCTCCTGAAGATTCTCCCCAGTCAGTGGCATGATTCTGTCCTGATTCTCCTACCTGTCTGAAGGCTTCTTGGTCTCCTATGTTGGATTTCTTTTATCCATATCATGCTTGCTAACTCTATTTGCCCCTCAAGACTCTGTCCTGGGATCTCTTCTCTTCTCTTTTCAAACTTTCTACATTGGTGATCTTATCAATTCCCATGGGTCTATTATCACCTCTTTGCAGATGACTTCCAGCCTATATAACCAGCCCTGTTCTTTCTTCTGAGTTCCAGTTCTACATCATCGATTACCTATTGAAGATTTCAAATTATAAATCTGTAGACAGCTCAAACATCACATGCCCAAAACAGACCTTATTATCTTCTCCCCTCCAAAAGAGGAGCCTCTACTCTTCCCACCTTTCTTATTATTGTTGAGGGCAACACCCTCTTCTTGGTCATTCAGGCTCAAAATCTCATGGACCTCCTCTACTCTTTACTCTCACCCATTTCAGATAGTCAGTCTGTTTTCAAACCTTGTCTTTTTGAGTTTTTTGTTGTTGTTGTTATTGTTCAATCATTCTGTCATGTCTGACTCTTCTTGACCTCATAGACCATAAAAAGCATGCCATTCCGACTTCATATATTTTAGCATTTTAATATAGTCCAAGGGGTTTTCTTGGCAAAGATACTGGAGTAGTTTGTCATTTCCTTCTCCAAAACAGCACTTTTTGTCAGAACTCCCCACTGTGATCTGTCCATTTTAGGTAATCCAGTTTCATTGAGCTATGCAAGCCCCTCCACCACAACAAGGCAAGATTCCAGAATGGTATGGCATTTTTACCTTCATAATATCTCTCATGAACATCCCCTTCTATCCACCCACATAACCAACACCCTAGGAGAGATTTTCAACTCTCCCCATGTCTATTGCAATAGTCTTTTTTTTTTTTGAGACCATCTCTCTACTCATCCAGACTGAAAAGTAGCAACCATAGTAAATGTGGCTCCTATCCCAATATTGATTGGCATGGAAGCTTTAATGTGTTTAATTTTTTCAAACTAGACCTATTCATACCTTGTTGGGAAGCCTGGTTGCTCACATGTACTTTCCTAGGGGCTCACCAAATTCATGCTGGACTTGGAGCAGACACCCAATCTGCTATATCCCTACTGCACTCATAAAGTCAGAGCTCAAGCAATCTACCTTCCTCAGCCACCCAGGCAGCAGGGATGAAAGGCATGCACCACCATGCCTAGCTTTTTGGTCTTCTACTTGGTATTCTTTTTTCAAGTCTCTCCTCCCTCCAATCCATTTTCTCCATTGAGCTGCCAAAGGAATTTTCCTAAAGCACAATTTTTATCATGTTGCCTCCTTACTCTATAAATTAGTACAGTGGCTCTTTAACTACAGCATCCAACATAGAGTCCTCTGCTTGATATTTAAACCTTCACAATGTATCCCTTTCCTACTTTTCTAGTCTTTTTTTTTAAGGCAAATAGGATTAGGTGACTTGCCCAGTGTCACACAGCTAATAAGTGTCTTTCTGATTTTCTGACTCCAGATATGACACTCTATCTGCTGCTCCTTCTAGCTTTCCTCTTTTCTCATCTTCTTACATTTTCCTCCCCTTCTTATACTCTATGATCCATCGAACACAAGCCTGCTTGCTGTTCCTCCCAGAGGACAATCATTTCCATATATTCTCTGCCTTTGCAATGGCTATTCTCCATGCCTGGAATGTTCTTGCTCGCTTCCTCTTCTTGGAATCACTCAATTCAAATTCCAACTTGAGCAAGAAGCTTTTTCTTATAGCATTCTCTACTCCACACTCAGCCTTTGCTTTTGCTCTGTGATAACCCTCCATCTACTCTGTATAGATCTTGTGTTACCTAATTATTTACCTGTTGGTCTCTCCCATAAGAATGTGAGCTCCTTGGTCAGGAACGATGCTGCTGCCTCTCCTTGCATTTCCAGCCTTAGCTCTGAGCCTGGCACATAGTGTTTACTGACTGACTACCTGATTAATTCAGTTTACTCCCCAGTGGCAGCACTCATCATTTAAAAAATTTCCCAACCAAAATATTCTCCCTTGGTGATGCAGACATGATTTGGGATGTAGACTCTTAATGACCACCCTAAAACAATTATCAATAATATGGAAATAGGTTTGATCGTTGACACATGAAGAAACCAGTGGAAATGTGTGTTGACTACAGTTGGGGGGGTGGGGGGAGAAGGGGAAGAGAGCAAGAACATGAATCATGTAACCATGGAAAATTTTTTTCTAAAAAATAAAAAATTTAAATTAAAAAATATTCTTCCTTGGGTACCATTCCCCTAAATGAGGGGTTTCATGCTCTTAGTATATATAAACACCTTGAGGACACAGGTTATCTTGCTTTTATATCTGGAATCTCATTACTTAGCACAGTGCTGGGCACATAGTAGGTTTTTAAGAAATGCCATTTCACCTACTCATGCAAGTGACAGAGCTAGGATTCAAACCTATGTTGTCCAACTTCAAATATAGTGAATGCCCTTTTCTCCTGGTTTCTGGGGGCTTAGGAAAGTGTCAAACATCTCCATCCTCTTTCTAAACCCCTCTTTCCTTTCTTCCTACTCTTCCTTCCTAAGACTTCCCTCCTTTTCCTTTTCTCCCCCCCTCCTCCCACCCAACACATCCAAAAAAGCATATGAACAACTCCTGTCAGCAAGATGTGTTAGTAATTGTGCAATGAGGGTGACATTTAGATTCACAGTCCCGGAATAAATCGAAGGATTTGGATTTCCCAGAACAACTAAATTTAACCAGCCCAGTGTCCCCAAGGGAAAGGTATTAAAAAAAAAAAGAATTATATCTGGAGATTGGACCTACAAAATACCTGGGCTTGGACTCTGTAGCCCACCCTATATGGGACAAGCTAAACTTAGATAAAAATCTCATTTACCACTCAGTAATGTCTGCTTGAGGCTCTAATAGCTCCTAATCACTTTTCTCATTGTCTGTCTAAAAGCAAGGTAGTGTCAAGCTTTCACCTCCCTCTGTGGAAACCCTGCCCCCAACAGGGAAGAAGGTAGGAAAGAAAAAGCTATGTAAGCATTCTTGTCCTTCGTGGCCACATTTCTGCTACTAAATGAGAATGAAAATGGAACTGTCCCTCTACCCCAGAGCTTAGCTTCACAGACAGGATGGTTAGGGTCTATCTTTTGAATTCCTTTCTCAAGGCACCTGTCCCACCTCCAGGGGTCAGGCAGGGAAGATAAAAGGGAAAGCTCCCACCACAAAATATTTAAAATATATAAAAGTTTTTTTTTCAATGAATAAAAATAGATTATTCTTCTCTCCCTCCTGTTCTTCTACCCCTTGGGAAAAAAGGGTGGGGGAGAAAGCCTGTTTTCCCACATTAGCAATGTCTAAAAAATATATGTCTCATTCTGCAACCCAAGCTCATCATCTCTTTACCAGGAGATGGGATATAGGGTTCATCACTGACCTTCTGAAATCCTGTTTGATCAGTGAGCTGATCAGAGTACCAAAGGCTTTCAAAGTTGTTTTCATTGTTGTTATCATGTCTGTTGTTTTCCTAGTTTTGCTCACTTCATTGTACATCGGTTCACATGAGTCTTCCCAGGTTTCTCTGAAACCAACCTTTTTTTTGTCATTTCTTAAAGCACAATAGCATTTCATTACATTCATATACAATAATTTGTTTCCCAGATAATTATTTCCCTTAGTTTCAAGTTTTTTTGCCTCTCAAAAGAAGAGCTCTTATGAATATATTTGTACATATGGCTCCTTTTTCTCTCTCTTTGATCTCTTTCCCTCTGTAAGATCTTAAAAATCAATTCCCTGTTTATGATTCTATTGCTAATGATCACTTCTCATTGGTGTGTCTATGTTATTATTCTATTGGAAATGATAATCAGCTGTGATACCCCTTCTTCCTCCTCTTCTGTCTCTGGAGGTTTCTCCCTCTGAAAGACAGAATTATTGACCATGGGAGGAAGAGAAAGAGGGAAAAGGTTCAAACAATTAGCTGCTTAGGTCCAAGATAGATGATCATTCACAGGGGAAAAAACTTGGAATTTTAGGGGACATTGAATTTAATATGCTTGAATAAAGGGGCATGTTAACCCGAAAAACCAAGACGATCTCAGAAAAAAAAAACTTCTATGTCTGATTTCCTCTATGCAGGAACCTCCTAGATTAGGGAGCCCCCTTTCCCAATGCAGGTTACCACCTTCTCTGCACTTTAAGCTCTTGGAGAATTGTCTAGATCAGTGGTGTCAAACTCAGATGGAAATGGGAACCATTCCTTCATATAGAAGTATCCCTATAGGCTACATAAGAAGTTGATTTTAAAATGTAATGTTAGTGGAATTGCGTGTTGGCTATGAGGGAAGGGGGTTGAGGAGAGGGAAAGAACATGAATCATGTAACAATGGGAAAATATTCTAAATACAATTACTTAATTGATTGATTGAAAAAAATTAAAATGTAATGTTACTTATGTTTTATTGTATTTTAAAATTTTTCTTAAATATTTCCCAATTACATTTTAATCAGGTTCAGGCAGCACTCAGGAGTGAGGTAGGCTACATTAAGCCTGTGGCCTGCATATCTGACACCTCTAGACTAGAGAAATGAAAATTAAAGGACTTTCCCACAATCACAATATATGTGAGAGGCAGAATTTGAACTCAGATCTTGCTGGCTTCAAAGTGCATTGTCTATCTACTGTGCCAAGGGTTCTTAACCTGGAGTCTGTAAACTCATTTTGTTTTTTCATATTTTCACAAACTGACTCAACAGCCAGTTGGTAGAGTGACTAGAGCAGGTCTGACTTCAAACACTAGCTGTGTGACCCTGGGCAAATCGCTTCATCTCTCCCTACCTTAATTTTATCACCTGTAAAGTGGGAAGAAGAAGAAGAATGTCTACTTCCCAAGGCTGTTGTAATAGGATGATATTTGAAAAAATGATTTCTAAAACTTAAAGTACTATACAAATACTAGCCATTATTATTCATATAATTGGTTTCCTTGGTAATCTCATGTATATTATTCAATGACTTTTAAAACGTTTTGCTGAGATGAAATCACTAGGACTCATCAGACTGTCTGTCCCTGACCCCAAAAAAGTTAAGAACCCCTGAATGACTCCATCCTGTCTCTCAAAAGGATCTTAAACTGCATTAGTAGAAAATTCCCAGAACAAAGGTGAGAGGGAATCTGTTGTCCTCTGTACTGATCTGAGTGCATCAGGCATATTGTATTTATTGTTCATCCTGATTCTGGGAATCATTTGTTGTTGTTTTTTTTCCTTGTTAGTTTTTTTAAACCCTTACCTTTTGTCTTTGTAAAGGTATAAGGAATAAGAACATAAGGGTATATGGAATGAGAATGAACTCCAAGGCAGAAGAACAGTAAGGGCTAGGCAATTGGGAGTAAGTGACTTGCCCAGAGTCACACAGCTAGGAAGCAACTGAGTATTTGAAATGAGTCTAGTTCTCAATCCACTGAGCCATCTAACTGCCCCCAAAAGAAGAACTTGACAATCGGGATTGCAGAACAACAGAACTAATAATTCATTGGTAAGTTCCCTGTCACCAGAAGTTTTCTGTGCTCTCTAAATAATCTCTGTGGTTCCTTCTGGGTCTGAGGTTCTCTATTCTGTAGTTTGAGGGTTGAGCTATCCCTTGTCCTACCTCCTCCCCTGCATCCAACTCTCTGCAAACCAGCTTTTCTCCCCGCCAGGGTATCACCCTATCCACCTTCAGTGGTGGTTCAGCATATTTCCATGGGAAATAAATGTTATTTTCTGGTGCATCCAGGCTCCATTAGTCTTCCTGTCAAAGGGAATCAAAGAGGGCGGGAGAGAAAGCCTCAAAGAAAGTGGCTTCTTGCTTACACCAGGCAGAAAAGGATAATGTTACCCAAGGAAAGAGAAAGAAAGCGAGAGATGGAAAACTAACTTCCTCATTTAATCAAGTTGAAACATGGATTATATGAGGTTGAAAAACAGTTACCTTGTACCTTACACAAGTCTCTTGTTCTGTCCAGAGCCATAAAACCCTTTGCGATTTTATCTTTTCATAAACTTTTATTGAATCTGATGTTCAGAGGGCCATTGAGGACCATCCAATTAAACTTCCTCCTTAATCCCATTTTTAAATCCCAGGGCTGAATTGATGGGAGATTAAAAGCTAATAAAGATGACAAATGAGAGTAGATCAGCAGGGGATAAAGGTAGTGGGGAGGGCGTCTGGGAGATGAGGAAAGTCCCATTCTAGGTGGCAAAAGAGGGGAAAGAGGTTTAATGGTTGTTTGCCATCACCTAAGGAAAATCAGAGAAATGAGACGAGACTTATGTATCCCATCCAATGAGACTGGTTTTCTGAAGGTGTGATCATAGGTAGATGGGAACAGCTGAGTGGCACAGTGAATAGAGTATCAGGCCTGGAGTCTGGGAGTTCTGAATTCAAATCTGGCCTCAGACAATTACTGGCTTTGTGACCCTGGACAAGTCACTTAATCCTGTTTGACTCAGTTTCCTCATCTGTAAATGAGCTGCAGAAGGAAAAGGCAAACCACTCCAATATCTTTGCCAAGAAAACCCCAAATGGGGGGTCACAAAAAGTTGGACATGACTGTAAAACAAATGAACGACTGATTATAGGTAAATCATATAATGTAGTTTCAGGCTAGAAGAGATCATAGGTTCATTGATCTGGGGCTAGACGGGATTTCTGAAGCCTTTGTAGTCTAAACCCTTCATTTTACAGATGACAAAAATGATTCCCAGGGAGAATAAGTGATTTTCTCCAGATCCCACAGCTAGTCAATGAAAGAGTTGAAATTCCAAATCAGGTCTTCTAATTTAAAATACAATATTCTTTCAATTATGCTACACTGAATTTAATGCATAAAATGGGCCTATCCAAAAGCCTTATCTTAAGGACATCACCTACTTAGTGTGATTTCAGAGTCCCTCCCTGCCCCTCAAAAAAGTACAGGATATAAAATCTTGGTGGGGTCTTATTTAAACAAATATACCAGAACCATCTAAATGAACACGATCTTTTTTAGTGGTTGTTAACTGAGTTTTCCAAACTTGCCTGATCTGGAAGTATTATTCAGTCCTAGACCCAATCCTAATATGGCTCAATACAGGAGTGTTGACCTGTTCTATTTGTGACCTGGACCAATTATTTGCTTTTTTTCTGTATTTTGTTTTCTAAACTCTTATTTTCCATCTTAGAATCAATACGATTTATTGGTTCTAAAGCAGAAGAGCAAGAAGGGCTGGGCAATGGGGGTTAAGTGACTTGCCCAGAGTCACACAGCTGGGAAGTATCTATGACCAGATTTGAACCCAGGATTTCCCATCTCTAGGCCTGGCACTCAATCCACTGAGCCACCTAGCTTCCCCCCAAGTATCTACTTTTTAATTAGCCTGGTATCCCTTCCCCATTCTTCTACCATATTGATCCCAGAACTAGTGTAGATAGCAGATCAGCTTAGCCCCACTGAAACTTAGAATTCTTGACCTGAGAAGATCTACCAGCTATAGTCACTGCTCCCAGTATAATCAACTGGGGACAAACAAAAAAGTCAAAATCCTGTTCAAAAAACAAAAAAATTGGAAGCAGTAGAAAGAACCTTAAAGCCAGAAAAGCTATATTCAAATCTCAACTCTGTCACTTACTAGTTGTTTGACCCACGTGCAAGTAGTAGAAGAGGAGGCATTTATTAAGTTCTCTAGCTACTGCACCACCTTTCTGTCTCAAGAGACAAATCACTTAGCCTCTGAAAAGGCCAGTTTCTTCATCTATAAAACAGGGATATTAGTATTTTCACTGCCTTCCTCAAAGGGCTGGTATGAGAAAGTTCTTTGAAAACTATAGTTTGTTGTTCAGTCATTTGTAGTCATATCAGACTCTTTGTGACCCCATTTGAGATTTTCTTGGCAAGTGGTTTGCCATTTCCTTCTGCAGTTCACTTTACAAATGAGGAAACCAAGGCATACAGGGTTAAGCGACTTGTCCAGGGTCACATTAGCCAGTAAGTGTCTGAGTCCAGATTTCAACGCGGGTCTTCCTAATTCTCAACCCAGCACTCTATCCACTGTACCATCTAGCTGCCTATAAAACTGTAAAGTTCATAGAAATATGAACTAATGTGATTTCTACTTTGTCAACTCCCTCAACTGATCTTCATACGGCAGTTTCTTTTGAAATAGACGGTAGTCCTTTTCCATCCTGACCCTCCTTTCTATGAATGCTCTCAGCCTGAAAATATCTCTTCTTAAATGTGTTGCCAGGAACTAAACACAATAGCCCAGCTGTAGATGACTCTCTGATAGCTGAAGTCCCTTCCAAAGGCAGTTAGATGGAGCAATGGATGGAGCACTGGGCATAGAGTCAAGAAATCCTGAGATCAAATCTGGACTCGGACACTTAATTTGCCAACACCTTGGTGATGGAATTGTTCCATCAAACCAACAAATGTGGCTAGGTGGTCCTAGGTAGCCCACTGCTAAATCCGTAATCACAGTCTACTCAGCTTCATGGGACCTTCCAAGCTCGTGCTTGGTTCTCTGAGATGACCTACATGTTGAAATTAAGAAGTCTTTAGTAGAGCATAAGAATAACATTAGCCCCTGCCTCTTGCCCTTCGCCGCCTCACTCTCAGTCACCTAACAAACTCTCTTCTTTGCCTCCGACTCTTTTTACAAGTTAATATTCACTTCATCACATTTAATTAACACAAAGAGACTGGTGCTGTCTCATCATTGGGCCAGGATAGCGGGAGCCCATGCCTCCCTTGGAGTTCAATCACAGAGCTGTCTTACGCAATTAGCTTCCTTCCTCCTGATCTGAAAGCTCCATGCCCATAAATATCGTCCAATTTTATTGATATTTGTAATTAAAACTACCAAACAGGCCACACTCTGCTGAGCAAGTTTGCAACACACACATCAATAATGGGAACAGGAGCATATTTATATGTGTACGTTTGATAGATAATAATCCCAGGCATTTCTCATTTTGAGAACATCATGTGGGAACCAGCTAATTAATCCCTGCATCTCTCCTGGGGCAGGAAGGTATTCTTCATACACATCCCCATTCTTTTCCACTTTTCTCAATAGTTTCAAGGAACTCAAGGGGCAAATAAGTGGTGGCGGCAGGGTGGGGGAATTGGTTAAATGTTGGAGAGGAGAACCAGTTGAAGGCCAAGACAGCTATTAAGATCTGAGCATGTGGTCACACCAGAAGGTCTTCTAACCTGGCCTTTTTTACCACTAGTGGGGACGCTTTTCCCCCCTTCAAATCAGTATATTACCTCCTAGAAACCTATTATAAAATTGCCAAGGGAGGGAAAATTTCATACTTCCAAAGACAGATGCAATTCTGAAATCAAGTTCTCATTCTCTGACTTCCTCAATTAATTCCCTTGAGTTTTAGAAATGGTCCAGTTCCTGCCAGCACTACACTTGACCACCAGGGCAGAACTATTCCCTCTTCATAGTGATTTAAGTTGAGAGGGAAAAAAATCTACCTTAAACAAAACCACAAATATCTAAGCATTGTATCATCTTCTCTTTATTCTTCTCTACATGATAAAGGAGGGAATTGTTTGAAAAGAAATTAGTCAGGTACATGTTATAGAGCTCAACCCAGTATCTATTTCTTTAGCATAAATGGTCATTTAATAGTGACTCATTTTGTCTCTTGCCCAGTTTATTCTCACAACCCATAAATAAGACCAATGATTCCAAAGGGAGCCGCAACTCTCACACAAAAGAGATAGTGGGGATGGGACTATGGAATCAGTGCTATCTTGAGTCAAGGAATCTGGGTTCCAATCCTCACTATCTCTTCAAAATGCTGCCAGTACCTCAATCAAACCCCAGATTAAATTGCACTTTTTCCAGAGCCATTTCCTGCATTTCTGAATCAGCTATAATTCCTCCCTCCTCTTCCCTTCCCTTCCTCTTCAGAGCACTCTCTCTGGGCATTGATCATATTCTTCTTTATATGCCCATGTCATCACAGAGAGGCTTGCCCAGTTCTTTCTCTTCATTATTCAGAACAATAAGCCTAGAGAAGGCAAAGGACTCACTCGTGTTGACAAAAACATCTGTGAGATATTTTTATTTTGAATAGTTACAATTGCTGAGTATGCCTTCAGGTAGGATTTTCCCACATCATATAGTTCAATCAATATGTTATCTGAAACTTCTCAGTAATATTTCATTCAGAAATTGATGGTTTGATATTTTTTCCTAAAACATATCCTTAGAGCAAATATTTAGATGCTTCTTTTGAAAATTATGTCTTACCTTGCTTCTCGACCAAAGGTGATGGTCAGACCACTTCTAGAATATTATGTTCAGTTCTCAACAACACATTTTAGGAAGAACTTTAACAAACTGGAGTGTGCCCGGAAGAGGACATAACAGATGGGGAAGGAGGGAACTCGAGGCCACGCTACAAAAGAATTGGTAGAGATAATTATCTGGGGAGAAGATTTAGGGAGGCATATAATAGCTTTTCTCAAATATTTGAAGGACTTTTCATGTGGAAGAGGGATTAGATTTGTTTTGTTTGGTCCCCACTGATAGAGCTGGACACCCAGAGCAATGGTTGGAGGTTATAAAGAAGCATATCTGGACTGGATATAAGGAAAAGCTTTGTAATAATTGGAGCTGTCCCAAAACTGAATGGGCTGCCTCAGGAGCTCCATATCACTAGAGGTCATCAGACACAAGTTGAATGAGCATTTTGTCAGGAATGCTAAAGAAGGAATTTTCATTCAAGAACCCATTGACCTAGATGATTTCTGAGTTTCCCACTAATGTTAATAGTGTATTATTTCCTTTTTTTGTTGAGCAAGTTCAAAGAATCAAATATCTCTTTATATCTAAATTTTGTAAGCTTTATTCTTTACTTAACTAATTTGTATTTGTTAATTTTGCATTTGTGTTGCATATATTTTATATGTACTTGTTATCTTTCCATTAGAATGTAAGCAAAATTGGGGGGAGCAGAGAGAGAGAGAGAGAAAGAGAGAGAGAGAAAGATTTTGAGTAGATGAATAAATCAATAAATAAATAAGATAAAGGATAAATACTTGGTTGATCAATTGATTAATTATTTGATTGATATCACCATCAATAGGCTACCATGCCTCAGTTAAACTCTGAGCTTTTTGAAGGCAGGACCTGCATCTTATTAATCTGTTTTCCCTATGGTTTAGTGCACAATACCTTGCAAAGAATAAACACTCAATAAATATTTAATTTAATGGAATTAAGTGGAATTGAATCTTCAGTACTTCTCAGAACCTCTTTCCTACTCCTGTTTCTGCCACAGCCCCTCTGACTCTGTTTACTTTCACTAGTTGTCCCCCTTAACTTCTACAAGTTCTATTTTTGTGCCCTTTCCTTACTTATAGAATGGTCATCTTCTTACAGGTACCAACTACTCTTCTCCTGGGCTTCATAAATATAACCAAAGCCCTGTATCAATGGAGGATGTGTTCTAAGCCTACCATGGATGACTGAAGCTTCGAATATAAGCAAACACTTGTTGTTCCCTGATGAATCAGTGGATTGTCAAATCGGCATTTACCAGGGCACAACTGCACCGCCAGCATCACTACTCTTACACTTTGGAGACATTATTACAATTAATAAGGTCTTTCTTAAACAAAAGCGCTGCAGTGATGCTACGTCACACACAATTCACAAGAACTCTAGAGGCAAACTAGAAGAAAGTTTCACATGGGAGCCTGGGTATGGCGACAAAGGGAGACAAGAAATATTCTGGGCTGGTGGACTTCATGGGTCGTCCTATACTCACTTGGTAGGCAGTTTGAAGTTTATGAACCAATGTTTTGTTTTGTTTTTTTTAATTTTCATTTTTCCCAAGGTTAACTGCAAATAACTGAATCAGCAAATACCAAATCAGAGGATTTAGGAGCAAACTATACTTTGGCTTCACTGACCTTATAACTGTCTTCCTTGGCCTTTCAGGACATTGGCTCCAGGAAGGCCTATGTTTCCTTTAGCCCTGCTTCTTTCTCTGTTTACTATTCAGTTTCCTACATCATATTTTCAAGCTTGTTTTTACTTAGAAGGTTTCTTCACCTTTGCTCCTAAGGCTAATATCTGGGACAACATTCAGCAAGGTTACAGTGGAAAGAACATCAGACTTTGGGAAATGGAAAGTCATCAGCCAAATTTAGCTTCTGATCTCTATTAATTGGGACTAGATTGAATCATTTCATTTCTTTGAAACTCAATTTCCTCATCTTTAAAATAGGAATAATGCACATAGTGCCTTGTCCAAGCTGAAAAGCTCAGTCCCACTGCTGATAAGCTTCAAAGATTTGACATATTCTGTTTCCAGCCTGGAGTATCTCCATAAGCTTCATGGTGGCTACTCCAACTGCTGGGACACATCTTGTTAATATTGAACTTAGTGTAGACACTGAGATAGCCTTAGTCTTTCTGTAACTCACTCAAAAAACCCATGGGAAGTCTCCCCGAGAGGCAGGGAGTTACAGGCATGTACCCCAACATTCAGCCATGGGGTTGCTATAAGCTTCCAAAGAGATATGAACAAAAAGAGCTTTGCAAACCTTAAAGCACTGCATAAATGTCAACTGTTGTTGTTATTGTTAATATTCTCAATGGCCATGTAGTAGCTGAAATCCTTTCTCATCACATCAGGTCTCTCAACCATTCAGAAGCAGATGGCTGCTTCCTTTCAGTTTCAAAACCTATGTTCTCTTTTGAGTTTCCTGATAGGTTCCTGTTTCCTGTTTGAAATAAAAAATAGAGTTTTGGCTCTTTGCTGACAGAAATGGCAGTTTGGGGTGCTCCCTCCATATCATTATGCAAACTCTTGGCTAAGCGGATTCTACCATGCCTCCACCATATGGGGGAAGGGATAAAAAAGAATCAACACTAGAGAATGAAAAGGTTCTTCTTCCAGAATACTGTCATTCCTAGAGAATACAAAGATGTGCTTACCTAACATACATAGCCCCATGACATAGAAGGGAAGACATATAAACAGGTATACAGGATCATAGAATTAAGAGCTATAAAGGACATTAGAAGTCATAGAGTCAAATGGCCTCAGTTTCACAGATGAGAAAACTAAATTTCAGGGAAGGTCAGTAGAAAGCCAAGGAGTCATCTGAGTCCTAGTCATCTAGAATCTCATCCATTTCTTCAAAATGGAAAAACAAAAGTATTAACTAACAAATCAGTGCCAACAATAGCAGACTTCAGAACAAGGTTTCTAGGAAGTTGAAATGGGATATCCTGTTTAGATGGAGAAGAATATACTATATCAAGCTGTTGGAGTGGTTGATGGATGTGGATGAAAATATTCTAGACAAGACATCCATTTTACAGGAAAAGCCACCCAATGAGGGATATATTGCTACTGTGTTAGCCAAACTTGAAGAAAGCAAGAGCATTCATTACTGAGGAATTATTGACACAAAAATAATATGAAGAAATCATGATGAAGTGAATAACAAATTAGAAACATCATGAAAACAAATGCAATCAAAAGAAACACACAAATGTACATGTGTTAAAGGTCCAACTGCTTTAGAGCACATGATTGGATAAGAAAGTAGTGGTAGGAACAACCATCTCTGGACTATGGGATGGCTCTGCTTCAATTCCTGACCACTCCAGTATTGGTGATCTTTGCCAATTCATCTTGAGTTATCCTGCTTAGGTCATCTTTCCCCTCCCTTTTAGATCTACTCCGTTCAAGTATGTTTCATTTCTCCCTAGATCTTCTCACTTATTCAAACACGACATAAACAATTGGGAAGCTGCAAACACTTTTTCCAAATACTTTGTTCTGATTTCGGGTTCACTTTGGTGGAACAAAAGACCTCCTAAAGCCTCTTCATTCACCAGCTCACCTTAACATTTAGATAGGGTAGTATACTTTGCCCAAGGACACTTCTTGACTGCCTGATCTGGAGGATTAGAGATTGAGAAAGAGGAGATAGAAATTAGACTGTCTTCTTTTTATTTATTTATTTATTGGCCAAATTTATTATTCCATCAGCTTGGGGAGCTCTTGGTGAGGATCTTCCTCTCCAATTGCAGATGGCCACATGTTCATCAGTTTAAAGAACTTAAAAAAGCTGCTTGGAGTTCTAAGAGACTTTAAAGGATTTTCCCAAGACAAAATTGTCTGTCAGAGGCAGTACTTGAACCCATGTCTTCCTGCCTCTATAGCTACTCTTTATTCACCATGTTGTTTTTTGTCCTCTCAACTTCATTAAAGTTTTTTTATAGCTCCTACCCTTCCTTTTTCTGGGGTATTCTCCCTCATCCTGATCTAGAACGGAAATACTGAAATTCAAGTATGTGAATTCTCATTAAAATTCGTAGCAAATGAAAAGAAAAATCCTTATGGTCTTCCCATTATGCCACATAGCTGACAATGAGGAAAACTAGAGGCCTGAAGAGTCCAAGTGGATAAGAAAGAGATAGATTAAAGACACTACCTCTCTTTCTCTCTTTTCCCCTTTCCTTGTGGATGGAACAGCAGTTCATAACATAACTTCTCTTCTGGGAGATCCTAAATACAATTCCTCTGCCTGTCTTTCTGTCTCTATCTCTCATCTCTCTCTGTCTCTTGGTCTCTGTCTGTCTCTCTCTCTCATTCTCTGTTTCTTTGTATGTATCTCTGTCTCCACCTCTGTTTTTCACTGAGGAAGAAAGGAAGGAAGGAAGGAAGGAAGGAAAGAAGGAAGGAAGGAAGGAAGGAAGGAAAGAAGGAAGGAAGAAAGGAAGGGGAAAAGGAAGGAAGGAAGGAAGGACACAACCAAAAATCATGTAAAATAAGAAAATTGTGTGGCATTACAGTCTGGACCAGTGGATAAAGTACCACCATGGATGAGGCCATAGATCCACTAATGTATCAGAGTTTGAGTCCTCTCACTTTTCTGGATGTGTTCCAATTTGACAATGTTCCTTCTAAAAAGGATGCCCAGAATGGGTCTCGGGACGACTCTATATGCAGTCCACACAGTAGGACCATTTCCTATTTTCCATGATCTGAACCACATACTTCTATAGAATTTGACAGTTTTCCTCTTGTATTCTAAAGGGAAGATAAAGCTGTTGGAATCATGAAGTTAAAATTAATGTCAAAGTCAGATTTGGAGATTCCATTTTTCTTTGTTGTCCTAAGGTCTAGGTAACCTCAGATAATGATACATGTCACACATAACAATGAGTAATGGACTTTTATTAAGCATATTGAATGAATAGTCAGTATTTTACTTATTTCTTCCTATGCATGTGCTTTGCCCCCTCCTCCCAAGAACTATTTTCAATCCATTGAATAAACTTCTTCATTTGTTTTTTTTCCTCAAGATTCACTCCTTCCATGAAGCTTATCCAGAGTAACACCACAGTCATATAAAATCAACTAAAATAGGAGTCAAATGGGGAGAAGCCAAAACTCACTGACATGCTATTCAATAAGCCCAAGGCCATTCAATTAAGCATTACCCTTTATGTGAGGCCTCAGGCACCAAGAATTAGGCCTGATAGTGGGAAACCAAAACTTGGAATTCCCATAAGAAACTGTGCCTTCAGCAAAGGGATGCCATTATGAGGTAGAAATAGTGGGAGTTGGAGGTAAAGATGAGGGAGGATAGCAAGGGGTCTTGGAACATGGAACCAACTAGAAATGGATTTGAGAAATGGCTAGATGAGCAGGTTGACAGTTGAGTCACAAGGAGAACAGGAAGCAGGGGATGGGGAGGCTTTGAGATAACCAAGCTTTCTCACTGCTATGATTGGGCAGTGGCATGTGGAGGCTTCAAAGAATTAAAGACCAAAAGCTTCATGTTGTGGGTACTCAAATCTGCCAAGATATTGTAGTGTTCCACTATTGATAGAAAGTATTCTGAGTTCAATGGAGCTGCCTTTAAAGGAAGACCATGCTGAAGAAGACACTATGAATAAATTCATTTGGGAAGCATTGCTGAAAATGCTTCTAATCTGTTGTTTGTTTTCTGTTCTAATTGTTTTTACTCAGTGTCCTTTATTTTTTGTCTCTTTTTATATTAGTAGAATAATAACCAAGTATTTTTTCCTATGTTGGTTTCATAAGTTTCACTCTGGGGTTTGAACCATGCAGATACTCTTGCTAGGATGTACATTCCACATATGTGGGTATTATACATAGGCAACATTTGGGGGGGGGCTCTTTGAGTTTTGGACCACTGTAAAGCAGTGATGGGCAAACTTTTTAAAGGGGGGGCCAAAGGAAAGGAAATGCTCATCTGTCAGTCTGTTTCTAAGGCAACTCTTTCAAAATTTCATTGTATTGTATCCTACTCATTGTATTTGTCAGATCAGGAATAATGTCGTGTGGCCGGATAGAATATTTTCGGGGGCCACATCTTGTCCACCAGCCATAGTTTGCCATTCACTGGTCTAAAGTATAAGATGACTTTATGTTATTAGCCTTAGTGTGTTCTTTAACTTTTATTATTATTATTTTGAGTTTAGGCTACTGATTTTAATAGCGTTGTATTTGGTAGCAGAATTGGTAACAATCCAATCATATTTGATTCTTGTATAATTGTATAAAAGTGACTTTGGATGCCTATTTGCCAGAATGAATAAGCACTAGTGCTACTTGAGTATTGGAGACTACCAGTCAGTGAGAAGACTATACCATCACAGAGGACTATTGTTTCGGGGAGGTAAGGAGAGAGGAAGAACCTACTGCTTTTTACAACAAAGATATTGAAGGGGTTTTATGACTCTTGGAGAGCAAGCTAAAATACTAGATTACCAGGCATGCAAGAAGAAAGATGGTGTAGGTCCATAAAATTCCTGGAACTATGGGGTGTGCTCAGATTCCCAAAGAGATGTTGATGGAGAAGGGATTTGGAAATTAGTGAACAAATTCCCCAGATTGAAGGCCTTACGGTAAGAGCAAGATCCCCTGAATAAGATATAAAGGCCTGTTGAAGGGAGGTTCATTCTTCTGAGTAGCCAGTGACCCATCACCATCACCCTCCCTGATAGTCAGTGACTCAGGAGAAAATCTTCCTCTTTGGGCAGATATCTCCTGACAAGATGAGTATTGGTTCAGATTTAGTACACATCCTTCTTTAAGCAGTACAGATTGACAGAAGCTGGGAGGTAGGGAGGAAGGACAGCATTATAGACAATTAAGGTTATTCCCAGGAGAATATAATCCAATTACCTGGAGAAGTAGCCTTTGATACCTTCCTAAAACGTGTCACAGATAATGTACAAAGGTGGCAAGGAAACGACACAAAAACGTAAACTGTAGGTGATTTATTAGAGAGCCTCAGGGGACACCCTCTTGATAGAATATATCTTTGGAAAATCCAGGACCCTGGGTCACGGTGTTGAAATGTTTGCAGATACCGAGGAATCCATTTGTTAGTATTAAGAGTGCTGAAAACACTTATTTAAAGGGCCTCACTGGCTCCCACAAGAAAGTATAAAACAACTTTGATTTTGGTTCAGGGTTGGAATAGTTGCTGCAGAGGGTCAAGATCAAGGGCACCTGATGCCTGTAGGAAGACCACGACAGACTTACTGCCTAAAGGGAACCTTAACCTGGACAGACGGAGGGTTTATTCTAAAGCTGCCTCTTCCCTGCCTTGTATTATTGCTCTGGAAGTGCCAATAACTTGGAGGGTACCTACAGAACCTGACTCATTAGGGGTACTTGGCCTAGACTAACTGCAGGTCTAGAAATGAGTCTACAGTCCAGCAGACCCAAGGATCCTCGCTCACCTATGGTGTGTGTGCAAAGACCAGAAATGACTCAGGCCCCTGCAGGCTTGTCAAATCTAGCAAAACCCTTAGATCCAGGAATGAAGTTTCCTCTGTGGAAATAAAGGAGCTAATATGATGGCCCTGGGTTAATGGGAAAAGAGGTTACACCTGTAACTGAATGATGACCACTGATGGAGCATATACATTATTGGTATTGAATCCTGACATTTTATATTAAGTGCTACATATTTACATGTCTCTTATGTCCCTGATCTACTGCATTATTTCTTAAGACAGATGGACCTGGAGTCAGGAAGACCTGAGTTCAAATCTAGTCTTGGATACTTACTAGGTGTTTGAATCTAGGCAGGTCATTTCACCTCTCCCTGCCTCAGTTCTTTCATCGGTATAATGGTGATAATCACAGCATTGCTGTTGTGAGAATTGAATGAGATAATATTTATAAAGCACCTGGCACACAGTAGTTGCTATATAAATTCTTATTACTCACTTTCCTTCCCTTTGCCAAGGTAAGAACTTGGGAGTAGCATGGCAAGAGTAGCCAGAAAAGGATGTTGGCAGATGCCCTAAGTCAGATACACTGATTAATCAATTCACATTAATTAGAAAATTAGTCTGGCACATGTAAAACCCAGTGGAATTGCATGTTGGCTATGAGAGGGGGTAGGAGGAAGGGAGGGAAAGAACATGCATCATGTAACCATGGAAAAATATTCTAAATTAATCAATAAAAAAAGAAAATTAATCTGGGAGAGGTAGAATCAGGCAAAGACTAGAGAAGAAATGGGCAGATACAGTAAGACAAGACAGGCAAGTGAAGAACAGAGTCTAAGAAGACGAGCCACAAGAAGGTGAGAACCCAACCTGGGGAACAAAGAATGAGGGACAAAGATGAACTATGGGTAACTGGATGTCAAGGTCTAGGTGAGTGATCATATTGACAGTCATAGGGTGCCAGGAGAGAGAATGGAGCTTGCTCTCTGAGACATGGACTTTTTAAGGCTTCCCCTAGGACCCAAGGAGGTCTCCAAGACAGGTCTTAGCCCAGACACTGAGACAAGGAAACACGTGTCATTGGAAGATTCAATGGGGGCAGTAGATAGCAAGGCAGGTACAGAATGACTCTGCTCCTTCCTAGTGTATTCTTTGATAGCCTCTTCCTTTTTGCCAGGCCAAACAGATCATCAGGGACAAGGCTGTATTCTATTCTGAGCACCAGCTAATGACCCCATGAGGCATTTAATATTAGAAGCTCCTTGGCCCCTCTGCAGAATTCAAGATGAAGTGGTTATGTCTTGGATTTTATCCAAGGGAATTCTGGCACTTGGGTACCAAAGGACCTTGTAATATAAACAATAAGCTTTGAGATCACGCCCAAGTTTCAGGTTCTTCCCTGCACACTATAATGGCTAGTTCAGTGCATCAGAACTATTTTATACTCCATATCAGAAGGGCTTACAATGAAGTCCTCATAGAGAACAGGTTGGAAGGACTGGATTTATTAAGCACCTACTATATACCAGGCATTGCACTAAGTCCTGGAGACATAAAGAAAGGGGAAAAAACGACCCCTTCTCTCAAGGAGTTCACAGTTTATTGGGGGCAGGAGGGAGCAGAATACAACATGCAAACAGCTATCTACAAAGAAGATATGCAGTGGGTAGTCTCAGAGAGAAAGTATCAAGATTAAGGGGAACTGAAAAAGGCTTTTTGTGGAAGGTGAAACTTTACCTGAGACTTGAAAGAATCCAGGAGGAAGAGATGAGGAGGGAGAGAGTTCCAGGTGTGGAAGACAGCCAATGAAAATTCCCAGAGTCAAGAAAACAGAGGGTCTTTTGTGAAGAATGGCAAAGAGACTGGAGTCATTGAATCACAGAGGACAAAAAGGGAGAGGAAGGTATAAGAAGAATGAGCAAGTAGGGAGAGACCAGGCTATGAAGGGCTTTAAAAGTCAAACAGAGGATTTTATATGATCCAAGAATTAATAGGGAGCCATCAGCATTTACTAAATAGGGATGTGGCATAGACAAATCTGTGCTTTAGGAAGATCAATCAGACAGCCAAATGGATTAAGTGGGGAGAGATTTGAGGTAGGAGACCAATCCCAATATTATTACAATAGTCCAGATGTATGACAGGATAAGGAACTGGACCCAATGTAGGAGCAGTATAGGAAGAGAGAAAAAACTACGTATAAAAGATGTGAAGATAGAAATAACAAGACATGGAAACTGACTGAATGCAGGAGGATCAAATGAGATAACATGTAAAGTACTCCAAAAACTTTAAAATGCTATATAAACGCTAGCCTTTGCTATATAGAGTCAAGAGTTGAAGATGCCACCTACATTGCAAATCTAGGAAGATGATGGACCCTCGACATTAATAGGGAAGGAGGAAGAGAAGAAGGTTTGGGGAAAAGATAATGAGTTCAGTTTTGGCCTTGAGTTTAGACATCTATGAGATATCTAGTTTGAGATGTCCAATAGGCAGTTAAAGATGAGAAACTAAAGGTTCATAGAAAGGTAAAAGCTAAAAAAATAGATCTGAGAATCATCTGCACAGAGATGATAATTTGAATCCATGGGTGAAACAATATATAGGAAGAAGAGGATCCAAGACAAAGCCTTGAGAGATCTGCTAGTATGAGCTAGATCAAGATTCAGTCAACAACACTGAGAAGTCAGACAAATAGGAGGAGCACCAGGAGGGAACAGCCTCACAAAAACCTAGAGAGAAGAGAGTTTCAAGGAAAAGAGGGTGACAAACATTATCAAAGGCTGCAGAGAAGCCAATCCATGAGGAGTGATGAATCTGGAATAACTGGAATCTCCAAAACCAGAGGCAAGAGTGGGAGACAAGCAGTCAGTTACAAGGAGAATCTCAGTTGAGATTCTTTATAGCTTAATTTCCAAAGGCTCTCTAGCTGGTGGAACTCTGAGATCTGGGGCTTTATCAAAGGGAGGAGGAGGGGGTATATCAAGAAGGAAAGAGAAGAAACTTTGCCCAGATGGAACATATTAGATAAAGGCAGCACAGGGTCATAATTACATCTAATTGTGTAAGTCTTGCCATGTCTTCAAGCAAAAGGGGAGGGAAGCCAAGGTCTCCTGTTCTCTTCAGATCTAAGAAGTCTGCATATCCCCTATCGAAGGTCAACCTAATTAGCGACAGCAAAAAGCCATCACTCTGTGTCTGGTTGTTTCACTAACAGGACATTCCACTTGCAGTCTCGGCATATTAGGCTGGTACTGCCGCCCGCATTTGTTTAATTCTCAGCCAATATTTTATATGCTTTCACAGACAGAATTAATGGAAATACGTTTGAGATCCACATGACATCACATTGGTGACTCATAAATTGAGGGATGGAAAGGTTTCCCACCAAACCCCCCAAACCACCCCACCCCACCCCTTACAATATTTTCAAGGTAACCTTGACTTGTCAAACAGCATCTGGGGAGCACCAGGCAGTGGGGAGCACATTTATAGCCACATGACATGGCCATAATAATGGGATGGTGATAATTTCAGGGAAGGGAATGAAAGGAGAGGTTTGACAGCAAGAGCTCTCAGTAAGTTGTTTTGTTTTGTTTTTGTGGGGGTTGTTGTTTTTTGCCCAGGAGTATAGGATTAACTAATAAAGTAGATCAGTATCCCAGTTCAGGAGAATGCCATTACAAGTCATTATTTCTGTGAGTGTTAGTGAGTAGAAAGGACTGACTCAATGAGGATTTCATTCTTTTCTTTTCCTGGAAATAACCTTTCTTGGTCATGTTTTTCTGCTAAATTTTATTAAACACTATGCACTGTACAGCAAATGGGCATGTAGAGAAGAAAGGAGAAAAAACAATCAGCAATAAGCCAGCAAAGTCTGCCACAGAACAGAGTGACAATTAGGCGATCATATTAGAATTCCCTTGCAGGGGATTTTCATTAGGAAAATGCAAAGGAGATAGAGTGACTCACACCCATTGAAAGACTAAGTCTCCCTAAAAGACATCCATGAAGAGATTATTCTGGATGACCTCTCATTCTACAAGTCTAAGACTCCAAATTTCCCAAACCATCATTCCCTTCTTCTCTTCTATCCAGCAGCTGGGGTGTCTCCAGGCCTTTTCATTCCTTTGTTGCCTTCTGCCACTAAAGGAACTATTCATGAAATATAGCTGGAGGCCCCCATGGTCATTTCTGATTTCATCAGTCTATCTTCTGGGCTGTGAGCAGGGCTTTTGTTTTAAGAGGAGTCTGTAAACAAGAGGACATCTGGGTTTGAGCCTGGCCATGGAGTTGGCCTTTGTCATTAAGACTTGGAGCAGAGGGCACGGGGTGAGTTCTGAGCCAGTCATAGCATCCAAGAATGTGAGGGCTGGAAGGCAAGCCTTGGAGACCATGTAGCCCCATGACCACATTCCCCCCCACTTACTCCTCAACAAACACACAGACATTATTACAGATCAGGAACAATGATGATAGTAGTAAAAGTAACAGATTTCTATAACACTTTACATTTTATAAACTGATTTTCTCACAATCAACCTATGGGCAAACAGTGCGCATATTATTTTTTATAGCAACTAGTGGATAGAATGCCAGGCCTGGAGTCAGGAAGACCTGAGGTCAAATCTAGTCTCAGAAACATACTAGCTGTGTGACCCTGGGCAAGTTGCTTAACTTTGTTGCCTCTGTTTCCTCACCTGTAAAATGAGAAGGAAATGACAAACCACTCCAGTATCTTTGCCAACAAAACCTCAAAAGGGATCACAAAGAATCAGATGCAACCTTTAACTCAATCAATCAAGAACTCAAAGCACCCTTACTTAACACTTAAATAAGAGAGTTCACAAGTCAAAAACTCTCACCTCCAAAGGGGACTGCCCAGTCCTGGGTAGGACTAAGCAAATTGCAAGACTGCAATTGGTTTCTGTGAAGAAGGGGGAGAGACAGGAAATGATTTACATTTTATAAACTGATTTTTATCAGTGTATAAATATATATTTATATATTGTATATTATATATTTATATAAATATATGTATATATAAATATATATGAACATGTACATATATTTATATATTATAGGGGGGTAAAAGAAACCAACATGGGCTGGAGAGCATGAGCTTCTACCATTCCTTTCCTGGTGTTTGGAGAGACTGGTTCCTGAGATTCCTGCCTTGGCTTTGGAGAAGAGTCTTTCCCTGGATCCTGTGTTGGCTTGCTGGGTGAGTGGGTCAGGCTTGTAAAGGAGGCTACGCTAGTAGACTTCTGACTGAAGACTCCACATGGAGATAGAGACCTGAGAAAGCCACCTGCCAAGGTGCTAAACAAGACTTCACTTCACAGGAGAAGTTCTTAATGCTGGTAGATTTGTTAAGAATCTGTCTCTTTATCTACATTTCCCACTTTCACTCTTTCCACTACTTTGTAAATAAAAGTTGCTAAAAGTCATTTTGACTTAAGCTATAATATTTTAAAATTGGCGACCACAATATTGCTTTTATAACTCTTATTGAGTCAAAAACCCCAATTTTAATCCTTACAAAATGAATAACAATTATCATTATACCCATTTTACGAAATTATTTTTCAGCTGAGGCTTATGAAGATAAAATAGTCACATAGCAAATTAGGGACCTAACTGTAACTAATGCTCTTTCCACTATCATACTGTAACTTCCATAAGGCATTGGATAGGGGGCAATGAAGGGGAAAGACAAATGGAGTTTCATTTTTTTCATTTCCACAGTGAGGCCAATAACACTCAGTATTTACAAAGCTAGAAGAATCCAGGAAGAAAAGCTCCAGGTAAATATCCAACTTTGTTTTATTACTTGGACAGTGAAACCTTAAAATTAACCCTAGAACATTAAGGATTCAGAGGGCAGGAAACACCTGTATCTTAGGACTTTACTGTAGGCCTTTCAACAAATCTGAAATTCCTCAAGTTTTCTCTACCCTGAGCCTAAAGATAAGATTCACCACTGTTGAAGACCAACTGCCCCCCTTCTCTGCTGATCAGAAACCCAGGGAGGATAGGAAAAATAATTTTCCTTGAAAAGTTTGATGAGGAAAGGAATTGTCAGTCTCTACCATCTTCCTTAGAAATTAATAGTCTCAATTTCCTATGGAGAACTACTCTTCTCTGCTCCTCACCAGCAGAATGACCCAGTATGAGACTGTGAAGTAACTATTGCCTGTCTTCAGGCAGCTACCTGTCACTATAGATATGGGCCTGAAATCAGGAGCACCTGAGCGAGCTCAGATTGAATCTCAGACACTTATTAGCTACATGACCTTAGACAAGTTCCTTAACCTCTGCCTCTGATTCCTCAAGATAAAACACGGCTTATTAGCTTATTAGCTCTTATTAGAGCACCTGGCTCCTATGGTTGATGTAACGATCCAATGAGATAATATTCAACATGGTGCCTGACACATAGTAGATGCTTAACAAACCCTTATGCCTTCCCTTCCCTCTTCAGAAATGCCACCTACCCTCTAAATTTCTACCTGTTCTCTTCTTTTCCCTCCCTCATTCACATCCTGCCCAGGTATTATAGAATTGGAATAGAGGGTTGTAGGCTACATTCAGAGAAGCATCAAGTCTATCCAGAAAGAGGAAGGTAATAGCTTCACTGCCCTCTACTCTGATTAGACCACCCCTGTGCACTGTGTTCAATTTGAGGGACCCACCACATTTTTTATATTCTTACCTTCTGCCTTAGAATCATTACTAAGTATTGGTTCCAAGGCAGAAGAGCAGTAAGGGCTACACAAATTGTGGCTAAGTGATTTTACCAGGGTATTACAATTAGGAAGTGTCTGAGAACCCAGAACCTCCTGTTTCCAGGCCTGGCTCTCCGTCCACTGAACCACCTTGCTGCCCTTACACCCACCACATTTTATGAAGGGAAATGATAGAACTGGAGTGTATCTAAAGGAGGACAAACCTGAATGGGGAGAACATTGGAATTCATGTCATAAGAGGATCACGTGAAGGTCCTAAAGATGTTTGTAAGCCATGGTCTAATGGATCAAGTCCCAGATTAGAAACAAAAGTCCTAGGCTTGAAACCTGTTCTTCTTTCCTCTTGCGGTGACCTTGGGCTTAACCCCTTAAAACTTAATTTTCCTCATTTGTGAAATGAGGGAGTTGCATTAGATGACCTTGTCCCTTCATTCTAGCCATAGAATTCTATGATCCTTTAATATTTAAGGGACTGTCATGTAGAAAAGAAGATGGGGTATAGTGGATCTACTTATCCATCAGAAAGCATAACTAGAAACATTTAGAGTTAGAGAGGAAGATTTTGGCTAAATGTAAGGAAATGCTCCCTAACCTTAGCAGCTACCTCACAGAGCTGTTGTGAGGATCAAATATGCTAATATTTGTAAAGTGCTTAGCACAACGCCTAGCAAAAAATTAGGTGCTCAATAAATACTTGTTCCCTTCCCCCTTTCCTAAGAATTAGAACTGTCCTAAATTGAAAAGAGCTGCTTTGGTGGAATACTCTTGTATTATTAGAAATGATAAACAATATTCTTTCAGAAAAAAACAGGAAAGACTTTCATAAAAGGATGAAAGTGAAGTGAGCAGAACCGGGAGAATACTGTACACAGTAGCAGCAATGCAACATGATGATCAACTGTGAATGACTTAACTGTTTCTCAGCAAAATAGTGATCCAAAACAACACTAAAGGGTATAATGAAAAATTCCATCTGCTTCCAAAGAAAGAACTGAAGGAATCTGAATACAAAGCAAAGCAGGTTTTTACTTTTTTCTTTTTTGTTTTGTTTTGTTCCATATTTTCCTTTACAACATGATTAACATGGTGGGGAAATTAAAATGTTAAAAAGGGAGGGAGCTGCTTCAGCAGATAGTGAGCTCCCCATCACTATCAGCCTTCACTCTTTAAGTGAAAGCTGGTGGACCACTTACTAGAGATATCAGAAAAGGGAAGCCTGCCTAAGTGCCAGTTAAATTCAATGGCCTCTAAGGTCCTTTGCAGTTCTATGATTCTGTGACATAGTCTTCTAGGCTTCCCCACTCTTTTCCATTCTTCCCAAGTTTTATTCCACTCTTCACTTATGTCATCCCCCTCTCCCCATCAGAAGAGATTTTTGACTTATAGCCTCTTCTTTGTTCTCTATTTCTAAAGGAACCCACTACCAATCTAATAAACCAATTCATTTTTTCCTTGGCCCACACCTATGATTTAATCAAGGTAGGAAACTTCCACAGTAGAAGCTCATACAGAATTCAGATCTGTAAATAGCAGTAACTTGTGATTTTAGAGAGCTACATGCCTGGAACACCGAAGAGTTAAGTGTCTTGTCCATGGAAACACAGCTAGTCTGGGTCAGAGGCAGGACTTTGGAGTCATTCTGATTTCAAAGCTACCATCCATCCATGATGCTCCACTTCCTCAAAAACTAATTAATACCAATATATAAATGACTGATGGTCAAGTAAGTATATTACCTCCTTAGGACCCCTCCCTAACTACTAAGTCTTAACTAGAAGAAAGAACTTTTTAATATGAGAGATTCTATACTCTAAGGCAGTGATTCCCAAAGTGGGTGCCACCGCCCCCTGGTGGGTGCTGCAGCTCTACAGGAGAGTGGTGATAGCCACAGGTGCATTTATCTTTCCTATTAATTGCTATGAAAATTTTTAAAAATTTAATTTCCAGGGGGCTAAGTAATATTTTTTTTTCTGGAAAGGGGGCGGTGGGCCAAAAAAGTTTGGGAACCACTGGACTCTAAGGCAATCTATTTGGAGAAAGGTTTCTAAGTAAATAAACAAGGATTCCACTGACTTTCCAGTCATCCTAACATTTTCCCTGAAACATGGAGGTTAAGGGGATGGGCATAGACAGAGTAAGTCCTGGCATGTACCCTGACTCACATAAATGAAAATTCCTAGCAAAAAAAGAGGATGGCAACTGCTATAGGCAATGATTATCTCTGTCTGTGTCTTTGGAATTTCCAGCCCCCTTCTAGCTCCCGTCCTACCTGGAAGATCATAAGGAGCCATCGCCAGGGGCTGAATCTCTGCTAATCATTGACATTTAGCACAGATTCTAATAAAGCATTTGGCTAGTGACTGCTCTTCTCTCAAATCATTCTACTATGTAGGGTCAATTTTATGGAAGAGGGACCATCCTTGTCTAGACAATGTCCTTCTCCACCTTTACTCCTCTAACCCTGATTTTGGAATCAGTGATTCTTTTGATTCCTATCAACATGTTGAATGGATAAAAAATGGAACTAGCCACCTTCTTAACCTGAGCCTCATAGAATGTCTGCATGTGGTCACGGGATACCCTGAGTGGGCTCAAAAACTTGTCCTTAAATCAAAGGAACTTAATTTTATCAGTTCACTCACTATAACTGAGCCCCAAGGGCCTGATTCGTGCTGATCAAACCAAGAAGAGATGTATAAACCAGACACCAATTTATTAATTGACACTGGGTGCCAAGGATCCCAGAATGCTCACGTCAACTACAAAGCATTTTCTCTTCCCAGGAGGAAGGTCTACTTGAGAAACTAATCAATACCAGCAGATAGCTTGGTGAGCTGAATCATAATAGAAGAGGTTAGATCATCTTAATTAATAATGTCACTCACAGCCAAAATGGGAATTTTTTTTTGCTTGACTAATATGCATTTGTTTCAATGGTTTTGTTTATGGTTTGGGAAGTTATTTGCTGTTGGGTTGCTTTTTTTCAATGAGATAAGAAGAGGAGTTAGGAGAGGAGATTAGGAATCAGAATTAGTTGAACCAAAAAAAGAAGAGAAAAAAGAAAAATAATTCATTAAATGATTTTTAATGCACAAAAAAAGAATAGAAAAGTCAGAAGGAAACACGTATTAGCAGGACATCTTTAAAAGTTACAGGTGAATTTATTATATCCTTAAAAGGAAATGAAAGCTGTTCAAAATAGTAATTCATGTATACATGCTTTGTAGAATCTTTTCTGTTCTACCCTATATATGGAAATGTTTGTTTTATTTAGTGTTACTTTAGAATGAATTAAAAGAAAAGAAAAAGAAAAGTCACTAATTTATGTCCACTATAGACACCTACCAACTAGGGTTCCAAAATTCTCACATCCATTTCCCCAGTTTAGGAGAGGGTGATAGTACACTGGACTACATGTCCCAGGCTCTTTAAGGAATAAGTTAGAACCTTGCTAGTGTGTATCATCTGGCCACCCTAAACAACTCTATAGTTTCAGGCAAAGTGTAGGCAAAGAATCAATCAAGAAGGAGCCAGACAAGTGCCTGAGCAACTGTATAGCTGGGCTAGTCCAAGTCTTCCCGCATCTGTTCCTCCCATCAGCATGTGTGAGCTCCGCAGACCACTCTGCCTTCTGGGAATGGCAGTCGGGGAATGTGGTGTCTGTGTTTCTTGGGTATCTTGTCCGTCTACAATGCTGTTGTTTCCCTGCCCACGTAATGATCCATACCTCACATTCAGTGAATGGTTTTATCTCTGACTGTGAACCTGAGCCAGCTCCCTTGGTCCAAGGAGATTGCCCTGAGTGGGGCCAGAGCAAAGAGAGCCAGCTCTCCCCAGAGCAGTGCTGGAGAAACCCTGGCCAATTCTTTAGTGTTCTTTTTCCTAGGCAATATGCAGGATGCCACCCTTTTGTCTTGACGACATTACCTTAGACATGTTATAATTAATTGCATTGCAGCTTATCTTACATTAGTTACATTCCAGTCTCCTTGATGAGGCTGGAGAGACACCTTAGTCGCAACCCATTTACAAACCATCTCTTAGGCTGGGTTATTTTTACAGCTGGCTAATTTTATCCATTTTATAGAACAGCCTGCTATGAGGAGACTTTGAGGGCATCCTCCAAGAGAACTAGCAGATATTAGATAACTCATTCTTTATGGAAGCCACCAACCAGGGCATCTAAAGGGATGAGCAATGCAACTCTGGTTATGTTATGGTTACTAGACCCTCAGCAAAATCACAATAATGGATCACTTGTCATCACTCCTTATTCCAGACCTGTACCAGCTCCAGGACAAGTCATGGACTTCACCAAGCTGAATCTCCAGGACACATAGAACTTGTACTGCATTCATAAGAAGGGCAGATGAAAAGTCATTTTTTTTCAGATATGCTACAGGTAATTTCAGTATATTGTTATCTTCATGTTTTGCAGTGTCCCCAGACGTTTTAAAGTAATTTATTATTTCCATCTTCTAAGACCTGATAGATTGCTTTTTTGATCCACCAGAGTCCATGTAACATAGCATTTTGCAAAGGATGCAAAGGCCCTGCTTTCAAAGAGTTTATAATCTAATGGGGAAAGGCTAGGGTCACAAGATGTATGCACAAATAACTGTGACATTGGAAGGGTGAGATGAATACAAAAAGGTCCAGGCAAAGTGCTCTGAGAAATTAGGGGAGAGAGATTTCTATTTCACTTGAGGAGGAGAAGATTAGACAAGGATCCATGGAAGAGGCTGTCACAAATGTTGGCCATTAAAGATGGGGAAGAACCTGGTGGGCAAACACTATGGAGACAAGGCATCAAAGCCAGGGATAAGAAACTATGTAAGTAAAGCAGCAGAGATGTGACCAAGGCAGGAGAAAAATAAAGGAGAAATATCAAAATATTTATAGCAGCACTTCTTGTAAAAGTGAAAATCTTGGGGAAAATACAAATCTATTTCCATAGACTGGGAACTGACTAAGCAAAGGGTGTTCTATGCATGTAATTACAGTGCAGAAAGGAATAACTATGTGGAATTTCAAGAAGCATATTGGAAGCAAGGTGGATCAAAAGAAGTAGTATGAAGGGGCAGCTGGGTAGCTCAGTGGAGAGAGAGTCAGGCCTAGAGACAGGAGGTCCTAGGTTCAAACCCGGCCTCAGCCACTTCCCAGCTGTGTGACCCTGGGCAAGTCACTTGACCCCCATTGCCCACCCTTACCACTCTTCCACCTATGAGACAATACACTGAAGTACAAAGGTTTAAGAAAAAAAAAGAAGAAGTAGTATGAAGACCAGCAAGATATACAATGGCGTTGATGATGTAAATGATGTAATGGAATTCTGATCAAGTACAATGACCAATGTTGGTCCCAGATGACTGATGTTAAAGCACACTTCCTTCCACTCTGTTAAGAAATGGTAAACTGCAAGTACAAAATGCTACATGCTCTGTCAGACACAATCACTATATCAGACAGTTTTGCTTAACTGGTTTTTCCCTTTATTTATTTATTTATTTATTGGAGAAAGGATTGGGAATGAAAGTGATGAGTGAGGTAGAAAGTGACTGTTGTACAAAAACACAATCTAGAAAATAAACTTTTTTTTAAAGATTGGAAAATGAATGAAGAAAGAATTAGGAATTCTGATCCATGCAATAATCATAGAGGACTGATGATGAAGTAGGCTTCCCATCTAGAGAAGAGAAATGCATTTTCAGACAAGTCCAAAGCAAGACCTGGTCAATCAGCATTTATTAAGGGCCTACTAGGTGCCAGTCACTGTGCTAAGTGATAGAGGATACAAAGAAAGGGGTGAGGGAATAGTCTCAGTTCTTAACATGTCTATTATTTGCTTGTCTGGCTTCATATAAATTCAGTAGAATGTGAATTCATTTAGCAGGATAGAGTATTTAATAAATGTTTATTCACCAGTTGATTGACTGAGCACAAAGGACAGGGTAGATGCCAAAGATGGAGACTGAACCAGATTTGGTGACTGATTAGCTATGAGAAATAAAAGACTGGGGGGGCAGCTGGGAAGCTTGGTGGATTGAGAGCCAGACCTAGAGACAGGAGGTCCTAGGTCCAAATCTGGCCTCAGACACTTTCCAGCTGTGTGACCCTGGGCAAGTCACTTGATACCCCATTGCCTAGCCCTTACCACTCTTCTGCCTTGGAGCCAATACACAGTATTGACTCCAAGATGGAAGGTAAGGGCTTTAAAAGAAAGAAA
>NC_058131.1:160558535-160731540 GCF_016433145.1 Gracilinanus agilis | reverse complement strand
AAAGAAAGAAAGAAAGAAAGAAAGAAAGAAAGAAAGAAAGAAAGAAAGAAAGAAAGAAAGAAAGAAAGAAAGAAAGAAAGAAAGAAAGAAAAAAAGGAAGGAAGGAAGGAAGGAAGGAGGCAAGAAAAGACTGGAAAAAGTCAAAAATCATCCCAAGGTTTCTGACATGGATGACAGAATGAATGTTAGCACCCTAGAGAAAAATACTGAAGCCAGATAAAGGAATATGCTTAGGGTAAAGATTCTTAACCACTCCTAGGGATATGTGGACAGATTTCAGGGATCCTCAGAACATGTCCAGAAAAAAAAAATTACACCTTTATTTTCACTAAGTTCAAACTAAAATTTAGCATTTTCTTCAATTATAATTTTTTTTAATTCATCTAGAAGGTGGAATACTACTATACTGTAAGAAATGATATACAGATTTTTTATGCTTGGAAAGACCTACAGGAAATAATGAAGAATGAAATGAGTAGAACCAAAAGAACATTATATACAGCTATAGAATTTATATTTGTAGAAGAATTCAAGACTGTCCATCTCCAGAGAAAGAACTAATAAATAGAAACATGAAAGACATCATTTATATACATTTTTGTCAGTTGTTTTTTATGGTGCAAGAAGAGGAAGGAGGGAGGGGATGCCTGGGAATTAAATTTTTACAGTATAAATAAGAACGTTTGGTTTTTTTAATTTACTTAGGAGTTAACCAGCTTCATTAGTCTGCCAGAAGTTTTAAGAACTCCCGGTTTAAGTTAAGTTAAGAACTCCCAAACATGGACTCAGTTTTTAACATGATGAATTTCAGATGCCAGTGGGACATCCAGTTAGAGATGATCTCTGGAGTATTAAAAATGTGAATTTGGAGATTTTCTGAGGTCAAACCTGAAGATTTGGATTTGGGAGTTATCAACACAGAAGTGAAGGTATGAAGTCATGAGAGAGAATGAGTGTTGATGTGAAAACAGTAGAGAAGGGAACCAAGGACAAATTCCTAATGAATATCTACATTGGGAAAATGAGGAAGAAAAATGACAGAAGTCGAGAAGGAAAGTAGGTAGAGAGACAGGAGGAAAATCAGGGGCTTTACTATTTCTCTGAATCTTTTGGATCCCCAAACCATCCACTGACCTTTACAACCCCTTCTCAGAATGTCTCTTTATTCCATTTGTCTCTCCTGAGGATAACCTTTAGAGTATGATATAGTGATTCTCTGAATCCAAGCCACCCGGGCTGAATGACAGGGAGAGACCAGGGAGCAGCTCCCCTCCCTCCCTTATCCTCTTGTGCCAAAGACAGAACTCACCATACATGGGCCACCTCCTTGCCAGTATGGCACAATCTAAGCTATACACAAAGGAAGCAGTGTGGGCCCCCCTCTCTTGGGCACCACCCCAGCCACAGAATTTCTCAAAGCCTCTTTCTCAGAACACTTGACCTTGAGGTCACTCCTTTCATGTTCTTTTCCCTCAGCCAGAGACTCCTGGGGCATAAAAGGGTATCAATCCTTCTCTTTCTTTTCTATTTTTGGCTAGATTCTTCATGCCCCAGGGCATGAATTCTGGACCCAGATGTAGATCTGTATGGATTCTCCTTCTTCCTACTCCCACCCTTCTGAACTTAGATAATCTAGGGAAAGCACTTTTAAACCTGAACTGAATGGATTTGACCTACAAGAAACTAGAAACTTATGTGGATGACCTAAATTCTGCCCCCAACAATTCTCAATTCAATGATTTTGAACCCAAACCATCTTTGTGTCCTGGAGTCTGTTAAAGGACGAAAAGGAAGCATTACTGATAAAAAAAAAAAGTCTTTTAGAATAGAGGCAAAGCCAAGAAAACTCAGTGACCCAGATTTGTATAGTCTGTCTATCCCCCAGGCCTGAAATTTTCTCCAACCTTACCTCCCTCTCTTAGAATCTCAGCTTCCTTCAAGGCTCATCTCAGTAAGGTCCCTGCTTAGTGTTCTCTTCCTCTTTAAATTTTATTGTATTTGCTTATAGAAGTTTTGTATCCCCAAAACAGATTTCATTTTCCTTGAGGGCAGTGATGGCTTTTTCTCTCATTTTTTTCCTTTAATATTTCCCTGTCTAACACAAATAGGTGTTAGGGGTAGCTAGGTGGCACAGTGAATTGAGTGTCCAGCCTGAAGTCAGAAAGACACCTTTCTGAATTTAAATCTAGCCTCAGACTAGCTGTATGACTCTGGACAAGATATTTGCCTCAGTTCCCTCATCTGTAAAATGAGCTGGAGAAGGAAATGGCAAAGCACTCCAGAATTATTGCCAAGAAAAACCCCAAATAGAGTCACAAAGAGTCAAACAACTGAAACGCTTAACAAACAAGGTCAACAACAAATCTAAGTCTTACACATAATGGTGCTTAATAAGCATATGTGTAATCAAATGGGATGGGATAGAACAGGATGATCACAGAAATCTTTTTCTCTTTTAACCCTTTGTGGCAAAGAAGGCTCCCAGTTTAATCTAGAATATGATAAAATCGGGAACTTTGAGGCCTGAGTCACCACTTGGTTAAAGTTTCTGACAGGACCACACTGGAAGAGGCCAAATTCCCTGGGAGTGCCTTCTTTTCTTCCCTTGGATCCCAGTCTCTACCCTGTCACATTCTGTGTAAAATCACCTTTCCTTCCAGTGAGAAATAATCAAAGGAGCTAGCCTGGAACAGAGAAGGCTGAAGGACAACTTAATAACAGTCTTTAGTTGTGGAATGGAAACAGAGGACAATAAATAAGAGTCTTGAACTTTCCTGCAAGAAGAAAACTTTAGGTTGTAAAGACCTGGCCATAGGAATTATTCATTCCTAGAACTGATCATCAGATTCCCATTTTTGGGCAACTTTGAGTTGGATCATCACCTAGCTGCCTAGAGAGGCTTAAGTGATGTGTTTCTTAAAAAAGAAGAAATGGAATACCTTACCTTTGGGGGAAAGAACAATTTTATGTCTCCAATCCCTTTCCTCCATCCTCTCCTCTTAAGACTACTCATTACCCACACCTCACCTCCTGGTTTCCACAATCATCCTTCATCCTTAGCCCTAATAACTAGGAACGAGGACCTACCTTTTCCATCCTCCCCTTCATTGGCTTGTCCTGGGAATTTCCCCTTGTCCTGGGAATAAAAAGTCTACCTTTCCTACAAGAAATGAATTCTGACTTCTTGCATCTAGTTTGGCATTATAGAAGCAGCTGACACCTCCAGTATTCCTGGAAAAAAGGTTTGGAGAACAAGTGAATCGAGAAGCAGCAAGTGGCAGAGACTGGAGCCCAGAGAAGGAAAACATATGTCTGTGAACATTTATTATATGACAGCAGTGAGTGAGCTAGAAGCTTACGGCCACCATTAGAGTGCAATGAAGCAATCCCAGGGTTGATGTGTTTCAGCAATTTAGTATCTACAAAACCCTCTGCCTGAGGGAAGCTATAATCTCACCAGCATGTGCAAGTATGTGTGGTTTTTCAAGATCTCCTCTCAAAAACTTTGACATCACCATAAACTCCCTGCTGTCCTTTGAAATACCATAACCCAGAACTGAGCACACCTGCAGCCTTTAAAGAACTAGATTACTAAGGCTTTGTTGCTGGTTCCTGAATGTGATTGCTCTCTTCGTGTTATCCTTCTGACAAAACCTAACTATGGGAGATGTTGGAGTCAACTCAACTAGGCTCACCGGAGCTGATTGTAAAATTTTCATGTAAACATTGACATCTCAGAAACTGGCAAACACTATAAGTCAGAGCTTTATTTGTTGCTTTCTAGACTTAAGAAAATGATGTAGGAAATAATAATTCAGATTTATCTTAAAAGCATGTCATGGATATCTTTTCTTTTCCCCACTGGAGATCTGGTTGTCAAATATTTTACCAGTACAACCCTGTCCATAAAAGACTAGCTCTATAAGAATAGAGAAGTAGAGAGGTCAAAATTTCACAAAATAATATATATTTAAAAGGGAAGGGAAGTTAAAAATTGAGGAAGAGACAGGTAATGGGTACAGAAGGGAAGCAGATAAACTCCCAGGTTATTAATATGAGAGAAACAAGGAGTTCTTGGGAATAGTTGCTGGAGGATAGAGGGTAGAGGAGGCCAAGGGAACATATGTGTAGATACATAAAAGAGACAACAGAGATCTCAGAGAATTACTAATGCTGCTAGTTTCATACTCAAACTCTAAATATCTCAGAGGATCATAGACCTAGAGCAAGAAGGAAACTGAGAGGTCAGTGAGTCTAATGTCCTAATTTTGTGGACCTGAAATGGAGGATAAGTAATTTGTCCAACATCACAAGTACTGTCATAGAATTATAGGGGAATAGATTTAAGCCTTAGCTCCCTAGACCTAAAGACCTTAGAGGTCTCCAAACCCTTATTTTACAGATGAGAAAAGTGAGGTCCAAAGAGAGAAAGAGAATTTGTCAAAGGCCACATAAGTAGAAAGTGATACGGTCAAGTCCCCTGACTCTAAATCTAGCACTTCTCACTATACCTCATTTTTCTTTGTTTACTTGATTTTTTTGCTTCTTGTTTAATGTCTTGTCCATGTGTTGCATGGACACCTGACTTGCATACACCTTTAGTGCTTGATTTTAGACTAATAAAAAGTTTTGTTCTTCTTGAATCAAATAATTGATCTCTGGCCAACAGATGAGAGAGGCTTCTCCTGTTCCCAAAGAGGGTCAAATTGTTTGAAAAACTATTTGCTTCTCCAGACAGGAGTCTGAACAACCCTAGTAAAAGATTATCCTGGGCAGTAGCCAAATCAATGACCCTAAAGACAAATTAATCAATCAACATGTATTTATTGAGCACCTAAAGGCAACTAGGTGGCACGGTAGAGGATTACCTGGAGTCAGGAAAACATCTTTCTGAGTTCAAATCTGGTCTCAGAAACTTATTAGTTATGTGAACCTGGGCAAGTCTCTTAGAGTTGTTTGCCTCCATTTCTTTATCTGTAAAATGAGATGGAAAAAAATGGCAACCTGCTCCTATCTTTGCCAAGAAAACTTCAAATGGGGTCATAAGATTCAGACATGACTGCAGAACAGGCAACATTGTATGGTTAGCACTATGCTAAGCACTGAGTATACAAGTCCAAAAAAAAAGAAGCAATCCCTACTCATATAGGTTCTTGTCTGCAGTTTGGGATCTGATCTTTTACAGATCCCCCTAAACTCAGGCTTCCTCTCTAATGGCTATCCCTATAAAGTAGGATAACCTATAATCAAAGTAAAGGAATTGATCCTTCATATGATGAATCAGATTGAAGGAAAGTCAGAAAAGCAGTGGTTTAACAAGAAAGATGTCCATAGGAAAAGGGTCATGATTGCCCTCAACAATCAGGATAAGGGTTGTCACTCATGAAAAAGAAAAGTATTCCAAGAACATCAGAATACAATAGGTTTCAGTTTGGGTCTGGAGAGCTACAACCAGAAGGATGCTTTAGACCTTCCAAGAGTTTTATGAGGTTAGTTTTTCACATCTCCTTCATTTGCCAGATGTTGATCCACCATCCAGTCTCAGTTTAGTGTTGACATCTCACTGTCTATCATTCTACTATCAGAGAACAATTTCTCAGAGCTGAGACTCAGATTGACTTCCACTTACATCCCTGTGCATACAATTACCATTAAAGGGCCTATGAACTGTCTCCACAAAGGTTTCTCACATAGTCTTGGTTTCAGCAAGACTGATGAACAAAAGATTTAAGGTCTGAAGAGACCTTAACGTTGATGTAGTCCAACTTTTGCAAATAAATAAATTGAGACCTAGAGAATGTAAAGGGGTTAAGTGGTCACATAGATAGCATCAGAGGTGGAATTTAAAATCCAGGTCCTCAGCCTCTGGATTCTAGTATTCTTTCTGTCACACCATCATTATCATCATCTGTATCTCATAAAAAGCCCAATCCCAGAGAACAACTTAATTTAGTTAATCATCATGACTTGCATAATTATTTCCCTAAAAGTCCAATTTAGATGATGAACCTCTGGGATCTTCTTTTTTTAAGTGAAGCCTAATAAAGTAATCATGTTGTTAGTATGAAGATTTGGCACAGAGAGATAGTAAATGAGAAAATATGGGTGAATAATGGAGGCAGAGGGAGAACGAAAAAGAGAAAGAAAGTAAAAGAAAGTCAGATATAGAGAAGAGAAAACAGAGTTGTGGCCTAGGGTGAAGAGAGTAGGTGAAAAAAAGAAGAAAGGAAGGAAAGCAATTATATGTGTGTAGCCTAAAACAAAACAGTGGGAAGAGATGGAGTGTATAATCCAATGTCCTCCATTCGTACTCTCTGCACAAAGCAGGTGTTTAGCCAGCGTTTGTTGGAACCCTTGAAGAGACACCTCCAGCCCTCAGGTGCCTTACCCCACAATGGTATCCAATAGCTTCCCTTGGTCTTCCACTACAAGGTCATTCCTAGACAGCAACCAACATTCCAAATCATCCCATAGACACTTCACCCACTCTGTGTCCCATTGCCAAAAAATCTGCTAAAGAAGTAAAAGTAATGTGATAAACTAATTCCTGATGATACCTTCCCACTACCACTAATACCCCATTAACAGCTTTGGCTTTTTTATTTTAAACTAAAATAGAGTAAGAATTCAGTCATATCAAAGTCAACAGAGAAAATATTAAAAGGTGACGAGACCTTTCAGATACCGTCTAGTCATTTTCCATATTCTCCTTCCCCATTACTCAAATAAGTTAGTCTTATCCATGGCTTTGTACCCTATACAAACCACTATCATCATCGTCAAGACCATCAACATCATTCTAACAAGCATTTATATATTCACTTATATTTACATATCCCTTTAAGGTTTGCAAAGTATTAACAAATGTTATCTCATGTTATCTTCATAGCAATCCTGTAAAGTAGACATTGTGATCATCTCCATCTTACTGATAAGGAAAATGAGATAGGCAGGAGTTAAATGACTTTTCTAGGTTTACACAACTAGTAAGCAGCTAGGGCTGGATTTGAACTCAGGACTTCCTTACTCAAGGTCCAGGGTTTTCTTCACAGGGCCACCTGGGTGTTGTCCTTAAATATTCCATTTATGAATAGCATGAAGCATGTAAAACCCAGTGGACTTGCACATTGGCTATGGGAGGGGAATGGAAGAAGGGGAGGGAAAGAATATGAATCATGAAATCGTGGAAAATTTTTCATAATTAATCAATAAAATAAAAAACACATTTTAAAAAATGAATGGTGTGGAGGACAGAAAAATATTCAACTCAAGTGTTAATCAAGGGTCTCTATCTCTGAGTGCTGGGAGTGAGGGCAGGGAAGGAGAGGAAATTTTTTTTTATTTTATCTTTATCATCATGCAAAATACACTTCCATATTGGCCACTGTTGTAAGAGCAAAGTCATACATAACCAAAATTCCAAATTAAAAACAAAGACATACGAATGTGAAAGACAACTCCAACAGTTCTTTCTCTGGAGGTGGGTCGCATTCCCCATCATAAATCTTTCAGGATTGTCCCAGATCATCGCATTGTTGAGAGAAGCCAAGTTTTCACAGATAATCATCATCTAGTATTGCTGTTATTGTATATGGTATGAAAGAGGGAGATTGCTGATCCACCTTTCCTTCTCTCCCTTAGTGAGAATTTCCATTCTTTGTCTCCACTTCTATTCCTTGTGTTCCTGAGAGAACATGATCCTTGCTTTCCCTGAATATTCACACAGAGTCATTAATCAATACTCACTGAGTCAGTCCTGTTCATTCATGTCTGCTCATTGTTTTGAAAAATATTTTTATTATTTTTCTCCAATTGCATGGAAATACCCATTTTAATCATTGCTTTCTGATATTTTGTGACCCCTGCTTTCTCACTCTTCCCTTCCAGCCCTCCCCAAGATGGCAGGTAACATGATATTGGTTATCCACATTTACATGCTATCTACAGGATATATTTCCATGTTCGTCATATTGTGAAAGAAGATACATATCACTTGTACAAGGAAAAGAACTCAAGAAGGAAATAAAGTAAAAAGTGGTATGCTTCCATCTTCATTCAGACTCCATTGGTTCCCTCTATGGCGGTGGACAGCCTTTTCCATTATGAATTGGCATCTGCTCATTGTTTCACTCAAGAAGGATTTGAGTGCCCACCGTACTGGGGAGGCTCTGAGAGTTGGCTTTGCCTTAAAGGAGTTCACAGTATAGTTGGGAGTGAGGGGAAGGAAGGAGAGGAAAAGGCAGACACAGAAGAAAAAAACAGAAAATGGGAGATTGTGGGAGCTCCTTTAACAAATGAATAGTACTATCATTTAAAATTATTGTAAGCCCTGGGAGACTAAACCTCCCAGGACTCTCTGCTACAACTTCCCCAACACCTCCAATTTCCTTTGTGGGAGGTGTTGGAGAAATTATAAAAGAGAAAGTTTGGCACCTTTACCCTCTTGGCTCTCTCTGCTGGCTGACTCTCTCTGATCCTGGACTCTCTCTAACCCAGAGAGTTTTCCCTACCTAAACTTTCCCTTTTCTAATCTCAATAAAACCCAGCTATTCTAAACCCTAAGTTGCTCTCTGATATTTTATTTGAGCCTGAAGGGCTCTGGTCAGTTTTCCCCTGCTGGGGCTGGGAATGCTACCTTCCTTTCCCTTCCTCTACCTTCCTCTCTCCTTTCTCCCATCCATTCTACCTTCCTACCTTCCTCCTCTTTCCCCCTCACAGTACAGAGGGTTTAGGCAATGGAACCCCTAGAGGGAATGAGATCAGAGTACCAGGAATGTCTTCTTGGAGGAGATAAGACTTGAATGGGGCTTTGATAGACCAGAGACATCATCAGACATCACATCATTCCCCGTGGCTGCCCTCACTTTGGACTTCTTTGCCTTCTGACAGTGTCTCTCTGCGAGTACCTCCCCTACCTTTTTCAGCTTTCCTTTGTGTGTTTTCCTCCTCTAATTTCATTATAAGCTCCTTGAGGGCAGAGACTCTCTCTTTTTCTTATGTGAATCCCCAGGACTCAGCACATTGTCATTTGGTTGATTAGTTGTGTCCAACTCTTCTGTGACCCCTTTTGGTGTTTTCTTGGCAAAGATACTGGAGTAGTTGGCCATTTCATTCTCCAGCTCATTTTACAGGTGAGGAAACTGAGGCTAACAGGATTAAGTGACTTGTCCAGAGTTAAGTCACACAGCTGGCTAGTATCTGAACCTAGATTTGAACTCAGGTATTCCTGACTCCAGGGCCAGCACTCTATCCACTGCCACCACCTAGCTGTCCCCTGGCACATAGGAAGAACTTAATAAATGTTTGCTGAAATATTGAATTGAAATAAGAGTCAAAAAGGATTAGGGGAGAACAAAATGAATAAAGATTAAGAGGAATTAGTGATGGAATTACCAAAAATTCTATAATTTAGCCACACTGATCTACAAAGCTACATGCCCATTCTCCATGCATAGAATATTTCTGAGGCCTATAAGAATACTTATATGACTGGTCATAGGTAGAGAACAGCATGAGCTAAGACTGTGAAGGTTAAGCTCCTACTATGTGACAGGCACTGTGCTAAGTCCTTTACAGCTCTTTTGATCCTCAGGACAACCATGAGAAGTTGGTACTATTATCAGCCCCAATTTACAGTCAGGGAAACTGAGGCACAGAGTAGTCAAGTGACTTGCCCAGAGTCACACAACTAGTAAGTGTCTGGGGTAGGATTTGAAATCAGGTTTTGGGGGAGGGCAGGTGTCAGCTTGGTAGCTTAGTGGAGTGAGAGTCAGACCTAGAGACAGGAGGTCCTAGGTTCAAATATGGCCTCAGACACTTCCCAGCTGTGTGACCCTGACCAAGTCACTTAACCCCCATTGCCTAGCCCTTACCGCTCTTCTGCCTTGGAACCAATTGACAGGATTGATTCTAAGATGGAAGGTAAGAGTTTAAAAAAAAAGAAGGAAATCAGGTCTCCCTAACTCCAGGTCCACTGCACTATTTACTGGACCACCTTGAAGCCAGTCTATAAAAGCAGTTTGATGACTTTGGGAATTTTTACTCTTTTACAGACTAGGAAACTATTGGAGCTTTTGGAATTGGTGATGGAATTACCAAACATTCTATGATTCAGCCATACTGATCCATGAAGCTAAATGCCCATTTGCCTTGCCTTTTAACTGAATGTCCCCATTTTGAAACTGCATCTTGTTACAGTCCCCTCGATCATCCTACCAGTTACTATAATAAGTAAGTATATAAACAGCTAGTAGAGAGTAACAACAATTAGGAAATAGGAATTAAGAGTGTAAAGGAGGACACAGAAGCCATTTGCAAAAGGCTGCCTCCTAAATTAACTAATTTATAAATTATTAATCATAAATAATAAATTTTAATTATGAAATTATAAAAAATTAATTATAAATTAACTAATCAAAGACATCCAGAGACTATTAGGAGAGGCCAGATAGGCCCCACTAATAGCCCTTCAGTCTGTAAGAGCAGGAAAACCAGGGAAACATTATGTCAATAAAGGAACCCTAAGCTGGCAATGGTCATTTGGAGTTGCTATTGATAAACTGATGAGCTAGCGCCAAGGAAATACAGATAATGAGTTTTCCATCCTCATGAAAATTGTAATAAAGGAACCCCTCAACCCTGTCCCTCCAGCACTCTTCCAGCTGTTGCTAAGAGTCTTCCTTCCTATAACCACAGGAAGAAAGAGAAGATGATTCTGGGAAAATGGGTAGGGAGCAACATTGGGGAGGTCCTTGAAAGTCAGACTAAATAAATAGAGTGATCATATTGGGGATGTCCATCAGCAATAATTCATTTGGGTCTTCCTTCAACTTGATGGTAACCAAGCCATGTTCTAGAAAATAACTTTCAACAGCTATACCATACCTCACTTCCCCAAAACCCTGATCATTGCTGCTTCCTCGTAACCTGTGGGGAACCATACCCCTTCTTCCACCTGTTCATGAAGTTCCACCCTGGGCTAAGAGATGTGGCAGGTAAGAAAATGGCAGGCCTTTTAATTACAGGGAAGATGACAAGGCATAGTGAAGGAATCAGTATTTTTAGCTGAGGCAAGGAGAAAGGAGAACAGGAAAAAGAAATTTCTGACAGACCTTTCCTCCTCTCCCTTTCCTGATCTCAGCAGGATTACTAGGGTCTTGAATGTGAAAAGTTTTGGTAGGAGGAGATCAAGGAGAGAGATGGAAGAGGAGGGAAAGTGAGAAACAGGGAGAGAAGAGACATATATAGAGAAGGAGAGAGGGAGAGGGAAAGAGAGAGAGAGAGAGAAAGAGGGAGAAAGGGAAAGAGAAAGAGAGAGAGAGAGGGAGAGGAAGAGAGAGAGAGAGAGAGAGAGAGGGAAAAAGGGAAAGAGAAAGAGAGAGAGAGAGGGAGATGAAGAGAGAGAGAGAGAGAGAGAGAGACAGAGAGAGAGAGAGAGAGAGAGAGAGAGAGAGAGAGGAAAGAAAGGTTAAAGGAGCTGTCAGAATATTTTTTGGAGAACATTGCAAAATAGTGAAATGTGTTTACTGTTCAATGTTGGGGAAGCTAACGAGAGATAGATATTTGAACAGGATGATGCTAACTGCTTTTGACACTGGTGATGGCCCTTTCATCGAAGCACATTCACCCAGTGCCGAAACAGATTATTCCATGTGTCCATTGTCTTGAGATCTACCCTTTGCAAATATTCTAATGCCAGAGTTGGCTCATCTGTCCACTTATTGATTTATTTGGAGGGCAGGTTGGCTCGTGGAAAAATCAGCATCTTATGGTTGTATAGCAGGGAATCTCCCCCGGGAGCAGCCTGCTAGGGTTAGAAAAGACCTCCATATGGCTGGATAGAAATGTTGGGCTAATGGGGTGTCTTAAATTGAGTTGTAAATTGCCCTAATAGAGAGGTTCTAAGAATATTTTTGCAGCTGCGCCTTTGTTGTTCAATTATGATTAAGAGGAAAAAACAACTCCTAAGAAAGGATAGTTCTTCTGTCCAATACGTCCGGCTTTAAGGCCTCATTCATTCAGCTTTTCTGACCCTACCCAGATGCCCTTCTTTGTCTGGTTTCAAACACAGTTCATCAGTTCCATGGGAGCACTATGTCTGGATAGAGAAGGGTTCAAGCTGAGAGAGGAAAAGAAAGGTTTACATTGAAGAAGGCATTGGTGTCCATACCATTGGTATTAATGATAGCCATCACCCTAGTCTAACACTATTTTTAAATAGTTTTGTTTTAACCCTTTCTTTTCATCTTAGAATCAATACTGTGCATTGGTTCCTAGGTAGAAAGGTGGTAAGAGCTGGATGGGGGCTAAGTGACTTGCTCTAACTCACACAGCTAGAACGTATCTGAAGCCCTCCCATGTCTAGACTTGACTTTCAATCCACTGAGCCACTTTGCTACCCCATTAAATAGTTTTCAAAGTACTTACAAACACAGTGATTCCTCAAAATAATCAATTTAAATCTAAATAAATATTTTTAAGTTCCCAATATGTACCAGGTTTTGTGGCTGGGAATACAAAAAGAAAAAACGAGATAGTCTCTGCCCTCCAGGAACTTATCATCTAATGGACGAAGAAAATGCCCACATACAAGGAAGCTAAAAAGGGGAAGATGTCACCTGAGACTACCAAATTCCTTAGAGCAAAAGCCAATCCAAGCTTCTGATAGAAAATGAGAGTCCCGTGAGAAAATAATAATTATTATTCATGCTTTTATTATGCTTTAAGGTTTACACAATGCTTTGATCACGGAGAGCTTTAGATGTGGATGATGAAAGCGTTGTCCACATTTCACAGACTCAACAATTGAAGGGAATCAAGGAAACGAGAAGGTAGATTTCCTATCTCCTAATTGACTTTCTGGATCAAGTCACCCAGTAAGTCACCTCACACATAATAGAAAATTGCGTGCTACTGCATGAATAGAATGTAAGAACCTTGAAGTGGCAGGCTTTGTTTTGTTCTCTGGATCTCTAGCACCTAGCACAGGAACTATCAGGGAGTAAGAAGCTAGGTGGAATGGTGGAGAGAGCACTGGGCTTAGGGAAGATGAGTCTTCATGAGTCTAAATCCAAGAACAGAGAACATATTTCCTCTCAGATTTGTGGACAGGAGAAGAATGTATGAGTAAACAAGAGACAGAAAGCATTGTGAGGTGTAAAAGGAATAATTTTGAATACATTAAATTAAAAAAGAGGTTGTGCAAATAAAACTAATGTAATATTAGAAGGAAAACAATGTTAGGGGGAAATTTTATGAACGATTTTTCAGCTGAAAGTCTCATATCTAAAACATATAGAGAACTTTGTCAAATTTATAAGAAAAGGAGTCATTCCCCAAATGATAAATGGTCAAAAGATATGAACAGAGTTTTCAGATAAAGAAACCAAAGCAATATATAAATATATGGAAAATGTTTCAAATCATTATTGATTAGAGAAATACAAATCAAAACAACTCTGAGATATCATCTTTTACCTATCAAATTGGCTAAAATAATAAAAGGGCAAAATGACAAATGTTGGAGGGAATGTTGAAAAATGGAAACACAAATACATTGTTGGTTGAACTGTGATATAATCCCACCACTCTGAAGAAAATCATGATTTATGCCCAAAGAGTTATAAAACTATGTATATCTTTTCATATTTATTTCCTAAGGTGATCAGGGAAAAAAGAAAATAGTCTATAAGCTCTAAAATATCTATAGCAGCTCTCTTCATGGTGTCAAAGAACTGAAAATTGAAGGGATGTCTATCAAATGGGGAATGGCTAAATAAGTTATGGCATATGGTTATGATGGAATACTATTACATGTTAAGAAATGACAAACAGGTTAATATTTTAAAATATGGAAAGACCTACATGAAGTTATAGAGTGAATTGAACAAAACCAAGATAACATTATATATAGCAACAGAAATATTGTTTGAAGAATGACTTGTATATGTCCACTTCTGGAGAAAGAAATGATAAATAGAAATAAACAAGACATAATCATATATATATACATATATATGTATGTATATGTTTATTTGTGTATATGTATATTTTTGTCAAATGATGCCTCCTTTAATGCAGGGAGGAGATGGAAGAAGGGAGTTAACTGGATATCTTAATGTAACAAATAAATTGAAATTGAAAAAATATTGGGGATCAGAGAATGTCACAAGGAACCTTAGAAGGAATATAGTCCAACACCCCTTCTCATCTTACAGATGAGGAAACTGAGGCCAAGAAAGGTTAAATGAGTCAGTCTAGGTCACATAGGTACTAAGTAGGAAAGTTAAGACTCAAATCCATGTTCCCTGCCTTTAGATATAGAGTTTTTTTTCACCCTCGTGCACAACACTGTAGGCTTTTAACACCAACTCCCTTAGAACAGAAGGTGCTCATCAGCAAATGGGGCAGGGATGGGGTTAACCTGGGCCAAGGTTTTCCTGCCCTTCAATCAGGGCCTCATTTAAAACAAGGTAGCTTTGCTGGATCAAACTGAAGAGCTGACTGACACCTTCCACCTGGAACATAGCTCTAGCCAAGGACCACCATGACAGAGGAGTCCTTTGGCAAATAATAAGAACTGAGAAGGAGAAGGAGATGAATCATGTGGCGAATCAAGAAACCAGGGTTAATTGCTTCTCACCCATCTCTCCACCAAAGGCATGCTCAAAGATTTTAAGAACAATCTTCTTAAGTGAGAGATTTTAGGTATAAGATTGAAAACATCTCAAAGGAAGCAAAAGCAATCATTAGTCCCTGAGTGAGAAGGACAAGAAAGGTGAGAAAAAGATGCAAAAGAGAAAAACCAGTCTATAAAACAATGTATGGTAGTATATAGTATTGCAAATAATTTCCCTGAAGACAAAAAATATTAGCAGCTCATTTTTAATATAATGCTTTGAGGATTCTGAAGCTGTTTCCCCATGACAATCCTATGTTGCCTCTACACCTATACCCTGCCCCACCTGGGAAAAAGAAAGAAGAGAGGGGAGAGAAGGAAGGAGGAAAAGAAGGAAGAAAGAAAGAAAGGAAGGAGGGGCATTTACATAATGCTTTTAAGTTTTGTAAAATTTTACACATATAATGTGAGCTTCACTATAATGCTTGGTTTAATTTTTGTTAACTTGATTTTACAGAGGAGGAAACCTGAGAGAGAAGTTTATGGGACTTGCCCATGGTCACACAGCTGGTAAATGTCTAAGGCAGGATCTGATCTCTGGCCTGGTTCTATGCTAAGAGCTGGAATAAAAGGCAAAAGTAAAACAGCGCCTACCTTCAAGAAGCTTACATTTTAATGGGGAAAACAACATGTACATACAGGATTGGACCTGCTACTTCAGTGTCACAGAGAACCATTTGTAAATTAGCATATTTTATGTAACTTGTAGTCTTAGAGAGTTGCCTGGGACACTGAGGTGCAGTGACTTGTCTAGTCACATAGATAGTATATGTCAAGATGGGACTTGAATCTAAATCTTTCTAGCTCAGAAGCCAATCTCCTTCTATATGCCACAATACTATAGTACATCTCATAAATATTTATATAGGTATAAAGAGATTTGTTTATAAATAAATATTATGTTTCTATACTAAATCTCATCTACATCTCATAAAATGTACACATAACCTAACATAAAAATAATATTGTAACAAGAGACTGCCTTGCAGATATTTGATAATTTTTCTTCTTTTTTTCTTAAACCCCTACCTTCTGTTTTAGTATCAGTTCTAAGACAGAAGAGCAGCAAGGGCTAGGCAATCTGAGTTAAGTAACTTGCCCAGGATCATATAGCTAAGAAATATCTGGATCCATATTTGAACCCAGGTCCTCTCATCTTCCAGGCTTGGTGCTCTATCCACTGTGCTACCTAGCTGCTCCTCAGTTTATATTTTTTTTAAAGTGCTTTCCCAAATATTACTTGATTTGGTTCTCACAAAGAGACCTTACCTATGAGGTATGGATGAATGAAATCATAGAATCCCAGCAAAGAAGAAATTTTGGTTCACTTTAGCTCTAGTCCTGGGCGAATCTCAACTGTCCCTACCTAAAAACCCCTTACACACTTTGGCCTTTCTCTGGGTCTCCCCTCATCAATTCTTTTAGGCTTTTTATCTCTGAATACACAGCCTTATGAAGAGCTACCTCACTTCTAGGGAAGCTGGGTGGTCCAGAGGATAGAGCCTGAAGTCAGTAAGACCTCAATTCAAGTTTTACTTTGGACTCTCCTTTGCTGAATAGATCACATCCAGAGTACTCTACATGGTCCCAGGAGTCACATTTAAGGGAGTTAGGACCCACATCATACAAGGATGGAGAAGAGACGTTTAAGAGGAACATAACACCTCTCTTTAAGCATTTGAAGGGTTTTCCTATAAAAGAGAGATGGGTCTTGTTTTGCTTGACCCCACAGGGCTAAACTAGGAGAGAGAGATAGAAATCCTAGAGATAGATTTCAGTTCAGTATAGGGAAAAAGTGCCTAACAATCAGAGTTGTCCAAAAGTGGAAAGAAATCCCTTTGGTCTTAGGAAGTAAAGATTTCCCCCAGTGGGTGATTTTCAAGCAGAGTTTGGGTGCTGGCTTGTCAATGATGTTGTCTAGGGAATTCAGTTTTCTGGTGCCTATTGAATCAGAGAAACTCGAAAACCATCTAGTTCAACCCTCCCAGACATAGCAGCACAGTCCTACACCCCCTGCTAACAGAGAGGTTCAGGTGGGTCAGTCCCTTGAGTGCCATAATTCTGTGCTGCAATGGCTCAAACTGATTGACTGTCCATACTAATTTTGGTGTTAGTGTGGTTGGCCCCTCAGGAGTGTGAGTAACCCTTTTGCTTCCAGTCTAGGAAAAATAGAGAAACCTAGTCTTTTTACAAACAATAATCTCCTCTACAGTATATCTGCCAGGTGGACACAGGGCTTTTGCTTGAAAACCTTAAGCAAGGAAGGACTCATTACCTCCCCTAGAAGCCCATTCCAGTTTTGAGTAACTCTAGTTAGTAGGAATTGTTTCTTTACATCAGATCTAAATGTGGCTTTTTTTAAAATCTTCTTTCAGCAACTTGCTCAGTCATTCAGTCATATCTGACTCTTCGTGATCCTGTGGACCATAACATACCAATACTGGGCATAGGATTTTCGTGACAAAGATATTGAAATGATTTACCATTTCCTTCTCCAGTGGATTAAGGCATACAGAGTTTCAGTGACTTGTCCAGGGTCCCACAACTAGTAAAAGTCAGAGGGTGGCTTTTGTAATGCAAAAGTTGCAAGAGGGGTTTTTGCTCTTGCAGGGGGCCAACTGAAAACTTCTGGCAGTTAAGCCTTATAATTCTGAGAGAGTTCAGTTGGTCCCTGATGCTTGAACAGAGCGGAAGGATCAACCAGAGCTCTATTTTGGCTTTCAGTTTGCTTTGGCCTGTGCCTTGTCTTTGGACAATTTGTACCTAGCTAATTTCTCTGGACCTCTCCCTGACCTTCTCCATATTATTTCCCTGTTTTCCCTTGCTGTTTTCCCAGGGCTCTGGGAGGCAGGGTGGCTTTTGGGTTTTTAGTGAAAAGACTTTGTGGGTTTAGTTTTCCCCATAGGCAAGTAGGACATCCTTAAATTCAAACTATCCCTTTAGTATACCCTCTACCTTAAAAGCAGCCAAATCTTCTCAGGCTGAGAAAGCAGGTTCTCTCTCAGTCTAACCCATTCCTGAGACCCTCCCCCTTTTTTGAGTTTCTCCCTAGTGGCTGTCAGAAACCCCAATCCCCTCTCTCCTTCCAGACCATCCCTGGAACATTAATAAAACCCTTGTTACCTAATCAAACCCTCTGGAGAATCTTTGTGTTGAAGAAATTAGGCAAGGGTGAAGGGGAAGGAATAATTCTCTTTATTTCCTGAGGGAAACTGGAGGCATCCATCTTTGGAGGAAGTAATTGCCCAACGTTTCCTCCTGAATCCCTTCAATTTTACTGACAGGGAGGAGCCTTGTGATTCCTCCTTTGAGGACTTGAGAAACTGACAAGAAAGCCTTCAAGTCAGATTCAAACCACTTCTGTCTGGCCCTATTCGTTGTGTCTGTAAAAGTACCTTTCCTGCTGGGAAGGGTTCAGCCTATTACCCCAATATCCTCTGTCTTTAGCCTGAGTGTCTAGTCTGGGTTAGCTGCCTCTCCTGAACACCTCTCCTGTACCGTTACCATCCAAATACCGCCTTGTCCATTCCTCCCTAGACTTAGCCTTCCCTTCTATTCCTCTCCTATTGCCTCAATCACCTTTTACCCTTCCGTCACTCAGCAAGGGAAGGAGATCACCCCCTAACTTTAATGTACCCCCCTAATTTTATCCATAACACTTTGAACTCAAGTCTTCCTGACTCGAGGCTCAATTCTCTATCCACTGATACACCTAGCTGCCTCCTTCTTTCGGCATCACATTGCTATTAATTCTGCTCTTTGAGGTTAAAAAATGCAAATCTTATGAAAGTCTCTCAAAAACTTGAAAACAGTAATTACATATCCCCAAATCTTTTTTCTAGGTTAAATATCTCTCCTTCAAGGTCTTTCCTCATCATGATCTGGCTTCTTTGTATATTTTTTACCTTACCAACACCCTTTCTAAGATCTGGCACCCAGCATTGACCATAAAACACCACATATATAGATTGTCCAGAACCTGATATAGAAGAACTTTACATGTAATCACCTTGAGGCCACTAGATGGAATCAGGAAAACCTGAATTCAAATTCAGCCTTAGACAGTAACTAGCTGTGTGACCCTGGGAAAGACACCGAAACTCTGTTTTAATTCACTGAAAAAGGAAATGACAAACCACTTATCTTTGTCAAGAGAACCCAATGGACAGTATTGACTCCCTGGGATCCATAGTGTCACAAAGATTCAGACACAACTGAAAAACAACAACAAGGATACCTTCGCTTTCTTGCCCACTATATAACACATTTATATTGAGTTTAGGGGTCATAGAACTCCCCAGATCTCATATATATGAAGTTAATATTTTAAACTCAAATTTAAGACTTTACATTTATCTACGTTATGTTTTCATACCATTTTATAAAAGAAGGGTTGGTTTTCCTTTAAGGTGGCAGAGAGACCATTCTTTGGTTTTGGTTGGCTTGGGAGTAGAGACTTTAATCATTATTTTGGTTTCCTTGTTGTCTAAAGCATAAAAAGTCCAGAGCATGGGAAGTCAGTGCTCTGAAGGCTTTTCAGAATTCCCACTGTTCTGCAGTGACACTTTCTGAATATGCTTCTGATGCTACTGCTGTTGCTCATGCCATGCAGACATGGAAAAGTAGCTTTATTCTGATTATTAATGAGAAACCACAGCTTTTTAAATTTTACTCTCATTAAGTTGGGGGAGGGGGACAGGTATTACATTTTATGTTCTACCAGTTTTTCATTAGTTTTTGATTCCAAACCTGAGTCACTGGAATAGACTGAGTTAGGCCTAGCCCAGAATTCCAACATTTTAGCCTGGTAAGATCCTTTAGCACAGGGGTCAGCAACCTTTTTGGTTGTGAGAGCCATAAATGCCACATTTTTTAAAATGTAATTTCGTGAGAGCCGTACAGTGCTCACAGTGCGCACTCCTGTAACAGCACCTGAAAAAAAAATTGACTTTATGACTCCTGCAGAAAGAGCCATATCTGGCCCTCGAAAGAGCCAGATATGGCTCGAGAGCCATACATCGCAGACCCCTGCTTTAGCATCTTGACTCTGTCTTGGAATAGTCGGTTATTCCCAACTTTCTGTCATCTGCACATCATTTGTAAAAGGCATACTAATTGAATTAGAAATCAAGAGGATATCCATCCACTAGGGAATGGCTGAACAAATTGTGGTATATGCTGGTGATGGAATACTATTGTGCTATAAGAAATGATGAGAAGGATGATTTCAGAAAAAAAAAAACCTGGAAAGGCTCAAGTGAACTGATGCAAAGTGAAGTGAACAGAACCAGGAAAATATTGTACTCAATAACAGTGACATTGTATGATGAACAATTATGAGAAACTTAGCTATTCTTAGCAATGCATTGATCCAAGACAATCCCCAAGGAGTCATAATGAAAGATGCCATCTGCCTCCAGAAAATGAACTGATGGAGTTTGAATGCAGACTGAAACATACTATATTTCACTTTCTTGGAGGTTTTTTGTTCCAGTACTCTTCCACAAAATGACTCAAAAGGGAATATTTCACATTATTACACATGTAAGATTTATTTTGGATTGTTTGCCATCTCAGAGAAGAGAAAAGAAAGAAGGAAGAATTTGGCTTAATTAAAAAAAAAGATTAAAAATTGCTTTTACAGGTAATCGAGGGGAAAATATTAAAAAGTTTTAAAAAGAGAGACAATTACAAACTACTTTATGTGTTGTTTTTTTTTTAAATTTCACAACAACTTTGGGATGTTGGTGCTGTTATTATCTCCTTCTTATAGTAAGGAAACAAACTAAAAGAAGTTAAGCAGTTTTCCCAGGATCATACACCTATTATTTAAGGAGGTATTTAAACTCAGGCCAGCTTGACAACAGATCCAGCATTCTATCCACTGGGCAACCTAGCTTCATTGAACTATTAATAATCAATCTTAGAGCCTGGTCAATCAGCCAGTCCTGAATCCATGTAGCCCACATCTTTCCACTTCGTCTACATGAGCAACTTGATTAAGGGCTTTGCTAAAATCTGGGAACATTGTATCTACAGCATTACCCTGATCTATACATTTAAGTAAGTCTGTCAAAATAGGAAATCAGATGAGGATAACGCTGTCTGTTTTGATGAAGCCATGCTGGCATTATGATCACCACTTCCTTTTCAAGATGTTCACTAAACATCATTTTAATAATATGTTCCATAATTTTGACAGGGTTTTGAAGTCAAGTACTCTGATCTCTCATCTACAAAACCCATTCTTTTCATTCTTTTGAAAACTGGAACATTTGCCCTCCTCCAGGTTCTATAGTACCTGCTCCATTTCTCCACAGCTTTTCAAAGGCAAATGACAGGGGCTCATCAATGCTGCTTCTGTCAGTGCAGAAAAAAAAGTACAAAGAATCATGGTTTTAGAGCTGAAAGGTTTCTTAGAGGTTATCTACTCCAAACTCCACTACCTCATTTTGTAGATGAGGAAACTGAGGTCCAGAGAGGTAGTGACTTGTTCAGGATCACAGAGGTAGTAAATCTGAAAGCCAGGATTTGAACTCAGGTCCTGAGTGTCTTAAGTTCTGAGTTCTTCCATTGTTCCATGAAACTAGATGTATTTTATATGGGCCAGGTGACTTGAACTTCTCAAGGGCAGCTAACTACTCAATTAAGCCATGGTGGGGGGTGGCATTTGATAAATGAGGAGACTGAGGCAGGCAGAGATTAAATTACTTGCCCAGGGTCACAAAATAATATCTGAGTGAAACTAGACTTGAATGCAAGTCTTCCTGACTCCAAATCCAGTGCTCTACACACTCTGCCACTTAGGAAAACAGCTCCCAATGCACTGTTTTTTATTCTTTCCTTTCCAGTTCAGAAATCATTCTTTTCAGCAAAGGAAGCAGAAGTGAGTTTAGGATTGAGCAGTTCTGTCTTCTCTTTATCCCGTTTTAATGGCTTATCCATCCCAAGAAGTGGCCCTATTCCTTTTTTTTTTTTTCGGTCTTCCTCTTTCCTTCAGTAGGAAACAGAGAAGGTAAAAAATGAGGAGGGAGAGCAGGAAGAGAGGGAGGAAGGGGAGGAGGAAACCTTTTTTTTATATATTCATACAAAGGAAATGGAAGGATGCATTACAGGAATGATGATGATGATGATGGTGATATTGTATGAGCAAATTCAGTCCATTACTATTATCTGAATCACATGAATGGATCATAGAATTTAGAACTGGAAAGGACCTCAGAGATCACCAGTCTAACTAATGCACTATTGGTGGAGTTACGATCTAATTCAACCATTCTGGAGCTCAATTTGGAACTAGGCTCAAAGATCTCTAAAACTGTGTCTATCCTTTGGCCCATCAATATCATTACTAAGTCTGTGCCCCAGAGATCATTTTTTTTTTTAAAAAAAGGAAAAGGATCTATTTGTATAAAAATATTTACTGCAGCTCTTTTTGTGGTAGCAAAAAACTGGAAAGAGTGTGTGCTCTTCCTAGAGGTAGTGGTAGTTAATGTTTAGGATGTACCCTACCTATTTTTGACTAATCAGGCATGAGAGCCTTTATAATTGGAGAGTTTCCATTGCCTGGGCAGTATCCTTAGTGTACAAGAAAAGCCTATTATTAGAGACCTGCCAATACTTTGAGGAAAAATTCCATTCAGTATTTAGTTAGCTACATAAACCACAGATGTGCCAGCATCAATGTTAAGTATTAGGCGGAGAGTGAAACCCCTTTTTGAACATATGGATGAATTTCACAGGTTAAAAGCCAGATTGGACTAGAACAGGGGTCAGAAACGTATGGCTCTCGAGCCATATCTGTCTCTTTTGAGGGCCAGATAGGGCTCTTTCTGCAGGAGCCATAAAGTCAATTTTTTTTTCAGGCGCTGTTACAGGAGCGCACACTGTGAGCACTGTATGGCTCTCACGAAATTACATTTTAAAAAATGTGGCGTTTATGACTCTCATGGCCAAAAAGGTTGCCGACCCCTGGACTAGGAGATAGTGTTTAATTAAGGACTTTTAAGACCCCTTAGCACCCCCACCCCTTCTTTTCTCAACAAGCTAACAGAATTAATGGACTTGCTTGTCCAGCAAATTGACCCAAGAACTCCAGAGATAAGGCAGAACTTGGGACCAAGGGCAGTGACACATGTCATTAGAGAACCGTGAAGGTCCTGAGCTATGCAGCTGAAGTTCAGCTAGCACCCACAAGCTTCACAAGGTTTGCAATGGCAAAAATTTCATAGCCTGTTTTTCAGGTGCAAATCCCTAGGTAATTTGGTCCAGAGGTACTGATGATGCCAGGAGTGGGCAGAAATGAAGGAATCAGTCACTAGAGATCAATTAGCTTGTAAGCTCCTTGAGGTCAAATTGCCTCTTTTAAATATCCCTAGTGTTTAGCACAGTGCCTGGCACATCATAGGTGGTCAATAAGAGTTTATTGATTGAATTAATGACCTTAACCCTCTATGGCTACACCAAACTTTTTTTTTTTTTTTGGAAAATTTTATTTAATTAATTAATTTAGAATATTTTTACATGATTACAAGATTCATGTTCTTTTCCTCCCCTTCCCCACCCCCTCCCATAGCCAACGTGCAATTCCACTGGGTTTTACATGTGTCATTGATCAAGTCCGATTTCCATATTATTGATATTTGCACTAGAGTAATCATTTAGAGTCAATATCCCCAATCATCTCCCCATCAATCACTTGTTTTTCTTCTGTGGCTACATCAATCTTGAAAGGAACCTTGAACTCATTTTTTCTTTAAAAGGAAGGGCTGGGGCAGGTTCCCATCACTCGGGGATTTAGCCAAAATATTTTCCTCAAACCAGACTCAGATGGGATGAAAGGTCCTAACACCTCCTCCCAAAATTCCACAACTATGACTGGATTTGAAGTTTAGTCACCTAGGAGAAGGTGCTACAAGCTACCAAGAGAAGAGAAACGGTTAGAGGAAATCTAGCCAGAATTCCCCCCAAGAGAATATCTAAGAGACTGTGCACACTGATCAATTAACTGGCATTTATTACGTGTCTATTGTATTCTAGGCACAGGAACTATAAATACAAAAGATCAAACATTCCCTACTCACCAACAAATTTTCTCCTGGGGAAGACAGCAAGTACACAGATGCCCTGACTTCCTGTCTAACTTTTCTTCATGTATATTTATTTTGCATACAAAAAATATAAATATAAATGAATAGGCATTCAGGGTAAACATAAATGAAGAAAAGCTAGATAGGAAGTCGGGATAGTAGATAGTAGTGGGAATCTTATATATAAATATATAATATAAAAATAAATAAATACATAAAAATAGCTAGCATTTATATAGCACTTTAAGGTTTACAAAGTGCTTTACAAATACTATTTCAGTTGACCTTCACAAACAACCCACATGAGGTGAATGCTATAATTACCCCTATTTTACAAATATGAAAACAGAGGCAAAGGTTAAGTAACTTGCCAAGTATAATTTTAATTCAGATCTTTCTTTTTTTATTATTCTTTTTTTATTTTAATAACAAGTTTCTGCATAAGTTTTTCCAAAGTTATATGATCCAAATCCTCTTCCTCGCTTCTTCCCTCCCCATCCCAGAGCCGGCAAGCAATTCAGTCTGGCTTGGCTTGTATTTCCGTTTTTATAAGTGAATAATTTTATAAAACCAAAACCCCTAAACATATACCCAAATAAATAAGTGATAAATCATATGCTTTCATCTGCATTCCTACTCCAATAGTTCTTTCTCTGGAGGTGGAGAGCATTTTTTTTTAAAAGTCAGAATTGTTCTGGATCTTTATATTGTTGTTAGTAGCAAAGTCTATCACACTTGATATTCCACAGTGTTTCTGTTGCTATGTTCAGTGTTTTCCTGGTTCTGTTTATTTCACTCTGAATCAGTTCATGAAGGTCTTTCCAGCGCTGTAATCATCCTGTTCATCATTCCTTACTGCAGAATAGTATTCAATTACCATCACATACCACAATTTGCTCAGCCATTCCCCAACTGAGAGACATCCCTTTAGTGTCCAATTCTTTGCCACTACAAAAAGAGCAGCTGTAAATATTTTTGTACACACAAGTCTTTTATCATTTTTTAAAATCTCTTTGGGATTATAAGAATGATATTAGAAAATAAGTATTGTTTTATTAGTTTAGAGATAAGAAGCAGAGAAGCTGGCTTGAGGAAGAATTGGAGTTTCAAATAGAGATGAGAAAAAGTGTTCATTTCAATTGGTGGCAGTTATGACTTTTATTTCTATGACAGTTACACCCTCTGGGTGTGGCATTCCAGGAGGTGGTTTCTGGCAGTCTACAGAGCCACATGCAGCTGATTTCTCTCTCGGGGCTGGAGAAGGTAACATCTTTGCCTCTTTCTATCTTGGTCTGAGGGAAAGACTTGAAGAAGTGAAGTGTTTTTCTTTTCCAACCTGGGAAACACTATTCATTTATCTGTTACTGTCTATAGATTGGTTAAACTGTGAAAAGACCAAACAAAACCTAATCTTTGGTTTGGACTCTGAGTCTGTTAAGGTTCAGCATCCTAACCTGATTCTTGTGGAGACTCAACCAGCTAGCCTTGGTTATCTTTATAACTTAAAGGTGAAATAAGAGTTATAGTGGTTAGGTTTATTTAGAATATTATAAATTTGTTTAGTAGATCAGGGAGGATTAGCGTAGCCTGTGAACCACAAGAGAAGTGGTTCCTTGTGGGACCTGGAGTTTATTTGGGTGGAGTCAGAATCCCTTAGAGTTAGAAATCCTTTTTCTCTTATATATATTTAAATAAATTGTTTATTTTTCATAAACAAGAGTGTCTTTAACATTCCTTGTGCCTGGCCCTGAAAGGAAGTTCATCTTTGAATTTCACTTATGACTGAAGATACTTTGATAACATCTATCAAAAGTATCTAGAAACAGTTTTGAACTTTATTTTCTAGTTCTTGTCCTTTGTTTGTGTGCTCACCTATATTACTTTTATAGGATACAGATCTAATAGTGGTATTACTAGATCAAAGAGTATACATTCTTTTATAGCACTGTGGACATAATTCTAAATTGCCCTCCAGAACAGATCAGTTTACAATTCCACCACCAATGCATTAGTGTCCTATTTTTGCCACATCCTCTCCAACATTTATCATTTTCCTTTATTGTCATATTTGCTGATAGGTATGTGGTGATACTCCAGAGTTGTTTAACTTTGCATTTCTCTAATCAAGAGTGATTTAAAACATTTTTTCCATATAATTATTGATAGCTTTGATTTCTTTGTCTGAAAACTATCTATTGCTTTCCTTTCACCATTTATCAGTTAGAGAATATCTTGGATTCTTATAAATTTGACTTAGTTCTTTATACATTTGAGAATTCCACCTTAGAGAAATGTGAGTTGGAATTTCAGCCCTGAAATCAAACTGAGCTTTAAAATCATAAGTTTGTTTGGGGGGTAAAAAAGTGGTACAAATTAATAATAACTTTCCATACAAGCATTCTTCAGACTTCCCCTGGTGAAACAGGCAGATGAGAACAATTCATTCCAGCAGCCTTGAAGATGGTTGAAGCAGGCTCTATGGAATTCTTAGAACTTATTCAGATGTAGAAGATGCCAAGGTCATCCACTACATCCTGAACCTTCATGAGTCATCTTGACTTTTCTCTTGCCACTGGACTTCCATGACTCTGGAAGAAAGAGTGAGTCTGGCTAACCACTTTTTGCAGGTCTGTCTCCCTTAAATCCAATCTATGCAAAATCTAAAGACATCAGCAGTGATGCCATTTTGGCCGTCTTGGAGGACAAAGGACGGCAATCACTAAGCACCTACTATGTGTCTTTTAAGTGCTGAGGATACAATGAAAGGCAAAGACAGCCCCCGCTCTCAAACTAATTCATAGTCTAGACGACAGCTGGGTAGCACAGTGGATTGAGTGCCAGACCTAGAGACAGTTCTGGCTTCAGACACTTCCTAGTGGTGTGACCCTGGGCAAGTCACTTAATCCCCTTTGCCTAGCACTTACCACTCTTCTTCCTTGGAACTGTTTTTGCTTTCTGTAAAACAGTTTATTGTAATTCTCCATTTCCCTTTTTTCCTTATTGTATATCCCTAGAGTAAGTTAGTGAATAGGAATAGGAAACATGGATAAGTTTAGAGTAGAACTGTTTGTTATATGTTAATACATAGTATTGACTCTAAGGCAGAAGGTAAGGGCTTAAGAAAAACTCCTTCTAATGGGGGAGAAAAAAATGTATATAGAGGATAAATTTGAGGTTTAAGTCTTCAGGGGGAAGTTTCTAAGATTAACAAAGACTAGGAAAGAATTCTTGAAGAAGGTAAGGCTTAAAGGAAGCTAAGAAGCCAGGAGGCAGAGATAAGGCAGAAGAATATTCTAGTAATGAAGGTCAGCTCCAGAAAATGTGCAGAAACCAACAAAGGGTGTCATTGTCCCAAGTTTTGGCCAAGTTAATAAACATTATCAAGTTGATGGGGAAGTTTGAGGTTCTGTTTTTCCTAGGTTTCCCAATGCCCCTAAAACACAACTTATAGACAACTCCATCTATAGGTAAGGCAAGGTTTTGCATTAGTCAGGAAGATGTGTAAGTCCATGCCCTTTATAGGAAGGGAAATGGAGGGATGCCATCCAATCTCTAGCAAGAAATAGAAAAGAGACTCCTGGGTTCTGTTCTCTGCCCCAGAACTGGCTTAACAGCACGACCTTGGGCCAGCTACTTCATCACTCGACATATCCATTTCTGTAAACAGCAAAGAGGAATGACTGTTCTTATTGGAAACATCCCTTGAAACTCCCACAGGAAAACAGAAAGGAACAGAAATGATGATAATAGATTTCAATGTAATCTATATGAAACCAAGTCACCTGGAAAGAAGAGAGATGTCTTTCTTAGTCTTCAAGGAAAGATACTGAAATGCACAAGCTGAGAGTTTGCCGCTCCCCTGGCCCGTTGATAAACTTTAGCATTCGAGATACAGCTCAGTTACTTGATGTGATGCCTGAAGAATGTAATTAAGGATGACAGATTGATTGTTTTTCTCCAAAGTTCTACTTCTCAAAGTCAAGCTTTCCTCCTAAGAGCACAAGAACCTAGGCATCATGACATTGCATCTGACCCAACGTCCAGAGTTCTGTTCCTGGCAGCCACACCAATGAATATGATGTGGAAGGATGTGAGTCAGAACTCTAAGGCAGTTCCAGGGGACCCTGACTCCCTTCCCGTCCTGTAAGAAGCCACAAACACCTGTGAATCATGCCCTAGTCTAGGAAACAGAAAATATAAGCTAGCTGGTTATTCATTCTTAGTAAGAAAGCTGCTTAAAATCAGAGTAAAGGGAAAGCAGTAAAGAAAGGTCATTACTTAATGATGCTGCCATGTAGACCTGCCCCCTTTTCCTATTCTCCCTTCCTGGATCTTTATATCTGATTTGAAGACTGAACTTAGGTCCCTGCCTACGTACTAAGCCTTTGATTCTGACTCATTCTAGACCTCTGCAATATGGCTCACTGTGTATAATGGAAAGAACCCTGAATTTGAACTGAGAAGACCTAAGTTCAAATCTCAGCTCTGTTTTTTACCAACTTTGTAACCTTGTTTTTTGAGGTTGTTTTTTTTGTTTTGTTTTGTTTTTTTACTTTTCCCAGTCTCAGGGATAGGGTTCTGTGGCTAGATTTCAAGTGATCCCTGAGCTTGATTTTTAAAATAATTCAATGTAATTGGATTCTTTTGTACTCTTATTTATTATATACATTTAAAAACATTTTTCTGAGAGGGGAATCTAATCAGACTACTGGGGGGATCCATGATACAAAACAGACTAAAACTCCCTGATCTAAATTATCTCTAAGGTTTTAAGTTCTTCCCCTACGCACTTCACTCCTGCCTATATGTTTGGTCGCTGGTACGGCTGGATGACATTCCCAGCTCACCTACTTCAACTTGTATATTACTATGACCTCTGAACAAGATTCTGATTTCTACTCCACTCATTGAATTCATGAGACCCAAAAGTCCTCTATATCAAATGACATTTGTGAAATCTTGCAGAAGATATCTACCCCACCCCAATATCTTGACCCTTCTTCTCCTGCCCTCTACTATTGCTACTCATGACCTAGTCCAAAAAGGACATTTGTCCTTCCTGATTTTAATCCCAAAATATCTTCTTTTAACCTTACAGAGGGAAAAATTCTTTTGCTCATACTTGTTAAACATTTCAAAATGTTTTGGCCTGGTAGCAAAATGAACCTAAGCCTTTTAAAAAGACAACAAGTAAGTCTTGCACCAGCTTCAATATGAATGGAAATTCTAATCTACATGGGCCAAGAAAGACCCAAAGAAGAGACTTACTCTTCGAAGCAACTCAAAGGAACTATTTGCTCCAGCCCAGTAGTCAAGAGATTTAAGAATTATTGGATTTGTTTAATTATGATTAATAAAGTAGATTAGCGGCGGCATTCTTGTGCATAAATATTTCTCTTTCTCCAGTATAAATGACTGTGGTGTGGCACTTCTCTGGGGCTCCTTAAGGTCTGTCTAGTCCTAAGACATAGCCTGTCTTGCTATGTGGTCTCCACTAGCCTGACTAGAAGCAATAACTCAAGAATGTCAGGGAAAAAGGGAAAAGGCTGATTTCCAAGAGCACCTTACCAGTTACTTCAGATTTCTCTAAACAGTAATGAGACAAATCACACTGAAAATAATCTATTATAAATAGATCTTCGATGGGATTTTATATGCCATTTTTGAAGCCATTTATATTTTCTGGGAGTCTTGAATTCTATAAATTTATTCTGAGTCCTAAATTTCTTCCAAGATGTATGTATATGTGTATATGTGTATGCATATGTGCGTGTATGTATGCCTGTGTACATGTTTTAGGGGTGGTGAATATTTCTGATATATTAGGATTGATTAAACAAACCCAGTATTCTATGATATATTCTATATATTCTCTTTAGATATGAATATGCAGCTACTCTTTTAGTCAATGGAGAGAAATTTGCATTAATTCATCCAAATTCCCCATCCATGATTTCAAGATTATGAGATGGTTGGCCAAGAGATTTCTTCTAAAGTTTCCCAAGGATTTGTGTTTATCTTCATGCCATAATACCTGCTTACCAGTGATTTGGTTATAAAGGGATAAATCACATCCATATAAAATTTGGATGAGAACAAAGCTGAAACTATATCTGGAGCAAATTCAGTTGAGAGGATGGGGCAGGATGGAGGGATTGGAGAAGGAATAGTTGCAATGAAGAGGATAGTTGTAACATGTTGAGTAGTTGTAATAGAAAGGGGGTTTGTACAGTCAAAAGAGCCTGGGCTCTCACTCCCATGAGGGACTAAACATAAAGAAAAAGCCCTGGGAGAAAGGAACTATGGTGTATCCAGTGATTCCCAAAGTGGGCGCCACCGCCCCCTGGTGGGTGCTGCAGTGATCCAGGGAGGCTGATTAATTGCTATTAAATTTTTTAAAAATTAATTTCCAGGGGGCTAAGTAATATTTTTTCTGGAAAGGGGGCGGTAGGCCAAAAAAGTTTGGGAACCACTGGACTGTATACTATAGAACCTTGAGGAATGGCAACTGGAGATGGTTGTGATTCATGCTTCCAGAAGACTTCCAGTCGTGGGTATGATGATTACCATGAAAATGGTGTGTCCTCTAGAACAAAGCCCTGTTTGCCCCATGCTACTGATAACTCTGTTTTCTGTCTTTCATTTTCAAGAGGACCAATTACATCACTGGATATCTTGACTTGTGCCTGAATTAGATTGTAGTGAGGCAGAGTTGCACAAAGACATCAGCCACATTGTCTCTTCCAGTCATTAAAGTCCAGTGGCAAGGCAAAGTCAGGATGACTAGCAATGACCTGGGATGCAGTGGGTGACCTTGGTGTCTTTGATGTCTAGCCAAGCTCTAGGTCCTCCACATCGCCTGCTTCAGCCACTTTTATGGCTATTGGAACAAATAATTCTCGTCCATCCACTCTGCCAGGACAAGTCTTCACATGCTTGGGGTAGACCTCCCCCTAGCTCACCAATGGGTTTGAGACCTGGCAAAAGAATCTAGTTTAGCCTATTTGCTGAGATGGTTTCACCATAGTGTGGCTACTGTACATGCTACAGCTTCTTGGAGCCACAGGTAAGAGTTGGGTGAAAGGTGAACACCAAAGGTACATGAGCAGCCCTGAAAAGGGCTTAGCAAACCCTCGAACCAGAGATGCTAGTCCTCCCTGCACACTCCATACACCCCACTGACAACTATATAGGTGACACAAAGCTAAGAGGGATAGATAACACTCACATCTAATAACAGTGACAATCCAAAAACATCTACATTTCAAAATTTCAAAGGGATAAATGTAAAGTCTTATAGTGTTTCATAAATAAAAGATAGGACAGGTGTAATTCATTATGAGTTCGTGTTTAGAAAAATGGGGGAGAGGAGTGTTAGTGCTTTGCAAGTTCAATATGAGTCCATTGTGTGATAGGATAGCACCAGATGTTTGACCAATCTTAGCCTGACTGACATATGGCTAGACCACATCTGGAGTACTGTGTTCAGTTCTGGGGATGACATTTCAAGAAGGATCCTGAGTGTCCAAAGGAGGGAAATTCAGATGATGAAAGTCCTTGAGACCAGTGCTTGGAGAAATTGTCTAATTTGATGAAAAAAAGTTTTAATAGGGACTTGATAGCAGAATTTGAAGGGCTATAATATGTTAAAGGGACTAGATCTAACCCTACAGAACAGAACCAGAAGTTCCAGGCAGAAATTCATTGTTGTTATTTAATTATTTCAGTCATGTCCAATTCTTTGTGACCCCATTTAGGATTTTTTTGGCAAAGATACTGGATTCCTACCGAAGCTTATTTTACAGATGAGGAAACTAAGGCAAATAGGGTTAAATGACTTGCCCAGGGTTTCACAGCTAGTATCTATGGACAGATTTGAACTCAGGAAGATGAGTCGGCCTGACTCCAAGCTCAGCACTCTATCCCCTGTGCCATCTATAATGATATATGTTGGTGTATGTAATGGTTCTAAGACCAAAGAGCAGTTAAGGGCTAGGCAATTGGGATTACATGACTTACCCAGGGACACACAACTAGGAAGTGTCTGAGGCCATCTTTGAACCCAGGACTTCCCATCTCCACTGGCTTTCCATCCACCTAGCAGCTCCCCTTTTTCAGTCTTTCTACCCCTTACTCCATCCCCATCGCACTCCCCACCAAAATACTCTGTGATCCGATGACAATAGCCTCCTAACTGTTTCTCAAACAAGACACTCCATCTCTTGGCTCTAGCCATTTTCATTGGCTGACCCCAATGCCTGGAATTCTCTCCCTCCTCATTTCTACCTCCAACTCCCTGACTTCCTTCTAGGCCCAGCTAAAAAACCACCTTCAAAACCTGAAAAACTTGAACCTCCCATTTTGCTAGTGCCTTCACTCTATAGACTATCTCCAATTTATTGTGTATATATCTTGTTTGTATATAGCTGTTTTCATGTTGCCTCCCCCATTTGTCTGTGTGTTCCTTGATAACAGGACTTCAAAATACCTTTCTTTATATTTCCAGAGCTAGGAACAATGGCTGACATATAGTAGGGCCTTAAGAAATGTATGTTTGCTAACTTCCTGTTTGAATTCTGCCTCAGACATTTACTAGGTATTTGATCCTAGAAAAATCACTTGATCTTTCTCAGCCTCAGTTTCCTTATTTGCAAAATGAAACAAATAATAATTGTTCCTAACCCCAAAGGGTTGTCATATCAAGTTAGATGATGCATTCTGAAAACCTTTAAATAATATATAAATATTAGGCATGAACCATTATAATATAGAAAATTCAATGAAGTATAGGTTGAAACAAAGGGTATATGAGGTTCTATGATTCTGTGGATCAGGGAACACAGGACATGTTGGGACTGGCAGCAGAGTATAAGGTTTCAGTCCCTGAAATTCAAGTCAGGAAGAACTGGGTTTGAATTCTGCCACAGGTACTTACTAGCCATGAGTCTAGGAAAGTTTAACCTCTCTGAGCATTTTCTCTCATCTATAAAATAAAGAACAGATGGGGAATAGATGTCCTCTGAGATTCCTTCCAGTTCTAAATATATGATCTTATTACCTTTGACCCTGATTGTGGAGGGAATCTATAGCAGTCAGAACAAAGCTTTATTTTTTTTATCTATTTAAGCATCAAGACCATCTCCTTGGGCCTCAGTTCTAACCTACTGAGTTGACTAGCCAAGACCTAGCCAACTGAGCTAACCAGCTAATAACCTAGTCCTCACTCAGGGTCATAGCATTAAAACTAGAAGAGACCCCAAATGCCATTTAGTCTCATCCTCCCATTTCACAAATGGAGAAACCAAGGAAGCAGGTTCAGTGATTTGTTCCAAGGACTCATGGAGCAAGCAAAAAAGCCAAAATTTGAACCCAGGACGTCTCACTTCAGATCTAGTAAGATTTCTACCATGCCACTTGCTTTCTAGATGCAGGCTGGGATCAGAAGGGTTTAAAGATTGCTATAAAGCGGAGGCTATAAAAAGAGTCTCCTTGCTCTCTCTCCTTCCAACCTCCCCCACAGCCACCTCTCCAGTTTACCAGAAGCCACCCATGCTCCTTCCAGAGCCAGATGCCAGTTGCCTAGGACCTCAGGGGAGAATGAATGAGCAATAACTCAAGGGCTTTTCTTACTTCATACTTTTCAGAAAGCCTAACCACAGTCATAAATTGCATGCGGAAAGGACGCCCCGTCACCACAGGAGCAATTACCTTCTTAGAAGTCAAGCAACATAGATTAGAATGGAAATTATTTGGGATCTTCATCAGTCGGGCTAGAAATTGTTCAAGGCTCAGCAATTCACTGAGACTTGTCTCCGGGTCATTGATTTAGTTGTTTCTCTACCCGTTATACTGTGTGTACGTGTATACGCATGCACATGTACATACGGGCTCTCCTTTGTTAAGCTTCCCAACTAAAGGAAAAAGCAAGGTCTGCTTCGAGAGACAATATACTCATCCCCACTGGCAAGGGATTAGTCCAGATCCTCCTGGGATGCATGGAGTCCTAGCTCTAATTTAAGTCAGCCAGGTCCAAGCAGCCCCAAAAGTGAGACCTCCACAGGCAAACGAGAGAATCCAGAGGAGATAAAAGATCCATTCAAAATGCCTTCTGGGGCTATGAGGGGAAGCCAAGTCTGAGGACAGCAAGGATACATACCAGTGGGAAAGCAAGGCAGGCACGAACAAAGAGCCAACTGGAGAGATGACTCGGGGCCATCTGGAAAATGCCTTCCTGGGAATAGCCTCACCAGCCATTCTGGGCCTTTGGAGCACCCTCATTGCCAGCATCTTAGGCAGCCGGCCAGAAGAGAACAACCTCCATTGAGCATGCTGGCCAGTTTCCCAGGATGGCAAGCCACAAGACATGGGGTCCAGGACACCAGACAGCTATTCTTTCTTCTCCCAATCCCACTAATAGTACCAAAAGCACCCTCCAAAGCTAGGAGAACCTCCATCTGCTCACTCGGGCCACCTGGTCCTGATCCAAGGACACATGGTCTTCTTTGTCTCTGCTCCCCTGAATGGATGCTTGGACATTCCCAGGGATCTGTTCTCCCAAATATATGGGCACTTCCTCAACCAGTATAATTTGTAGCATCCACTAACTCCTTATTCTATGGAATTCTTTCTTTGTTAAACCTTTACCTTCTATCTTAGAATCAGTACTTTGTATTGATTCGAAGGCAGAAGAGTGGTAAGGGCTAGGCAATGGGGTTTAAGTGACTTGCCCAGGGTCACATAGCTGGGAAGTATCTGAGGTCAGATTTGAACTCAGCACTTCTTGTTTCTAGACCTGGCTCTCAATCCACTCAAATCCATTCTCAATCCACCTCGCTATTCCCTCTATGGGATTCTTAATTATACTTTCTATACAATATAAATTCTTTGGTTCACTATCAATTCTTAATAGATTGTGGTATTCATGATTCATAGCAATATAGGATCACCTTTCCTCATCCTCCAAAAAAAGAAATCCAATATCTGAGATATTCTGAGTCTCCCACTGCCAACTGTGATACTGGAAATTTGGAGGTTCCTTGAACTGATCTTGAGATCCCTGGTCTAAACTTCCTGTGGATGTTTAGGGACTTGAAAACTACATTTCCCCTGATTCCTCTTGCATAATACAGGTGATTATGTAGAGAGAGGTATAAGATTCCAGACATGATTGGGACCAGCTTACAATAAAACCCTAATATCTTTATATATATACATATATATCCTTCTATATTAATTTTATTTGTTACACAACTAAACAACAGTAACTTGAGCACTTTCTCTCTTCTCCATACAATAACATACTTGTGTTATGCACCCTAATCCATAACTTTTGAGAGAAGGCAAGAATTCAAGAATTATGAGGTCTCTAGGTGCTCCCTAAAAAGATTTCAATGCCCATGGACTTAGGGCAGGTGGCATTAGGGAATAAGGGGGGGAGAGAGAGAGAGAGAGAGAGAGAGAGAGAGAGAGAGAGAGAGAGAGAGAGAGAGAGAGAGAGAGAAAGAAAGAACCTGAGCACATGGAGTTTCCAGGGTACATAAGGGACAGTCAGCAAGAAACAATATAGGGGATGGGTGGGAAAAGTGAGAAATAGAGAAAGGGACATAGAAAGAGAAAGGGAAGGATGAAGACAAAGAAAGAGACAGAGAGAGTCAGGAAGACAGATGCAGGAGATGAAGGAAAGAAGAGAAAGAGAGAGACAGAAAGAAGAAAGGGGGAGGGAGACAGAGACAGATAAGGAGAGAGAGAGAGAGAGAGAGAGAGAGAGAGAGAGAGAGAGAGAGAGAGAGAGAGACTGAAAAAGAGAGATAGAGAATGAGAAAACAGAGCTTGAGCACGTAGGGACTCAGGCTACCTAAGGAACAGCCAGTAAGTAGGACATGAGAGTGTCTGAGCTGTGCATTTCTGATTAGTGTCACTGACTCAAAATAGGTTTTCTCCTCTGAGACCTCCTTACCAGGGTTTGCACTGGCCCCTGATTATCCAAGTTGCCACTGTGCTATTGGAAGGCAGAACACAATGCCCAGAGAGGCCCTGGGGGAACCCTCTTCAGACACCCAGAACCCACTTGTCCAAGAAGGTCCCCACCCACGGGCCTCCATGTGATGCAAAAAGCCTAGAACTGAGTCCAAGCTTAGCAAGGAGATTAGGTTGCAAGGGGAGACAAGACAGGAAAGAGTTAATGCCAAGACCCTCTCAGGTTATAAGAAGGGTGAAATAATTGGTATTTCTTCAGGCTATCCCCTAGGGGAATAATGATCAGGAAAATGTCCTGACTTCAGGATGTCATCAGCGTTTATCCTCCAGGGTCTGATGGTCCCTGGAGGGTACTCCCAGAGCCAGCTTTCTCACATCCCTGGCAAGAACAGCTCCCGAAGTGATTAAAGACACATAAGAGCCGTCCTTCAACCACGTGTTCACCCAAAGACTGGGCCTTCTTTGCCAACAATTACTCATCAGCTTCCTTTCAAAATTCTTGTTCAACATCACTATTGGGGAGAGGGGGAATGGAGGCAGTTCAGCAACCAGAATTACAGTTAATTCATTACCAGGGGGCTGAGGGACATGGCAGCCTTGAAAGCTAACGTGGGTTCCCTGTGGAAGGTCGTTAGGAGGAGTCAGCTCCTTCAATGTCTTCATTCTCCCCAGGTTACATAGAAAATGACAAATCTGCTCGCCCTTGGCATAGCAATGGTCTCAAAAACAGGTGATGAGGGTCTATTAGTGGCCTTGGGCCATGCCACTCCTCCTAACAGCAGGCAGTCATTGTTCATTGTTGGAGATGGTGAGGGCAGTCATAGATCTGTCCCCAGTGGAGTATTCATTCCTCCTTCCCAGACTTGCCAGTAAGAAAATCATAGCATGGAATGTCAGCCCTGGAAAGAATCTTATGGATTATTGTTTCAATACTCTCACTTTACAGATGAGAAAACCAAGGCTCGAGAAACAATTAATATTCTTCCCCATAAGATGCTATTCATTGTGCTCTTTTTTTAAAAAATGTCTTTCCATACTCTTGGGGATCTAGAAACACCCAATTAATCTTTCATCATCCACCTTAAGTCTCTCCTCCATGAAGCTGCCTTGATGACTGGTCCACAGGATATCCTCCCTTCTTTGACATATTTGGAATCAGGAAAAGCCCCAAATAAAATGGCAGGGAAAGCAAGGTGGTCCTTTGATAGTCTTTCTACCTCCTAGAGGGACAGCTAGGGAGTGCAGTGGATAGATGCTAGGCCTAGAAACAGGAAGATTCATCTTCCCAAGTTCAAATCTGGCCTCAGACACTAGCTGTGCAACTCTGGGCAAGTCACATAACCTGCTTGCCTTAGTTTTTTTCATCTGTAAAATGAACTAGAAAAGGAAATGGCAAACCACTCCAGTATTGGCCAAGAAAACCCCAAATGGGGTCACAAAGAGTTGGACACAACTGAAAATGACAGAACAACAGCTACCCTTTCCTGCCTTGCCATTTTGTCAAATGTCTTACTCTAAAACCCTCCAATGCAGCAATACTTTCCCAGTAAGTCCCAAACTGTAAAATTAATTGCCCCTCTGATTCCTTTTCTTTGCTCTCTCCCCCACCCACAGTAGCCATCAAAATGTTCACTCTCCCAAGAGACTTGTTTAGTCCTCTCTGGATTCTGCCCTGTCTTCCCTTAGCTATTAGCAGGAAAGCAATGATTACACTAATTCACAATGAGGTGTGAATTACTGATTGTCCTCCCAGAGGAATCTTCACTTTAAAAGCAAGCTAAACTACATGAATTCCTAATTGGTAAGAATCTAGCTGGTCACAAAAGTAAATCAAGAATATTTAGCTATCTAAAGGAGATGTTTAAGGGCAAAGGGCCCTTTCCCATGACCCATAAGTCACACCAATAAGCATCTACCTGTTCCAAGAAGCGGCTCAATGTAGTCAAAAGAAAGCAGGATTTGTAGTCAGGAAAGAGCTGAGTTCAAATTCCACTTTATTAACTATATCATGATACAATGGAAATGGTATCACCTCTCAGAACTCCTGAGTTCAAATCCTACCTGATACTTATTCTTCGGTAAAGTGAGCAAATCACTTAACCTCAAGGATCCTACCATCTTTTATTCAAATCATTAAAACTCTTTAAACCTCAATCACTCATCTGTAAAATGAGATAATACTGACCCCACCTGCCTCAATGGAGTGTTGTTACAAGGCAAGAACTCTGGAATGAACACTTTTTATGAAATTGTGAGTGATTAGTTCTCTGGATAATGCCAGCCTAGATTAGGATCTGTTTATATATTTTACACAACTACTGTACATGTATAATCTGTAGCCTTGAAGCTAGGAGAACCTCCATCTGCTCACTAGGGCCACCTGGTCCTGATCCAAGGACACATGGTCTTCTTTGTGTTGTGTGCAGATGCAAAGCATGGAATCCCTGCAAAGGTACAGGGAGAGCCTCACCCAGAATTCTGTACCTTTGCAGGGATTCCATGCTTTGCATCTGCACACAACATTTGTCTCTTCTCCCATAAATAATGTTTGGACATTCCCAGGGATCTGTGCTCTAAAATATATGGACATTCCCTCAACCAATGTAGATTGTAATCCATTCACTCCTTATTCTAAGGGATTCTTTTTTAAAAAAAACAACCTTATCTTCTGTCTTGGAATCAATACTATTAATACTGTGTATAGGTTCTAAGGCAGAAGAGAGCTAAATAATAGGAGCTGAGTGCTCACGGTCACACAGCTAGGAAGTGTCTGAAGTGAGATTTGAACTTCTTGTCTCTAGGCCTGGCTCTCAGTCCACTAAGCTAGCTAGCTGTCCTCTCTATTGGATTCTTAATAATAACAATTCCCTTTTATTTAGCACTTTAAGATTTGCAAAATACTTTGCATTTATTATCCCTTTTGATATTTCACTGGTCTCAAATTATTGCAAAAAATCTCTACACATTTATTAATCACGCAATATATTCCAAGTAGGGCTATGGATACAAGAACAAAAACAATGACATTGCCTCTTCTCAAGGAACTTACATTCTAATGGGGGAAGAAAGCACATAATAAAGGGCTAAAAAGGGGGAAGAGGGAAGGTAACTCCATACAGGAATGATGGCAAAGTTCAGAGAATTGTAGACAGAGCTGGGAGAGGAATGAAGAATGGCTACTAGTTTGGGCCTTTCCTCAAAATGAAGGTTGTGTAATGAACTCAATAATTGGAAAGGAAAGTAGCAAGGATTATAGGATCTTCCGGGTTGAGAAGGTCACGAGGAAAAGGGGAACTTCCAGGGGGAGAAAGCAGTGGCCACACAGTGGCTAAGTCCAGAGAGTCAGAATCAAAGCCAGGAGAGAGGAAGGAAAGTCTCATCTGTTTATTCAACAAGACTGCAAATTTCTTGATTTGTTGATGTCCCACTTTTGGTGACTCCATTTTTTTTAGATATTCTTGACAAAGATACTGGAGTGGTTTGTCATTTCCTTCAGCTCATTTTTTTTATAGATGAAGAAACTGAGGCAAATTTGGTTAAGTGACTTGCTCAGGGTTATATAGCTAGTAAATATCTGAGACCAAATATGAACTCAAGAAGATGAGTCTTCCTCACTCCAGGCCCACCCTCTATCCACTACACTACTTAGCTGCCCAAATTCCTTGATTACAAACTCTGTAAAAATATATCCATGCATTGATTCACTAACATTTCCCTTCTTCATCCAGAGGTGGAAGTTTTAGGTAAGGTCGAAGATAGACCTAAGCCACAGGACTGAGATCTGAACTGAAAGAAATGAGGACAAATTCAACACCTACCCTAATGGAAACTTAGGGTAAGCTAAATAGCCACCAAGTTCCTCCTTCCAACCTCTAGTCACACCAGATTTCTCCTCTGGAGACTGGTCTGGAACTATCAAATGTTTAGTACTGAAAGAAAGTTCAGGAATAAACCACAGGATATCAGAATTGGGAGGGATCTTAAAAATCTTTCTGTTGCACAATTCTGGTGAAAGCTCTCAGACTCCCCGTTACTTACCAAGTAAACTTACAGTTTCTCTACCTTCATAACACAATGCCCTTGTCCAGCTTTTTTCTCACATTGGTCCCTTCCAAATGCTCTACAATCTGGTCAAACCTTCCATCTTTTGGCATCTTGCCTAGATGACTTTTCTCCTTGTTTCTAGCTCTCCCTCTTTCCAATGCCAAATTGATATTCCTAAAACACAAGCCCAACCATGTTTCTCCCCTGCTCAAAAAATTTCCAGTGATTCCTTCTTGTCCCTTGATAAAATAGGAGCTTCTTCCTCTGCTTAGCATTTAAAATCTGGCTCCAATCTACTTTTCCAGGATTACTGTACATTATTCCCCTGTATGTTTCAGCAAAACTGATCTGCTTGCTCTTCTCCTTATAAGAAACTCTTGTTTCCTAGCCTCACGTGTTTGTACAGGTTGCCACCCATGTCTCAAACATGGTCTCCTTTCTTGCATTCCTTAAGCAGAATGCCTAACTTCGTTCTAAGTTCAGCTCAGATTGGATAACCAGTAGGAGGTCTTCCCTGATCCCTCCAGTTGCTAGTGCCTTCCCTTCCTTCCCTGTCGAAATTTCTTTGTATTTTACAAAATATGTGTATGAATATATATGCATATATGTATATATATATTCGTATATTGTTCAATTGTTTTTCAGTTGTGGCCCACTCTTCATGACCCCATTTGGGGTTTTCTTGGTAAAGATACTGGAGTTGTTTGCCATTCACTTCTCCAGTTCATTTTACAGCTGAGAAAACTAAGAAATACAAGGTTAAGTGCTTGCCCAGAGTCACAGAGCTAGTAAATGTCCAAGGTCGGGGGTCTCTATGCCCAGCACTTTATTTACTATGCCACCTAATTTCCCATATGAATTTGTGTGTGTGATTAAAGATGAATATATATCACTAATATTTATATTTTTAAATATACTTACTTGGGTATGTGTTTTTTCCAGCAATAGAATGAATGCAAGTTCCTTGGGCCAGGAATTGTTTATTTGCCTTATCTCCGAAAGCACCTAAAACAGTTCCTCAAACATAGTAGAGAAGTTCTAAATGCTTTGGGAAGCATCAAATAAACTCTCAGCCCCTAAGATATACTCCTCTGCTTTCCTGCCTCTGTGTACTTACACTGGCTATTCCTTCTGCCTAAATGCTATTCCTTTTCTCCTCTGCTTATTGAATTCCACCCCATCCTGTAAATCTCAGATCAAATGCTACCTGTTTCAGGAAACCTTCTCTGCCCCTGTCTTTGTCTTTAAGGGTCTTCCCCCTCATATCCATAGAGCACACTTTGTTTTGTAACCCTTGAAGGCATTTCTCATATAAGGCTCGCTGAAGTTACATAGGACGTTGTCTGTAAGCTCTTTGAAAACAGAAACAGTTTCATCTAACTTTGTATTTCCCTTAATATCTGGCACAATGCCATGGCAGAAATTACTTAGCAAATATTTATTATATTTCCCCCTCCCCCAAGATCACAGCTGGTTTGTAGATAAATCAGGGCCAGAACATGGATCTCCTGGTCGCCAACCCAGTATCCCAACTATTTTACATTCTTGGAATGAGGTTACCTAATCAATGCCTTTCCTTGTTCTTTATGCTGAGCCATTGTTTTCTCTTTTGTAAAATGGAGGGCATGAGAGGATGATCTCCAAGGTCCCTTCTAGCGATAACATTCTCTGGGTTGATGACTTTGTACTCCCTTTAATTTTCCCCTCTGGGGCCCCAGAAAATACAAACAAAGTGGTGAAGAGCTAAGGAGGAGAGCAGAGTGGAAGTAGTTTAGGAACTATTACTCTTAGATAATAGCTGTAGACTCCAGAGATCCCCTGCTTGGTCCCATGCCCACATCCCTGCTTGTGCTAGGCACAAGAGATGGAATCTTCACTATGATAATCCTCATCCTGAGTTTTATTTGGTGTTTACTCCATGCCAGACATTGTACTAAGTAAGGCCTAGAGATAAAAAGACAAAAAAAAATTCCCTGCACTCAAGAAACTTATATTCTAATAAAGGGGCTAAGATCTAAATAATAAGGTACATAAAAGATCCTTCCCCAAAAAATGTCCTGGCAGGAGTCCAGGTAGTGGTCAATACCTGCAACCATTGCAGACTCCTTAAAATCTTTTCCTGTTTTTAGAGGCATCCATCTTCATACTTCATTAGAAAGTCCAATCTTTTGCACTAAAATGCCAAAAACTGCTCTTTGCCCTTTGAGACACTAGCTGTTGAGTTCAGCAATGTGGTCCAGTGAATGAGGCCAGCGCTGAGACTCAGAAGACCTGGGTTCTTTTGCCAGATCTGCTGCTGACTTGCTGTGTGATCATGAACAATTCACCTTCTCTCTCTATTAAATGATCCTGGAAACACAATCAAGACTGCACAGTCTGTGTAGTGTCTGTTGAATATCTACAGGCATTATGGCCATAGACCTGAAGCCAAAAACTTGTGAGCCAACTCGATATCACTTGAATGAATCAATTCTCATCTCTCTCTTTCTCCCTCTGAGTCTCTTTTTCTTTCTCTCTCTGCAGCAGTCTGTTTCTGTCTGTCTTTCTGTTTGTCTGTTTTTTCTTTGTTTCTTTCTTTATGTCTCTGTCTTTCTCTGCCTCTCTCCATTTCTGTCTGTCTCTGTCTCTCTGTCTTTCCTTGTCCCTGTTTCTCTCAGGATCTATGTCTCTGTCTCTCTCTGTCTCTCTCTGTCTCTCTCTGTCTCTCTCTGTCTCTCTCTCTCTCTGTCTCTCTCTCTCTCTCTCTCTCTCCTTATCTGTCTTTTTCTCTGTCCCAACAGTAATAGTACCTGGCAGCTAGCTGGGATTTGAGACACAAAGGCCTGAATTTGAATCTTGCCTCAGACACATAGGTCTTGAGCAAGTCTTTTAAGCCTCTTTTAGCCTTGTTTTCCTCGTCTGTGTAATGTAGCTAATAATACACCTATCTCAGAGGAAGGTGGTTGAGAGGATCAAGTGAGATGATATTTATCAACTGCTTTGCAAATCATAAAGCATTATATAAAGGCTAACTATTACTGTCCTTTGGTTAGAGACCTGTGACTTCATTGGCAGAAGGGAAATCCTAGATTGGGAGCCTCCTTCTACTAATGCCAATCGGGAACTATCCTATCTCTTTTGGTCTTAGAGTTGCCTAGAGCATGGAGAGGTAAGTAAAGTCACCTGCCCCAAGTCACACAGCCAACATGTGTCAGAGACAGGAATTGGACCTAGGTCTACCATGACTTTGAGGCTATGTCCATCACATCAGAGGCGTCAAACTTGCAGTCTGAACATTAGAGCCAGCAACATTCCCAAATAGGCCTGAATCAACTTTTTTAATTAGTTGGGAAATATTTGACAAAATAAATAAAAATACAACAAAACCTAGATAATGCTAATATGTGGTTTTCTAAGCTAATAAGATGCCAGCAGTTTTCCTTATGTACATTTTAGTGGCCCTTATTTCTATTTGAGTTCAATATCACTACATTAGTCTCTCAGTGATAATAATAACTCACAGTAACTTAGCACTTAATAGTTCACCTTAAAAAATCTTCACAATAGCCCTATAACATTTAGAGGTGGTTCATTTCTATTTACCAGATTAGGAAAAGAAGGCTCAAAAGTTGAAGAAATATGTCCAAGAGCCCATAGCTAGTAATAATTCTTATCTGTTTGAGAAGGTTTGGGTGAAGTCCTACTTGGAAGCAGAGGGATGAATCAGAAAACCATCAAGATCTCTCCCAGCTCTGGTATTCTAGGATGATTAGGACTTAGTGGATACAATATTGGACTTTTTAGTCAGGAAGAACTGAGTTCAAATCCCACCTCAAAAACTCAATAGATATGTGACCCTAAATAAGGCATTTAACCTGTTTGCTTCAGTTTCCTCATTCATAAAATGAGGATAATAATAGCCCCTATTTCACAGGAATGTTTTAAGAATCCAATGAGAAAATATATATAAAGTTCTTTTTCAACTTTAAAGTATCACATAAATGCCAGCAAATGTTACTATCAAAACATTTTGTTCCTAGATTCTTATAAAAGAAGCTTTTAACTTTATGCTTTATAGTGGAAAGATTTGAGAGCCAAGCAGGGGCATATTGAGATCAGTTTCTACCAGTATACTAGAGCTGATTGTTAAATTTTTACTGTCACAATTTTTCTGTGAATCAGTTTTCCTATCTTTAAAATGGCAACAACAACAGCAATAATAATAGCCATCCCCTTCTGAACCAACCATCACTCAAGGTGTTTGGGGCAAGGTAGTCAGGAAGAGGAATGGTAAAGTAAGGAAACCTAATACACAGATAGGGCAGAATAGGATACAGACTGGTCCTTCTAAAAACCATTTTGATGATCAGCTTGACTTGGTGAAATGCAGAGTGAATGGCACTACTTCATGTTCTGATATCATAAAAAGACAGCATATATCAGTACAAATCAGAAATTCCAAGAGTCTGCCTACCAGAAAAGATTTAGCAACATTCATATGGTTCTGACCACTAAGACAGGCAAACCACCAGGGTCCATAAAATACACTGAAGATTGAGTGTTTAATAAATACTTATTGACTTCCCTTGACTTGATTTGACATTTCAGGACTACATCACACAAAATTGGAAATGAATTTGGGTACTTTTATATAAAGACTTCATACTTCTTTTCAATAATAAGATTCTATGGATAGCCTCACTATCCAAGTAGCATGACAATATATTGCAGATCAATGCAGAACAATCAGAAGAATTAAATTCTGTCCTAAAAATTTAGATGAAATAAAAAGGGAAATTAGGGAGTCATTTTAATCTAAAATAAGAAGAAGCAAAAGAACCTGAAGTTGTTCAAAACTACATTTAAAACCAACAGATAGAATAGTCTAATAATGAAATGTAAGTAATAGTGATATCTCAAATGGCTTGGGGAAAAAAAGGAAATGTACATACTTAGACTGGAATTTCAAAAAGTCCCCTTCAGAGTTTGATAACAAAAATTTAAGAAATAGTCAATATATATTTATTAAGCATTTACTATGTCCTAAGTACAGGACACTGAGTTAAGTACTGGGGATGCAATTGCAAACAACAACAACAAAAAAGTCCCTTCCCTGAAGGAACTTGTGTTCTAATATGAGAAGATAAAATGGATCTGAAAAGGGTTAGAGAGGAGAAACATTCAGGGTACTGAAGGCAAAGTCCAGAAGAATCAGAAGTACAGCCAGGAAGAGAATAAAATATGGCAGCCCTAGCCTGTACTCAACATGGAGATCCCCAAAAAGAAACTCACTGATGGGAAAAAAAGAATGACATAGTGGAAAGGAGGTTCCAGAGTGAGAAGGTCCCAGGTTTTGAAGGAAGTCCTAGAATGAGAAAACAAGCTAAGGCCGAGTGAAACAACTAGGTCATCTATAGCAAAACAAAACAATTTTTTAAATCTCGTATATGCTATAATCATCACGTATGAACGCACTCATTTATGATATTTAATGAAGAATATAAAAACATTTTAGGACCTGAATACAATCATCTCTGCTGTGGCCTTTGCCCTAGTAAGGATCATAGGAGGAAATGTGAAGCTATCTGGGAACACTTCTAAAGATAGGCATCCGATATCAATATGGCAGAAGTGGTGTGAAAAAACTCGTGAACATCTGAAGGAAGACATTGGGAGATTGCGTCAGTTCCTCATTAGCCAACATCACAGTCTCAGACATGTTAATAGAAGAGGTAGGAATAGAATATTGTTGATGCTCATAATAAAAAAGAAGACAAAGAGAGGAAAAACAGTTGGATTTGTCAATCCACATTTATTAGCTGTGGTTTCAGCTAACTACCTATTGGGTAGGTATTGGGCATAGAAAAATTAGATTAGATGTGATCCTTGGCCTTTAGGGAGTTTACAGAACAAAAGGAGAATTTAGTAGCTGTTGATAAGTACATAAAAGAATGCTAGGAATAGAAGAAGGAGATAATTTATGACAGGGTAGATCAAGGCTTCATGGAATGGGTAACATTTGGGCTCAACCTCCACTTATCAGGGTAAAACTGGGTTGGACAGAAGTCCATAGTAGGGAGAGTAAGAGATATATATGGGGCAGCTAAGTGGTGGGCCTGGAGTCAGGAAGACTCATTTTCCTGAATTCAAATCTGGTTTCAGATATTTACTAGCTGTGCTACCCTAGATAAGTCATTTAATCCTATTAGGCCTGATTTTCTCATCTGTAAAGTGAACTGAAAAAGGAAATGGCAAACTCCTTCAATATCTTTGCCAAGAAAACTCCAAATAGTTACAGTCAGATATGACTGAACAATAACAACAGGATGTGTATAGAAGAAATCTAAGACATTTTTGTTCCCTCAAGGCATTCACAGACCAGTTGTCTCAAAGGAAAAAAAAAATCATAAGAGAACAAAGACATTTAGTGATAACTATCTTATTGATTTGTGTTCAGTATTTAGCCCACTATGAAAACATCATCTTTTTCAATCATTCTCTCCATCAACAAGCATTGGTAAGTACCCACTATCTACAAAATTCTGTGCCAGGGGTTGTGAGGACTGCAACAACCTGTAAGAGATATGGTCTTTGCCTTCAAAGTTGGGAAGATTAAAGAAATATCTAAGAAAAGATAAATTCCCCGCTTATCTTTAGTTCACAAGGGTCCAGCAGATGAGAGGGATGAGGCCCTCTAAATCAGTGGTGTTGAACTCAAATGGAAATAGAGACACTAAATGGCCACAGGGATCCCCACAGGCCACATATTAACTTAGAAAACCACATATTAACATTATCTAGATTCTAATGCATTTTTACTTAATTTGCTAAATATTTCCCAATTACATTTTAATCTGGATCTGGCCCACACTCCAACGAATTTCAAACTAAGCACCCAAAGGCCTCTGCTCCATATGTGAAGCATGACTGAGCAAATAAGGTCTAATTGCCTCCTTGCTATGCCATACTCCTAGGCTCTTTACTGCCTAGGTTTTCCTGTTTCTGGTGTCATTTCAGTTGTCTGCCTCCTGGTCTTCTATTTGGTCTCCTTCTCTGTTTTCCCTTCTCAAACAACTGTGCATGTTTCACTATGAAAAAGCACAGAATTTCAGCATCAGAAGATCTGAAATTCATATTGGAACACTATTGTACTATAAGAAATGATAAATAGTATGACTTCAGAAAGAGCTGGAAAGACCTATGTGAACCGATGCAGAATGAAATAAGCAGAACCAGGAGAACATTATACACCATATCTGAAATATTGTGGGATGATCAACTGTGATAGACTTAGCTACTATCAGCAGAACAATAATCCAGGACAATTCTGAGGGACTTAGGACAAAGAATGCTATCCACTTTCAGAGAAAGAACTTTTGGAGTCAGAATGCAGATAAAAACCATACAGTTTTTCATTTCAGTTTATTTGAGGTTTGGTTTGGGAGTTTTGGTTTCATGTGATTGTTTTTTTATAAAAATGATCACTGCAGAAACATATTTTGTATGATAGTGCATGTATAACCCAAATCAAATTACTTACCAGCTCTGGAAAGGGGGAAGAAGGAAAGGAGGGAGACAATTTGGATCATATAACTTCAGAAAAAATATGTAGAAAATTGTGATTATATCTAATTGGTAAAATAAAATATCTCTATAATTAAAAAATAAACAAATAAAACAAAAGGCCTAAGATTCAATCTTCCCTTTGTCACTTTGAAGATGTGTGACCTCAGGCAGGTCACCCAAACTTGCTGAATCTCAGTTTCCTTCTCTGTAAAATAAGGCTAGGTTAGATCATCTCTCAGGTGCCTTCCATTTATAGCTGCTATGATACCAGCTATGCTTCAGCCTATGTGACTGGGCAAATCACTTAAATCTATCTGGGACGCTTTAACCTCATCTGTAAAATAAGGGGTTGGACTAATAATAGCTCCTATTTACATAGTTCTTTGATGTTTGCAAAGTGCTTTCCATATATTATCTCACTTGATCCTCAAAACAACCCTGTGAGGTAAAAGCCATTATCCTCATTTTTAGCCACTTTAGTCACACAGATAATTAACTGTCTGAGACAGGATTCAAACCCATGTCTTCCCGACTCCAAATATAGCCCTCTACTACCCCTCACCTAAGTGACCTCTAAGGGGTCTTCCAGATCTAAATTTATGTTCCTTTGATCCTGTGAATGGGCCTTCTCACTGCAGGCTCGTTACCCAGTTATTTAATTGCTTAGATAGGTACTTGGCCAAATGACTCACCTATATCCCTGTTATACCTATTCCCCCTTAAAGGGTGCCAGGTCCATATAACTTCTGCTAAAAGATGATGGACATTAATTGCTCAATGTGGTAAATATAGGGACGGTAGGGGTAGTGAGGCTCCAGAAGACAGAAAGGTCAGTATAAACTGGGGTGGTTAGCGAAGGCTTCTCAGGGAATTTGAACTGGGCCAGTCAATGCTGCCAACCTGTGTTTGTGTGGTTGACTCAGCAGTGAGCTTTTGTCTCTCCGGAATCTGATTTGATAGGTTTTTCACCACCTCTGCAGCCTATCACGGTCATTTTTAATTCTAATCCTATTCTCCAAGGTGCCCCTTCCAACCTCGGTTTGGTGTCATCTATGAAATTAATGAGCGTGGTTTCTATTCCATCATGTAGTTCACTGCGGAAAACATTAAATAACCCAGAGCTTCAGATTTTGAATTACTCCAAATGGTCTCTCACAACAGCCTTCAAGTCCTTTCTGTTTTGAAAGAAAGAAAAATAGGAGGTCAGGCGCCTCCTCCCACCCAGCTCCATTTCCTCCCCCTCCTCCAGCCCCCTCCAACATGGACATGGTCTTCCTGTGAAGAGTAAGACAAAGGATCTTGTGTTATTAAAATGGAATGAATGTTTCCTACATCTATTTACCACTGGTTATTTCCACCAATACCTAACAAGTGATAGAAAAGTGTCTCCTCATAGACACTGGGTCCATGGCCTCCCCCAGTTGGAAATTTTCCTTGATAGTGAGATATCAAATCATCATACTCGTAAGAAATTAAATTTAGGGATTTGACTAAATATGAGAATTCTAAAGTAATATTGTGGTCACTGATTTAAAGATATTATAACTTAAGTCAAAAATGACTTTAGTAGCTTTATTTACAAAGAGGTAAAAAGAATGAAAAAGGAAAAAGGTAACTAAAGAGTCAGGTTTTAACAAGCCTACTAGCCCTTCTATAGTGAAGTGAGGCTCGACCCCACAGGGGCTTCCCCATGTCCGGTTGTGTCTTCAGCTACTCACCCACCCAAGACAAACTCCAAAGGAAAAGACAGAAGGCAAGCCCCAAGGCCAAGTCCTCCAACACTGAAGTCCAAAGGGGAAGATCCAGGAGCAGTCTTCCAAGAAGCAGTCCAAGAGTCAAGGTCCCAAGTCAAAGCCAAAGTCCAAAGCCACCTCCAAGAGGCAAGTCACCAGCCCAAGCTCTCTGGACAGGACGTTCAGGACTTTTTAAAGTCCTTTTTTTTCCACATCACTTCCTGTCCCTTCTTCCACTTTACAGGAACCAATTGCAGTCTTTCAATTTGCTTAGCACTGCCCAGAGGGTGGTCAGTAACCTCTAAAATTGTCACCCACTTTAGCAAGTGACTTGCCAACACTCTTTACTTAGTGTTAAGTAGGGGTGCTTAAGTTTTTGATTAATTTAAAATTTGCTGATTGATAGACAAAGAAAGTTTGATTCACTCTCCACATACTCGAGCCTACTTTTTAAAGTGTGAGTACTCTACTGCAGTGTGAGGATTTGAAGATACAAACTAAGATAGAAAGACAGACTTATGGGAGGAAGAGAACATGCATTTATTAAGGACTATCTAGGTGCCAGGCACTGTGTTAAGGAAGCACTTTACAATTATCTCATTTGATAAATAGATAATGATAGAGAGATAATAATAGAGACAGATGATAGAAATGGAGAGATAGTAATAGAAAATAGAGATAGAGAGATAATAGAGAGACAGACATACAGGAAAGAGAGAGGCAGAGAGACAGCAACAGAGAAAGAAAGAGAGGGAGAGGGAGAGAGAGAAAGAGAGAGAGAGAGAGAGAGAGAGAGAGAGAGAGAGAGAGAGAGAGAGAGATTGTTGGAAAACTACAGGTACACATCACAGTTACAGAGAAAAACTGTCCAATTTAACACAGAAATCTGCTCTACCCTGCTTTATTCTCAGTTCAGCTTTCAGAATTTTCTGGTCCATGAGGAAAGCACAGTCATTTATCCACTTCCAGCATAATTCCAAAGTTTAAACTGGAGTTACTTCCCACATCGCTCCCTGAAACTTTAACCTAAACTCTTTCTATCTTCCCTGAATCTTGTGCCCCAGATATCTTGAATTAGACTGACCACTAAGCAACTTGTCCAAGTCATCACATTGATATTCTGTTCCAGACCTTGACCTTGACTAACCCAAAATTCTTTTACTCATATTCTTGCCCCATTCCTGGAAAACTCCTTACTTTCAAATATATCTGCCCCTTGCTTAACAAGGACTAACTTTCCTTCCTCTATGAAAGAACCATGGTATAATGGAATTGGTCCTGGACTGGGAATCAGAATTCCTGGGTTCAAGTCCTGACTGTCATTTATGTCTCATATGAAATTGGTGAAGTTACTTCACCTCTCTAGACTTCAGCTTCCTCATCTGGCTGATTTTCATCCCATGGTTATCAATAAGCATCCAAATCTAGGCTGATAAGGACTTGTTAAGGAAGAGAAGCAGGAGTTACAGTAAGAAATCTACTGAACTTAGAATCAGGGAACTTGAATTCAAAACCCAGCTCTAGTTCACTTACTACTAGTATGACCTTGGGCAAGTCACAACCTGTATGGACTTCAGTTTCCTTATCTATAAAATAAGGACATTATACTGGTTGGTATTTAAGATCCCTTCCAGTCCTAAATCTATTATCTTATTCCCATTCCTTTCCTGAGGATGATTGGCTTCCAACCTTCCCAACATTCTACTTCCTTGGTTAGAGCATAGTACACAGAAAGAAGGATCTAGCCAATAGTTGCTATGCAAGAAGGTCTATCTTAGAGGCCATGAATGCAAGCAGCAAAGACATCTGTCCACAACTGGGCATCTATGTGCTCTATAAAAGAGTCTTCTAGACCAGTGATGTCAAACCTTTTAGAGATGCAGTGCCAGGCCACACACACACCCCAGACCAAGTGCTGTGCCTGGCCCCAACAAAGACCGAGTGCTGCCACCCGACCCACTTGCCCCTTCCTTACCCCAGACAGGGGAGGGAGGAAGCACTCCCATTGGGCTGCTGGGAAGAGGGGCAGGTGAAGTGAGGAATGTCCTCAGCCACAAGGAGAGGAGGAGGGGAACAGCTCCACCCCAAGTCCCTCTGGCTTTCTAATAACAAATTCTGGCAGGTGGCTGCAGATGTGCCCACAGAGAGGGCTCTGTGTACCCTCTTTGGCACGTGTGCCATATATAGGTTCACCATCACAGTTCTAAGCCTACCTTACAAAGGAGGCTGGGGTCTCTGTGGCCAGGAGAATAGCTTCCTTTGAAGGCAGAAGGAAGGGGGAAAAAAACAGGATAGACATAAGGTCACAAATTAAACACTTTTTTCCCTCTCTTTAGAAATTGTGTTTCTGATTAAACAAATTATTTGAGCACAACAGGGTTTTGGTTTCTCTTGGAGAACAATGGAATGTTAAAGCTGAAAGGGACTTCAGAGATAATATAGTCCAGGAATTTTTAACCTGGGGTCCAAGGACCCCCAAAATGTCGATAGATAGCTTTCAGGAGGTCCTTAAACATGAATGGGAAAATTATATCATTATTGCAATATAATTGGTTTCTTTTATGATCCTATCTCTTTTATTTTTAGCTAGATGGCACAGTAGATAGAGAGCCAGGCTTAGAGTCAAGATCCGGGTTCAAATCTAGCTTCAGATACTTCCTAATTATGTGATCCTGGGCAAGTCACTTAACCCCCATTGCCTAGCCCTTGCCACTCTTCTGGCTTGGAACCAATACACTGTATTAATACTAAGATAGAGAGTAAAGCTTTTTTAAAAATACAACGTAAAGAAAAATAAAATAAAATAAAATTCCTGACCACTTCCCACACCCTTGCCTGTTCTGACTCAATCCTACAGCTCCCATCAATTCAGAGATCTGCCACTCTGATCCCAAGTGAGCTACCCCCATTTCTCCTTCTTAGCTCTTGCTGCCATTTCTTAGCTATAGTCCTAGGACTCTCTTCCCTCTTAACATTCTCTCTATATATTCTCTAGTCCACAAGAGCATGTTTTCTAGTGTTTACTTACAAGGAAAAAGAGATTATACAAAGTCAGAAATAATACTCTAAGCAAAGGTAATTAGACGCATGTTATAAAATAAATCTATCCAATCCCAGACTAAGGAGCACCTCAGCTTTCTAACCTAATCCTGATCTAAAGTTCATCAGCCCCAACCCTCCTGAGAACAGAAGCCCCATGTCACGGTGGTCAACTCCTTCTAAAGCCTGCCTCTCTTGTGGTCCCAGAGGAGGAGGAACGGGCTCATCGTTCCCAAATCACCTCCAGGTTTATTTGGAAATCCCAGGCTTTCACATCCATTATTATTGAGCCTTCAGATTAAGTGGAAGATTTTCTGATGATGCATTCATATTACTAGGAAATTACTTAGCACCTCTCCTTTCCCCATTCACAATGCTTTTCTTATCATCTCAGAAATGACTATAATTCAACCTAACAAGTAGGTGGGTCATCACCTCACAAAATTTAGAGAAGGCAGCTCATTTCTTCATGTGCCCTCATTTGACCAGAGGGGGAGGAGGTCTAGACCCATGATTTCAATAAAATAATTATATATATGTATATATATGTATATATACATATATATATAATAGCTAACATTTATATGATGCCTACTATATGACAAGTGCTTTACAAATATCTCATTTCATCCTCATAATAACCCTGAGAGGTAGGGGCTATTATTATTATTATTTTACAGATGAAAAAACTGAGGCACATAAAGGCTAAGCAACTTGCCCAGAGTCACACAGCTAGTAAGTGTCTAAAACTACACTTGAACTAAAATCTTCCTGACCCTGGGCCAGGGCCAGGACTCTATCCACTATGCCACCTAGCTGACAGTTAGTGGTATGGGGTTCTCCCAATAAAGAAACTCTCCATCTGACACAAGTCAATACCTCTGGAAATGGACAGTCAAAGAGTTACTTGAAGCCACTAAAAAATTAGGTGATTTGTCCAAGGTCTCGTTTCCAATAGATTAAAGAGGAAAAGAACTTAAAACTTATATTTTGGACTCCAAGGTTCATCCACCTTACCTTACTGCTGTAATATCATTTCTGCTAATGCAAAATGGAGAGCAGGACGAGTGACACTTAGCAGGTTAGAACTTGGAACCAACCAAGATTGCCATGAGCAAGCAACGGAGAGGCAGTTACTGAGAGACTATAAAAAGCAGAATTTTGAACAAGAAGCTCTCTCAATTTGGAGAAGGAATTGATGCTGGGAGGTTGGTTGGGATTGGGGTAGGCCAAATCAACTCAGGATACCTGCATCCAGTTCTTATCTCTAGCATACCCTCAACTTCTGTGCAAAGCTGTGTTATTCATCCTTTTCAATTGATCATCAAGGAAGAAGCAGTATAAATACCATCAAACAATCTGGTTCAGGCCAAGCAGCCTGGCCTGGCCAGGTTGCAATCGAGGGGACAAATCTATCCAGCTGAAAATCTCAAACCTGGCTACCTTTAATTGACAGACCTGATCATCAGTAGTGCTAGCCACGCTTTCCCTCACACCTCTTTCCCTCAGTCCCTATTACCCTTTCCCTAAGTTTGTGTTATTAAATTCTGAAACTTACTTAGGTGGATGTCATCAGTACCCTAAGGATCATCAATATATCCTTGGGTATCTGAGGGAAGAGGGATTATTACTCAAATTACAGTGAAACTGTAGTCACTAGCATTATCCATCAGTTTTAGAGCCAGGATAAGCAGTCAAGGAGCTGTGTGATCTAACCCACAGTCTCTTATTTGATCACTTATTCCTGGGACACTGTGGTGGTGCAGCTGGGCGTATTAGTTTAGTTACAAATATTCCTGTGGGGTCTTGGTGTTCACCCCCACAGCCTGCTGTTCACCTAGGGATTCCCACGCTCACTCAGCTTCAGGTCCTCATACCATCAGAGGATCTCGGGCCATCTTATTATCAGTTTAGCAGCTTCTATAACACTGCCCTCATTTTGAAGAAAATCAAATCAAGGTCCAGTGAGATGAAACCATTCATTAAAAGTCTCTTCCTGCTCACAGCCCCTGCCATTCTAGCTAATCCAATCACACTAGTTTCCCATGCAATAAGCAAATCTTGATCCCTTGAAGGGCTCACAAGACAGAAAATGACCACAACTACCCCTTCTACCAGATCTCAGGTATTATTAGAACTTGGGACACCTGGAGATGCTCTATCTAATGAAAGCTGATCTTCACATCTGCCCTCCTACATTCTGATAAGAGAGGATAGGAGGATGCTGAGAACCAAATTAGACAATGGATATGAAATCTCCTTGAAATTCGGTTAACTTTGTAAACTGTTAAAGGAAAGGTTTTGTGGGGTCATTTCTATTCTCCATCACCCACAAACATACAGAACCCCAGATACTGCCTGTATCTGCCAAAGGCTTCCCCCTCAACCATCCTCCCTAGCTCTGGGCCAAAAAGCCAGAAGCAGAGAAGATAGGAAAAGGGAAGAAAGGTATGAATGGCAGAATTGCAGTATGTGAAGGGTAGAAATTCTGAATTACCACTCCTGGACTGGTGGGCTAAGGGGACCTGATTGCCCAGAGTCCAAGGTGTACAAACAGCAAGAGAAAACAGGTTCTGAGACCCCAGGCAGAGCTATTAACGAAAGGCCTCATTAGGAGTAGCATGTATAGTTTGAGGAATAACACTTTTAAAAGGGCATTAGCAAGTTGGGGAATGACCAAAGGGGACAACAAGGATGGTAAAGGAACTTAAGTCTGTGTCATCCAAGGATCACTTGAAGGAACTGGGCATTTTTAGCCTGGAGAAGAAAAGACTCAGGGGGAAATGTGATAGCTGTCATAAAGTATCTTAAGAGCTGTCATGTAGAGGAGGAATGATACTTATTCTCTTTGATCCCAGAGGGCAGAACAAGCAATGATGAGTGGAAATTGCAGAGATGCAAATTCAGGCTGGATGTCAGGAAAACAGCTTAACTGTTAGAAATGACCAAAACTGGAACGGACTGCTTTGAGAGGTAAAGGAGTCCTCCTCTTTGGACATCTTCCACCCACTATAACATCCCTAACAAGTACCAAATTCCTTTCTTCTATAGGTTGACCTAAATGGCCCTGGGGGGTATAATCTGAATTTTAAATTCTGTGTTTTTATAATTTTTTCATTTAAACCTGTGTCTCCTTCTGAATTCATTGGTTCTACAAGTTCATCACCATTCATCTAATCTCCTGAATTTGAAACTTTGGGCTCACTCCTTCTCTGCCATTTGCCCTGTTTTATCTAATCACTTATCAAGTCTCAATGGGTCTCATATACATCCCCTCCTCTCTCTTTTCATTTGCCACCATCCTGATACAATTCTTAATTACCACTCACCTAGACTATGTCAAAAGTCTCCTAAGAGCTCTGACCATCTCCAATCCATTCTTCAAACTACTAACAGACTCCCCATACTTCCCTTACATGTAGAACCAGTCACGTCATTCACTGGAAACTTTTCAATGGTTCCCTATTGCCCAGCAAATAACCTTCAAAGTCTTTGGTTTGGTATTCAAGGCTCTCTACAGGCAGGTATCATTGTAGATTTAGAACTGGAAAGGAGCATAAGGATCATCTAATCCACTATCCCTGATGCTTTGGGATGGGACAATTAAGTCCCCAGGGTTTGGAGTGATATCACAGGTAGAAAGCAGTAGAACTGGGGTTTGAATCCACATTCTTCCATCCCAAATTCAGTGCTATTTCTTCTACCATATTAAACTACTCTCTCCAATATTTTCTAATATTACTCCCCTTCATAAACTCTCCACTTCAGATAAACTGGACTATCTATATACATGCCATGTGTGTCCCCCACCTCTACAACTTTGCTCATTCTGCTTCTTATACTTGAAATCGCTACCCTCCCACTAACCCAACCCCTTGGTCTTTTGAAGTCTTCTCCATCCATTAAACCTCAACTCAGCTCAAAAGTCACCTCCTGCTTAAAAATTTCCATCATCTCAAATCAATAATGATTTCTCAATCTCTGTCTCTGTCTCTCTGTCTCTCTCTCTCTATCTATTTATCTTTCTCTCTGTCTCTGTCTCTCTTTCTGTCTGTCTGTCTCTGTCTGTCTCTCTGTGTCTCTCTGTCTCTGTCTCTCCCTTTTCCCCCTCCCCCTCTCCCTCCTCATCCCCCTTCAGCTATCCCTATACTACCTTGTACAATCCTTTGATTATACCTATTACCATGTATGGATTTATTCTATTGGTGTTTATGCTCTATTACTGTAGGAACAGTAAGCTCCATGATGGCCCAAGCAATTTCATATCTGAATTCTGTATCTCCTCTAGCACCTACCTGTCCCCACAGTAGGTATTTAATAAAGATCTGTTGAATGCAATTAAATTTGTTGAATTTAGCTTTTATCTCCACTTTGCCAATGACCATTAGCAAGTGTGCAAAGACAAGAAAGACTGCAGCCAAGTGCCATGTTGCCATGGCAGCCCTATCCATAGCAAATTTCCAACGTGGTCCAGGGGCCGAGAGCCTAACAAAGCAGTGAGCTGAAAGAATCTGACCAGACCTCTACTCCACACCCAGGGCAGATAGAGGGCTATAGGCCAGGTGGCCAGGCACGCCAAATTCAGCTAGACCTTTGGTTTTATTTAACAGCTCCATTTTACATTCATCCTCATAGGCAATGGACTATACCCCAGCTTTATAAAATAAAAATAAAAGAAGGAAGTGGTAGAACAGTCAATGACCTGACACATCCCTCCATTTCCCCCTTTTCTGCATTTAAACATTCTGCCAAAACTAATATCTTTATTCCTAAAACCTTCAATTCACGGAGGGCAAGTTCTGTCTGCCTGAGCTGTACAGAGTGTGCACTTCAGTCTTTATATTACCCAGAGGAACAAGCTGCTATTATGAAATCATTAAATTAATAACTTGGTAATATAGGCAGATATATAAAACAATCTGTTCCTAGAACAAAAGAAATGACTACATTCCAAACATTCATAATTTAATTTAACATCGAATTAAAGTAGCATACATAACTTTAGCCTCAAAATGTCAATAGAATTATGTAAATACTGCACCAGGCCCTAATACTCTGTGTCTGTGTGTATGCATGTGTGTGTGCGTGTGTATATATATGTGCATGTATGTGTATACAATCATAGCTGCAAGGGGGAGAGGGCGGGTGCAAGAATGATTATTTTCCTTCTGGTGGCCTCTTTTCTTCGCAACCAAGAACCAATTGACAGAAACAGATTAGGTGCCCAGCTTTTAATTAAGAATTTATTAAACATTCAAAGTGCTGTGGAGAAAACTAGCAAGCAAAGTGTCCCATTTACTACTGGGGTCGGCTTGTGGAATAAATATGGTGAATCACAGAGGAGGCATCCAAGGCAAAGAGAAAGCCAGTGAGGATGCAGGCCTAGCTATGATTATGAATCTCCCTTCTCTCTTGAGACAGGCAGATGTCTGTGAAGCCATTAGTCCCTCCCTTGTGGCCACCTCCAGTTTCTTAGACCTTCTGACATGTTGTTCTGTTGTGGTTATTATTCAGTCATGTCCAACTCTTCGTGACTCCATGGACCATAGCTAACCATAGGGCTTTCTTGGACAGGATCGTGGAGTAGTTCGCCATTGCCTTCTCCAGTGGATCCAGTGGATCCCTTTGTCAAGCAATCAGAGGTTAAGTGACTTGCTCATGGCCACATAGGTAGGAAGTGTCTGAGACCAGCTTTGAACTTGGGTCTTCCTGACTCCAAGGCTGGCACTTTGTCCACTGAGCCACCCAGCTGCCTCCTTCTGACAAAAGGATGTCTTAAAGATGTAACAAACATGGGATGCTTCAATGGAACTCTCCCACCATTATGATGATCAGTATTGGACTCAGAGCATTCTTTGCATAAGGATGGCGATGGAGAAGGGGATAAGGCTGAGTAAAAAGGATTCACAGATATGTGCTCTGATCCACCTTAGAGCAAGTGCTCCAATACCACCTATGCATTCAAGAAGGAGAGAACGTGCATGCAACCACCAGTTGTAGTCAGTGGTTCAAAGTCTGGCCCAGCCATAGTGAGCATGGGAAGGCTGTCTTTGGTTGCTCCTACAACAAGAAGTGATGAGGGGGAGAGAATAAGTAAAGAGTTCCGGTACTAAGTGCTTTTCACAAATAATATTTGACCCTAACAACCACCCTGGGAAGGAGATGCTATTATTGGAATCCCAATTTTACAAATGAGGAAACTGAGTCAAACATTTTTAAGTGTCTTGTCCGGGGTCTTATAGCTTTAGTGTCTAAGGCTAGATTTGAACTCAAGTCTCCCTAACTCCAAGCCTAACACTTTATCTATTGCAGCATGTGTTTTCTCTAGAAGACAAGGCAAACCACATCAATTCAAGTCCTTTTGCTTCTAACGCAGGAGTTCTCAACCTGGATTTCAGATATTCTCATGTCAGAGTCTTTGAACTTAAATGAAAAAACATTTTGCATTTTTATTTTTTATCCTCTATCTCAAATTTAGCATAAGTAAAACATTATTCTGAAAAGGAGTCGATAGGCTTCACCAGACTGCCAAAGGGGTCCATAACCTACCCAAAAAAATGAAGGTCAAGAAACCCCCACTCTAGGGTATCCCACCTGTTCTTTAAAAAAATAAATAAATATTGTGTATTGGCTCCAAGACAGAAGAGCAGTAAGGGCTAGACAATGAGGGTTAAGTGACTTGCCCAGGGTCGCACAGCTAGGAAGTGTCTGAGGCCAGATTTGAACCTAGAACCTCTGGGCCTGACTCTCCATCCACTGAGCCACCTTGCTGCCCCCATCACCCATTCTTACTGTCTTGATAGTAGGAGTAGATTGATGCCACCATCCCATGACCATGTAGCCCCACCTCATTCCCCGACTCCTCCACATGGACGTATACTCATCCATACAACTTTAACTTTGGAAAACAGTCTGCTCAGGTTTGATCAGCTCTTCCATAACCAGTCACAGAACTCTATGACATGCAGGTGCAAATGTAGATGATGGACAAACCCCCTCCCTATTCACACACATACACACCCAGATTCATCCCCAAAAGGCCAGCTATTGCACTGAATCCATCAAAAGCTAACTAGGGGTGAATAAGTCCTTAATCAATTTTAAAGGGTTCTAGAGGCTTTGCATCATTGGCTAAAGCCACTGTGACTCTCACACACACTAAGGAGAACGCTAAAAGAAAAGTAGTTCCCCTTTGGGTACCTGGTACTAGTGCAATTGCCTATTTGGGGAAGTACCACAGAGAGGATAATAAACAGAGTTAACAAGAGCTAAACGGAGTGGCTAGAAGCTGGGACAACTATCTATGGGACGAGCAATACCAGAGGAAGAAAGAATTTGCCATCTTGGGGAACTAAGCCAAAGCGATCCAATGGAGCTAGGAAATAGATGAGAGAAAGCAAGTCAATGTAAGACACAAGCCAGAGGACAGCTGTTCAGGAATTGGAGACAGAATAATATAACTCGTTTTTTTTAAACTCTGACCTGCCATCATGGAATCACTATTGGGTATTGGTTCCAAGAGATATGACTGTAAAGGCTAAGCAACTGAGATTACATGATTTGCACAGGGTCACCCAGCTGGGATGTCTAATTTGAAAGGGTTTTGAGGTCAGATTTGAACCCAAAACCTCCTGTCTCTAGGCCTGGCTCTTTATCCACTGTGCCACCCACCTATCCCAGAATAATATAACTTTTTCAGGAATAGGCATGAGAGCAAGACTGAGTAGCACACCAGAGGTTGGAGGGCCAGGCACTGCGAACACAAAGGTAAAAAGGAAAAAGTTCTTCTTTTCAATAAGCTTGCATCCTAATGGGGATACAAGGCAGAGATAGCTGAGGCTATATACGTGACATATAAAAGTGAATACCAAGCAGTTTGGGGAGAGAGGGCCCTGGCAGCTGGTGGAATCAGGAAAGGCTTCATTTGGATCCTGAGTCTTGAAGAAAACCAGAGACTCCAAGAGTTAGAAGTGAGGAAGTAGCAGAGTTTGGAAACAGCTAGAACCCAGGATAATACAGGGAACTAGAGCACTGTAAATGCAAAAGAGAAAACTTGCCATGGCAGCAGAATTGTAGAATGGAAGGACAGAAGTTAAGCTGGTGAACATTGCAAAGATAGGAAGAGATCGCATTGTTGTTGCTCAGTCGTTTCAGTCATGTCTGATTCTTCATGACTCATTTGGGGCTTTCTTGGTAAGATAAAGGAGTGGTTTGCCATTTCCTTCTCTGGTTTATTTTGCAGATGAGGAAACTGAGGCAAACAGGGTGAAGTAACTTTCCCAAGATCACATAGCTAGTATCTGACACCAAATTCTAACACAGGAAGGTGAGTCTGACTTCAAGCCTAGCACTCTCTACTCTGTGCCCCCTAGCTGCCCATAGGTAGAGGCATGATGAAGAGCTTTAAATGTCAGACAGAGGATTTTGAATTTGATCCTAGAGGTAATAGGGAGCCACTGGAGTGTATTGAGGAGTGAGGAGAGGATGGCATGGTCAGACTTGCACTTAGGACAATTAGTCAAATGTCTGTTTGGAAGGGGCAGCTGGGTAGCTCAGTGGATTGAGAGCCAGGCCTAGAGACAGGAGGTCCTAGGTTCAAATCTGGCCTCAGACACTTCTCAGCTGTGTGACCCTGGGCAAGTCACTTGACCCCCATTGCCTACCCTTACCAATCTTCCACCTATAAGTCAATACACAGAAGTTAAGGGTTTAAAAATTTTTTTTTAAAAATGTCTGTTTGGAGAATATATTGGAGAAGGGGAGAGGTTTGGGATGAGGCAGGGAAAGGAAATTAGAAAAGTATTGCAAGAGACCAACTAAGAGGAGATAAGAGACTGAACCAGAATGATAAACTGTACACAGAAAAGAGATGAAGGGAAATTTGTAAGAAATGTTGTAGAGAGAGAAGTAAGATTGGGCAGCTGCTTAGCTATGTGAGGTGGCCAAAAGAGGAGAGTTGAAGATGATAGCAAAGATGCAATCTTGAGGTACTAGAAGAGAAGAGTCAAGTAGCAAGTCAGAAATGACATACAGGGGGCAGCTAGGTAGATCAGCGGATAGATAGCCAGGCCCAGAGATGGGAGATCCTGGGTTCAAATATGGCCTCAGACACTTCTCAGCTATGTGACCCTGGGCAAGTCACTTGACTCCCATTGCCTACCCTTACCACTCTTCTGCCTTGGAGCCAATACACAGTACTGATGCTAAGACAGAAGGTAAGGGCTTAAAAAATGACTCATACAAACTGACTAAAGGGAACCAGAGCAAATGGAAACTTTGGGATAGTTGTCCCCTTCAGCTCATAAAAGGCTGGGGAAATAATGAAAAAAAAATGTGAAAGAAGGTGGCCTAGCCGTACCAGATATTAAACTATACTATAAAGCAGTGGTCATCAAAATGGTATGGTACTGGCTAAGAAACAGAAGGGAGGATCAGTGGAATAGACTTAGGGAAAGTGACATCAGCAAGACAGTGTATGACAAACCCAAAGAGCCCAACTTTTGGGACAAAAATCCACTATTTGACAAAAACTGCTGGGAAATTTGCAAAACAATATGGGAGAGATTGGGTTTAGATCAACATCTCACACCCTACACCAAGATAAATTCAGAATGGGTGAATGACTTGAATATAAAGAGGGAAACTATAAAAAAATTAAGTGAACACAGAATAGTATACCTGTCAGATCTCTGGGAAAAGAAAGATTTTAAAACCAAGCAAGAGTTAGAGAAAATTACAAAATATAAAATAAATAATTTTGATTATGTCAAACTAAAAAGCTTTTGTACAAAGAAAAACAATGCAACCAAAATCAGAAGGGAAACGACAAATTGGGAAAAAATCTTTATAACAAAAAACTCTGACAGGGGTCTAATTACTCAAATATACAAGGAGTTAAACCAATTGTATAAAAAATCAAGCCATTTCCCAATTAACAAATGGGCAAGAGACATGAATAGGCAATTTTCAGATAAAGAAATCAAAAGTATCAATAAGCACATGAGAGTGTCCTAAATCTCTAATAATTAGAGAAATGCAAATCAAAACAACTCTGAGGTATCACCTCACACCTAGCAGATTGGCTAAAATGAAAGAAGGGGAGAGTAATGAATGCTGGAGGGAATGTGGCAAAATTGGGACATTAATGCATTGCTGGTGGAGTTGTGAACTGATCCAACCATTCTGGATGACAATTTGGAATCATGCTCAAAGGGCTATAAAAGACTGCCTGCCCTTTGATCCAGCCATACCATTGTTGGGTTTGTACCCCAAAGAGATCATAGATAAACAGACTTGTACAAAAATATTTATAGCTGCGTTTTTTGTAGTGGCAAAGAACTGGAAAACGAGGGTATGCCCTTCAATTGGGGAATGGCTGAACAAATTGTGGTATATGCTGGTGATGGAATACTACTGTGCTCAAAGGAATAATAAACTGGAGGAATTCCATGTGAACTGGAAAGACCTCCAGGAATTGATGCAGAGTGAAAGGAGCAGAGCCAGAAGAACATTGTACACAGAGACTGATATACTGTGGTAAAATCAAATGTAATGGACATCTGTACTAGCAGCAATGCAATCACCTAAGACAATTCTGAGGGATTTATGAAAGGAACACTACCCACATTCAGAGGAAGAACTACAGGAGTAGAAACACAGAAGAAAAACAACTGCTTGGACACTTGGGTTGATGAGGACATGATTGGGGATGTAGACCTGAAAAGACCACACCCATGTATCTATCAATAATGTGTAAATAAGTCTTGACTGACCACACATATTAAAACCAGTGGAAATGCAAATTAGCTATAGCGGAGTGGGGACTGGGGGTTGAGGGGGTGAAGGGGAAAGTAAAAACATGATTTATGTAACCATGGAAAATTTTTCTAAAAATAAAAAATTATTTAAAAAAAAAAAGGTGCTGGGCTGGAAGCCAAGGCTGAGAGATCCAAGCAGGAGGTTATAGATGAGCCTTAGTATCATGACCAGCATTCTGAAAGGAGGCAAGAGAGAGGCTCTAAGAGGCATTGGTCAGAGACAGAATTTGTCAGGTTCCAAATGGCTATCAAACAGAAGAGCAGCCTTTTCTTTTTTTTTTTCCTTTTTTTTCATTTAATAATTTTTATTTTTTAGAGAAGTTAACATAGTTACATGATTCATGCTCTTAATTTCCCCTTCATCCACCCCCACTACCATTCCCCCACCCTATAGCCAATGCGCATTTCCCCTGGTTTTAACATGTGTCATTGATCAAGACCTATTTCCAAATTATTGATAGTTGCATGGGAGTGTTAGTTCCGAGTCTATATCTCAAATCGTGTCTGCCTCAACCCATGTGTTCAAGCAGTTGTTTTTCTTTCTTGTTTCCACTCCTGCATTTCTTCCTCTGAATGTGGATAGCTTTCTTTTTCATAAGTTCCTCAGAACTGTCCTGGATCATTGCATTGCTGCTAGTACAGAAGTCCATTACATTCTATTTTACCACAGTATCGGTCTCTGTGTACAATGTTCTTCTGGCTCTGCACCTTTCACTCTGCATCAATTCCTGGAGGTCCTTCCAGTTCACATGGAATTCCTCCAGTTTATTATTCCTTTGAGCACAGTAGTATTCCATCACCAACATATACCACAATTTGTTCAGCCATTCCCCAATTGAAGGGCATACCCTTGCTTTCCAGTTTTTTGCCACCACAAAGAGCGCAGTTATAAATATTTTTGTGCAAGTCTGTTTATCTATGTGAAGGAAAGTGGCTTAGCAGTACCAGATATTAAGCTATACTATAAAGCAGCGGTCATCAAAACAATATAGTACTGGCTAAGAGATAGAAGGGAGGATCAGTGGAATAGACTTGGAGTAAGTGATGTCAGCAAGACAGTGTATGATAAACCCAAAGAGCCCAACTTTTGGGACAAAAATCCACTATTTGACAAAAACTGCTGGGAAAATTGGAGAACAATATGGGAGAGATTGGGTTTAGAACAACATCTCACACCCTACACCAAGATAAATTCAGAATGGGTGAAAGACTTAAATATAAAGACAGAAACTGTCAGTAAATTAGGTGAACACAGAATAGTTTACTTGTCAGATCTCTGGGAAAGGAAAAATTTTAAAACCAGAGTTAGAGAAAATTACAAAATGTAAAATAAATAATTTTGATTATATTAAATTAAAACGGGTTTGTACAAAAAAAAACAATGCAACCAAAATCAGAAGGGAAACAACAAACTGGGAAAAAATCTTTATAACAAAAAATTCTGACAGAGGTCTAATTACTCAAATATACAAGGAGCTAAATCAATTATATAAAAAATCAAGCCATTCCCCAATTAACAAATGGGCAAGAGACATGAAAAGGCAATTTTCAGATAAAGAAATCAAAAGTATCAATAAGCACATGAGAGTGTCCTAAATCTCTAATAATTAGAGAAATGCAAATCAAAACAACTCTGAGGTATCACCTCACACCTAGCAGATTGGCTAAAATGAGAGAAGAGGAGAGTAATGAATGTTGGAGGGGATGTGGCAAAATTGGAACGTTAATGCATTGCTGGTGGAGTTGTGAACTGATCCAACCATTCTGGAGGGCAATTTGGAACTATGCCCAAAGAGCAATAAAAGGCTGCCTGCCCTTTGATCCAGCCATAACATTGCTGAGATTGTACCCCAAAGAAATCATAGATAAACAGACCAGCCCAGTACCTTTGATCAAGCTCTACTCACCATACAATCTGGAACCCATTCTGTTCACAAGAAATGAGTGGATGGAGAGCTATTCATTTTTCATCTTCACCAATCTAGACCACTTCTTGATCCATTCATCTGTATAATCCATTCAAGAATGGACCACAAAGTCAACTGAAGCAAAAGGATTGGGCCATACTGCAATCTAGGTCACCCAGCACCTAGACAGATGTCAGATTCACAAACACAATGCTTCGACTCACATTATCCCGAGCTGCTAATTCCCTTTAGCTATGGTCTCCAAACTCCCAGCCTTTTCTTGCCAGCTCAACTTCAAGTCTTCTGAGTACATACATAACAATAATGGACATTTTATGGGGTGAATAACAGTTTACAAAGCACAGAGATAATTTATGCAACATTACCTCATTTAATCTTCAGAACAACCACTCTGAGGTAAGTACTTTGCTTACAGGTATTATTATCGCTGAGGCTTAATGATTATTCAGACCCAGGTCTTGCAGAATCCAACTACCTGTCCAACAGCAAATATCATTCTAACTGGGTGATCTTGGAATTTCTGAAGTACTTGGATGGTCCAACATTTATTCCTAAAGCTATTCAAATCTTTCTGATGAAAGAAAGCAGCACACCCTGGCAAACAGAGATCATTAAGAATGCAGACATATGGGGACAGCTGGGTAGCTCAGTGGATGGAGAGCCAGGCCTAGAGATGGGAGATCCTAGTTTCAAATCTGGTCTCAGACACTTCCCAGCTGTGTGACCCTGGGCAAGTCACTTGACCCCCATTGCCTACCCTTACCACTCTTCTGCCTTGGAGCCAATACATAGTATTGACTTCAAGATGGAAGGTAAGGACTTAAAAAAAAAAAGAATGCAGACATAGATTAACCCAACTCTTCCATTGGCTTCTTAGCCAATTTTATCTTATTGATATAGAACTTACCACAAGTTCTTAGCCGAATCACTGAATTTCTCTCTGCCTCCATTTGAGTGCAGTCATAAAGTCAAGAAGATATGGGTTGGGTTCAAATCCTACCTGAACTACTTTCTAGTTGTGTGACTGGCCAAATGATTCAACCTCTTTTAGTCTCCATTTCCTCATCTATAAAATGAGAATAATAGCACCTACCTCGAACAATTATTAGGAGTATCAAATGAGATGAGATTTGTAAAATGTCTTGTAAACATCAAAGTGCCATATAAATGCTAGCAATTAGTATTACATCTATAAGCAATAATAATGCTCATAATTCTAATTACTATTATTATTTTATATTCCCCTAAGAAGAAAATTCTACCAATTATGGCCTGTCACCAGAAATATGTGGACACCCAAATCATACATAAAATGTTTGCAACATACAACAAAAACTCAACATGTTACTTCTAGACAATCGCATGTATCAGTGCCTTTCTCTTCATCACCACCATATAGAATAACAGTGACGAGCTGTGATTGGTGCAAAGCAGGAAAGCTGATATTAGGCACAGCCCTTGCCTTTTGGAGCTAGCTATGAAAATGGGAAATATTCATATTCATAAAAATGACTAAGCCCATAGTATGTGTAGGGGGCAGAGCGGTGCTGAGGACCTGAGGAACAGATTCGAAGAGCGACTGTGGTTTGGAGGGGGAAGTTGTAATCATAGGCTCAAAAAGTCAGAGAAGGCACCATAAAAGAGGTAGGACTTGAACTGAGTATGGAAGAAATGATGAGACTTAAATAAAAACAGAAAGAAGAAAGAGTATTCCAGTCATGGATCTAGCTATACCAAGATATCCATTGCTTCTTTATTTGTATTTGGAAAAGACAAGAAGTAATACAAATGAAGGAATGGTTGAAGAAGTGAGTGGTTGGCATAGTATAAGAAAAGTGTTATACTTGAAGTCATGAAGAGCTAAGTTCAAAACCAACCTTGGCAGCTAAGTATTGCAAGTGATAGAGCACTGGGCATGGAATCAGGAAAACTCATGTTCATGAGTATAAATTCAGCTTCAAACACTTGCTGTGTGGCCCTGGGCAGGTCTCTTAATCCTGTTTGCCTCGGTTTCCTCATTTATAAAATGAGCTGGGAAAGGATATGGCAAACCACTCCAGTATCTTTGCCAGGAAAATTCCAAAATAGGTTCACAAAGTGTCAGACACAACTGAACAATTGAGCTGAAACCATGGACGTCACTTAATTTCCCTAAACTTCAGTTTCCCAATTTGTAAAATGAGGATGAAAATGCCTCACTAGCATCTATTTTGCAGGATTGTTATGAGACTCATACAAGATAATGTGAGGACTTTGCAAATTTGAAAGCTTGATATGAATATCTGCTATTGTTAGTCAGTAGAATATAAGCTCCCTGAGACCAAGGGTTATCTAGTTTTTTTGTCTTGGTATCCCCCATGCCTAGCACTGTGCCTTATAAAATGGAATTTAATAATAGCATACAGAGTTGAATATAACATCATGGGATATTATGGTGCCATAAAAATGACAAATAGGAAAACAACAGAGACCCATGCAAAAAAGCACAAGAAGTGATTCAAAGCAAAGTCTGTAGAATAAGTACAACATATACATCAGCTGCAATGACATTAAAAACAAAAGCAATAGAACTTTATAAGTGCACAGATGGATTCAGAAGGGAACATGGAGCAAATGTATTAGCATGGTTTTCATTTTGTTAGAATTTTATTATGCTAATTTAAAATCAAACATAAACAGTTGACATTTGGGGACTTTATTTTATTTTGAGATTGACTTCATATTTTATTATTTGTTTATTAGTATTTGTTCAGAGCATTGAGCTTATAATAATTTTTTAAGCGGCACCAAGGAAAGAATGGGCAAGGTGTTTTTAGAAAACATAAGTAAACCAGTGTGACTAGTTCTTATAAGCAATATAATGGCAGACAAAAGTCAGGCTAAGGCGCATAGACTTTATCCTATGAGAAATAAGGAGTTCTCCTAGGTTTTGGAGCAAGAGGATGATACATACAAAATGGTGTTTGGGTAAGATTAATTCCACAATGGATCAGAGAGGGGAGAATTTAAGAGGGTTTTATAGTAGTCCAAACAAGAGGTAAGGGAGGGACTGGTATGGAGTGGTAGCAATGGTGACGACAAAGGAATGGATTCTACAGTCACACAAGTGAAGAATAAACAAGATTGGTGATTAATAGAGTGCACTAACTAGAAGAGTTCTAGAATTTAGAAGAGACTTTGAAAATCATCTAGTCTAACCCCTTCATTATATAGAAGAGAAAACAGGCCCAGAGATTCTCAGTGACTTTTCCCAAGGTGATATGGGTAAAAAGTGGAGGAGGTAGGATTCAAACTCAGATTCTCTGAGTCCACATCCCATATTTTCCATTATTTCACACTAACTAGAGTCCTTTGTCTCTAGCTTTCCAGCCCCCCCAAGTCCAGAACTTGCATCCTTTAGTGGGCCTCATCCTCCAGAAAGGCATTCTAGTTTCCTAGGCACACATAATTACTGGGTTTACCTTTACCTTGAACTTCAAAAATCAATAATTCTCCAAAGCACAAATGGTAGAATTTAAAACTAGAAGTGACCTTGAAGACCATGCAGGCTTCATTTTATAGATGAGAACTCAAAGGCTCAGAGGGGTTAAATGATTTACCCAGCCTTACCAGACCAGAAAATGTAGGAGTCAGGTTTTGAACCCAGTTTCTTCAAGAGGTTTGTTTTCCCATTATGCTACAATGAGGCTTTCATTACAGAAATTTGAGTCTGGGAGCAGTAACCAGGAGAATGATGGTAATTATGACAAAAATAGGAGAGCCCAAATTGGGAAATTGTTTCATTGAAAAGAGAATCAATTTTGTCTCACTTAGATATGTCCTTGGATCTAAAATTTGTAACTAAGTTAATAGTGACTACCTGGCTCCCACTGCCTAAGGGGTCAAATATATTCCATTTCACCTCTTCCCTAGCATTCTCCAGTACACTTAAGGAAGTATGAGAGTGTCTAGTCTTTACCATTGCCTCAAGCCCCTACCAATTTGGTTCCCACAATTTTAGGGGTCTTCTGTACCCTACTTCCATTTAATAGTCAGATTAGCTTTTACAAAGGAATATTTACTTCAAAACGATAGTAAGAATAAACATAAAAAAATACCCCCAATATGAGAACATAATCTCCTCTCATACCAATTCATTCTCTTGGGAAATGGAGGGGATCCAACTCATAGATTTATTCCATTCCTGTATAGCATAATTCCACCTAATTCTAAGTCCAGAACTCAAGTCTCTGGTATCCTGGATTTCTAGGGCATCCCCTTCTATTTATTGACCATTTGGTAATCAATTGACACACTGGTAGCAATATCCAGTCTGGAATCCTGTCTCCAAAGTCCCCAGGACTCAAACCTGGGTCCAAGGATTCGATCACCTGAGCACAGAACTGAAAAAGACAAATGAAAGAGACTAGTCCAGATCAAAACCCCAAGCCCATTTGGGGCCAAAAAGGGGGAAGAGAAGTAGTTCTTGTCCATACCAGATCACTTTATGGTGTCTGTGCTGTAAAGGAGTAGGAATCTCACCTTTTCTGAATGCAGTTAGAGAAAAGAAAGAGAAACTGAGGAGAAAGGATAAGATAGGACAGAATGGGAGAGAACAAGAGAGGGAAATGGAGAAAGAAATTGGGAGGCTGTTCCAATCTTGTAGTTTAAAGATACAACCTATTCTAGCTATATCTAGATATCAATAGAGAACATTTTCTCCCAGGATCTAGTCCCTGGCATTTCCCACAAGGGTGCCTCCATGTTAGGTAATCAGAACATGTTCAAAACAAAACCCTGTTACACTAATAACAATGTACAAAAATATTTATCAGCCACTTGATTGTGAAGTAGGTAAATAGTAAGTGACTTATTATTACATGGATCAGAATAAACAAGATAAGGGAAGAATATTTGATTATGTAAGCTCACACTTGGTACAGAACTTAATTCTGGCAATGAAATTACCCATGACTTAGTAAGCAAGACATAGATACTGACTGACTTGCTCAGTGTCCCTGGACTTGTAAGAAGCAGAAGTCAAGTTTAAACCCTGGTCCCTCTTATTCTAAATTCAGTACTTTATCTGTTATGCCACCCCTACCTCAATTTAGATATTCTCTGGATCAAATTATGTCCCCTGAAATGGTAGCAAAAGCCAGATTCCAGTGTTAGTCTTGTCTCTAAAACATTGGAATTATAGACTTCTCACTGCATTCAAGGTTCAGATAATAAAACTGATGAGCAAGAAGAATTATATCTATGTTCTCTTCTGATTGTTTGTATTTAGGATCCTGAGCAACTCCCTCACAATCAATCCCTTGCATTTCTGGAACATTTTTTAAAGTATTTCAAGCTCATTCTCACATTTAATCTTTTATTTCTCTTATTTTTTCTCTGAATTACATGTAAAAAATTTTTAACATTTTTTTTAATTTTGGGTTCCAAATGCTCTCCCTCCCTTGCTCCTCACCCCCTTCCTTAAGAAGTCAAGCAGTTTTATATATATAATTGTATTTTATCTTTACAACTATCCAGTGACCAAGTAGGATGTTGTTGCTGTTCATCCTCAATTTTCTTTTTTTCTTTAAGCCCTTACTTTCTGTCTTATTACCAACTCTAATAAAAGAAAGGTAAGGGCTAGGCAAACAAGGTTAAGTGACTCAGCCAGGGTCACATAGCTAGGAAATAAATGTCTGAAATAGATTTAAACCCAAGTCCTCCCAACTCCAGGCCTAGCACTCTATCCAACTGTGTAAAGAGGATCAGTGATATCACAGGATGATGTCTTGACATGCATATAAATTGGATTAAAGTGAGACAGAATTGCACAAAGTCTTCAGCCTTACTCTCTCTTCCAGAGTCATTGAAGATTGGTGGCAGGACAAAGGTCAAGGTGACAGCTAGTGACCCAGGATGCAATGGATGACCTTGGCATCTTCAATGTTTGACTAAACTGTAAGCTCATCAAGAGGCTGTTTCAGCTGCCTTCACAGCCTTTGGAACAAACTGTTCCCATCCAACCATTTTGCCAGCAGTCTTCACATGCATGTGATAGACATTCCCTTAACCCACCAATGGGCCTGAGGTCTGCTGGTTACCCTCAACCTGGTTTAGCCCATCTCCCAAGATGTTTTATCATAGCATGGCCACTGCATGCTATATAGCTTCTTGGAACCACAGGTGAGAATTGGGTGAAAGATGGGACACCAAAGGTGGATGAGCTTCCCTGAAAAGGGCTAGGCAAGCCCTAGGTGTTATCCTTCCCTAAACACACCATAGACCCATCCTCGTAGGCTAGGCATTATCTTATGTGACAAACCAAAGACCAGAGAAGTCATACGAATTTTCCAACGTCACCCAATGAAGTAAGAGACTAGAAAAGGCTCCCAGTCCAAAACTCCACCTTCCCCTTAACATGGCTCTACAATAGATTCTAGGTAGACTCATACTTTTTTTAATCATGGATTTCTTCCTTCAAGCTTTTTATTCTGTACTCCCAGTCCAACTTTCACAGTTAGGAATTGTGATATTTTCCATTGGTTGGAAATTAATTTGCTCTAATTCACACCAGCGTATTTTGATTGCTTTTGATTAAGTTTAACAAACTGAAGAAGTCTGCTGAAATTAAACATCAAAGTAAACAATCCCTTTTCTTAGGCCTCCTTGTGCATAATTACCAGCCTTGTCATTCTTTCTAAATATATCCATTATGTGACAGCTCAACAGCCTGGGTTGTGGCAATTAATACTCTAGTGCACAGGCCCAGAAGTCTTTCTACAGGAGGACTCTAGCATGAAAGAAAGCCCATTTCCACAACTTCCAGAACACATGAATTGTTTTGAAATCTGGAGGGAGGGGGGTCTTTTACAAGACATGTTTTCTTTAAGAAAAGAAAAAAAGAACATGGCATATTTAATACTAAGTACATGCAAAAAGAAGCAAGGTTTCAATTGAAGCAAAAATGGGCTCTTTGAAACCATCATTTTCAAGGAATGCTCACAAAAATTAATGGCTAATAATTAACCCACCCAAGTGACTAATGACTAGAGGTAAGTTTCCAGGCAGTCTTATAACCTTGTGGAAAATGATCAAAGTGTAAAAGCATTTTTTTTTGTTAGAAACTTTAAAAAAATCAATTTGAACATTGTAGGGTTCATTGGTTTTTTGTTGTTGTCAGGATTCTTTTTTTTTCTTTTTACAAGAAAAAAACCCTATGCATTCATGTAACCATTTATGCATTTATAGCCAATGAAAGATGGAAACTGACAGCTAGGAAGACCCAACTAGAGATGATCAAGCCCATCCCCCCTGTTCCTGCCAACCACAAGGCTCCTGGGAGGCTGATTGACTCTGGAGTTTGGCAGAGAGAAGGCAGCCCCAACAGTTCTTCAAATGAACTGCCCTCCAGAGCCCTTTGCACAAGCACTCAATCCATCAGGGCATGGCCAACCTTGCACAGAATTATGGAGTCAGCAAAATATGTCTTTGGCATTGTCCCATTGATCCTTCTTGGTACTCATTTCCTTTTCCCCAGATCCTCCCCACTCTTTCATTCAGTATCTTTGTTTATCTTATTGTCAACTAAAGAATAAACTGATCACTAGGGTATTAGTTGTTGATCATGGGCTATATGCATTTTTAATGACACTCTGGAAAATCCCTCCCTCTAAAATTACACTGTGCTTAACTGACATTTTTTATCCTAACTGGGCCACCCCCGTGAATTAACATCACCTAAGGAGACAATTTACTAAGTCCACAATGTTAAGGTTAGTCCAGTGAAAACCGTAGAAGTTGGATTCAAGGAAAAGACAATGCAACCAAAGTGAATTTATAGCTTTTGTACTATTCCAATCACACAAACAAAGGGATATTTGATAGAACTAGATGAAATAATAACAACATTCATTGGGAGAAAAAAAAATCTAGTATATCAAGGGAAATAATAAAAAAGATAAGAATGAAGGAGAAATAGCACTTCTAGACTTCAAACTAATAAAGCAGCAATCATTGAGATCATTTTATACTGGTTTAAAAATAGAAAAGGAGATCAATGCAACATACTAGACAAGAAAGAAAAGAAATAACTGAACTAAATGACCTAGAGTTTGATAAGCCCCCAAACAAAAATTACCTAAGGAAGAATTCTCCACTTATTAAGAAATACTGGGAAAACTGGAAAGCAATTTGACATAAATTAGGTTTAGACTAACATCTTATGCCATATTCCTCAATAAATTGAAAATGGACACATGACCTGACTACTAAATATTGAAAAATTTTAAAAAATTAAAAGAAAAACAGATACTATTCCTTTCATAGCTATGTGTAGGATATAAAGTCTTACCTAAAAAAGGGTTAAAGGTAACTGTAAAAGGATAAAATAGATCATTCTGGTACCCAGAATTAAGACATCTAGGGTAAGTAGTCAAATGGGAAAAATCTTTGTATCAAGTGTTTCTAATTAGAATTTGGTATTCAAGATACGTAGACAACTACATAAACCCAAAAGCTATTTCCCAATAGAGAAATAGGATTTGAACAGTTCTCAAAAGAAGCACCGCAAACTATTAGCAGCCAAATGATATCATCACTAGTGATAAGAGAAACGCATATCAAAACAACCCTAAGGTTTTACCTCAAACCCAGAAAATTAGAGATGACAAAAAATAGGATTCATCAGTGTTGGAGTGGTTGTGGAAAGCTAGTCACATTAATGAACCATGGAGCTGTGAATTGATAAAAGCCATTCTGGAAAGCAATTTGGAATTATGCCTCCAAAAAAGCAACTAAAATGTTCATACCCTTTGATCTAGAGATTACACTTCTAGGCGTATGCACCAATGTGATAACTGACAAATAGAAAAAACCCATAAAGACTGAAATATTTACAGCAGAACTTCTCATAGCAAAGGACTGGAAACAGAGTAAAGTTCATCGATTGGGCAAAAACTAAACAAACTGAGGTACACAAAGATAATGGAATATTACTATGCTATAAGAAATGATGACCAGGAGTATAAAGAAATATGGAAAGACTTTTTCAAAATGAAGTTAGCAGAGCCAGGAAAACAATACATGCAATGAGTATAAGTAACAATGTAAACAGAAAGAACAAGAAGAAGACAATTGAAACCAAATGTTATAAAAGCCATCATGATCAAGCTCAGACCTAAAAAGGAAATAGAAGATGCCTGCTTTGCAGAAATCATGGGAATCCATGAGCATGCACAGAACTTTTCAATGTGTTGATTGTTTTTACTGGCTTTTTTATTATTTATTATTTATTACTTATTATTTTTATTATTTATTACTTTTATTACTAGATTTTATTTTTGGTATATGGGATGGTACTCTGAAAAAGGAAAAGAGGGATACAGAAGAAAATGTAAGTAAATAAAAACCAAAGATGCCAATAAAAATCTATTTTTTAAAGTTGGACTCATTTCCTCCTGTGCTGTTTTTACACAAATAATTATCTTTTTCAAGTGGCAGAAAGAAATCATGAGCTGTCAGAGTAGACAAGAGTGCTACATGTGGAGGCAGAAACACCTGAATTCAAATCCTACCTCAGACACAATACAAGTTTGACCCTAGGCAGATCACTTAGCCCCTCAAATTTAGTTTCTTCCCCTATAAAATGGGCATCATAATAATAGTACCTATTTCACAAGTTCTTTGTGAAGATCAAATCAAACCTTAGAATGGTTTGCCATTTCTTTCTCCAGTTCATTTTATAAGTGAGGAAACTGAGGCAAACAGGGTTAAATTACTTGCTTGGGTCACACAGCTAGTAAGTGTCTGAGCCCAGATTTGAACTCAAGCAGAAAAGTCTTTCTGACTCCAGGTCTGGTGCTCTATCCACCAAACCACCTAGCTGCCCTTTATAGGAACATTAACTGTTATTATTATGAAAGCAAGTCCTCTTGCTGGGATCGAATCTCTCTTTACTACCCTCATCCCCACTCCTCCTCCCTCTCAGCCTAGCCAAAAGGCAGCTCCCCAGAACTCATTTCCCTCCCTTCTCTCCATTTTGGGGGGACTAGGGCAAATGACTGACTTGAAAAAAATATTAATGATACAAGGTAATGTATGGAAAATGCTATGTAAGTGGCAGAGACCATTTGTGCTCTAAAATAATGATTTCTAAGCATTTAAGCATAAGAGTTCTTCTTATTTTAAAATTTCCCTGATAACTTTTTTCTTAGAGATTCCTCATTTGGAAATCCCTCATGTTGCTGAAATAACAGGTCTAATTCCTCTCCCTTTTGTTTCACATTTTCCAATATTTCCTCATTTCCTCCCCTACTTCTAAGCTTCCCTGATAATAAAGAAAAATTAGTTAAGCAAAATTCAACACGGTGACCAAGTCTGACATAATGTGCAATATTCCACACTCATAGTCCCCCACCTCTCTAACTAAAGAAGGGAAGTGTTACAAAAACATCAAATTCTTCACCAATTCTCATGTGATAGTCATTACCGTACAAATTTCAATTATTAACAGCACTAATATCTACTGATTGAGAATAAAAAATAACACATTTTTATATAAATGGCAGTTAGGTGGCACAGTAGATGAAATGCCAACCCTTGAGTCAGGAGAATGAGAGTTCAAATCTGCCCTCAGATACTAGCTGTGTGGCCCTGGGCAAGTCACTTAACCGTGTTTGCCTGTACAATGAACTGGAGAAGGAAATAGCAAACCACTCTAGTAACTTTACCAAGAAAATCCTAGCAGGGTCATGAAGAGTCTAAAATGACTGAACAACACTTGCATAGCAACATAGCATACAACAACTCTATGAGGAGGTTGTTACAAATTAAAAATGATTATAAATTGCAAGGATTTGAATTCAGGTCTTCCTGCCACCAAATTTAATCTAGCTGCATCATGATTTCCTTCTGCCGCTTGAAAATCTTAATCATTTGTTTAAAGACCAAACCAGAGCAGGAGGAAACAAGTCCAACTTTAAAAGAAGTAGATTTTTATTGTTATTAATTACATTCTACAAATGAAGAAACTGAGCCTTCCAGAAGTCAGGTGACTTGTCTACTTCAATCCAATAAAGATCTAAGATAGGTGACAGCATGTTGAAAGCTATTCAATAGCTCCAGGAATCTGATAAGTGGACAGTTTGGGTGTGGAAGAAGGAGATGGAGCCGGGGGCTGTTAGTTAGCTCAGGGCTGCTCCTCTGACCAGCAATGAGCTTGAGATTTATTTTTATACTGTATTCAAAAAACTCATTTCACACAAAGCACAAAGAAGTTTCACAGTTGGGAAGACATGCCAAGGTTACAGAATTACATCATGATTAGTATATGGTTTTACAAAGAATTTTCTCATGAAGAACATGCCTAGATGAGAAAAAGTCCCCAAGTCAGAAATGAGCCTTTACTATTGTGTGGGGTGTTGTGGGGTGGAAAGTACCTAGCTGAATAGGAAGGGTGTCTGACACTGCCTACTTTGACCTTGGCTGTCTAGAAATAGTTACAAGGCCAATCCAGCTTCTACAGATTTCTGCTCTTTTCAGCTTAGGAAAAATCGTTAACTCCTCAACTGTTGGTTTACTATAGAGTAGTACTTAGAGGCTTTTTTATAAAACTTAAGGCTATCCTAAAATCTAAATTAATATGTTTTCAAAAAAGGAACCATTTTTTGAAGAGAGGGGTCAAAGCTTTTTTGGATTGGCCATCCATTCTGTGACCTGGTTTTCAGGTCACAGAAACCAACACAGAGACTTTGCAAACTACATTGGCCTTGATGGGGTCCATAGATTATGCTAACAGACTGTGTTTCTCTCTTGGCTTCCTACAACCATGAACTGGAAACTGAAGGGAGGTCCATCAATTGGGTGAACAAGGTGTGGAAAATGACTGTAGTGGTATACCATCATGCCACAAGGAATGATGAACAAGATGGTCACAAAACAACCTAGAAAGAGTTCTATGAAGTGATGCAAAGTGAAGTGAGCAGAACCAGAAGAATGTTGTACACAGTAACAATAATATATAAGGATTAACTGTAAATGATTTAATTATTTTCAGCAATGCAAGAATCCAGGATGACTTCAAGGAACTGATAATGGAAAAGGCAATCCCCTGCTATTAAAGGAATTGACAGCATCCAAATGCAGATTGAAGCATGCCATTCTCCACTTTATGTCCTCCATGAATTTTTCTTTAGGATAAGCAAATATGTATCTTGTTCCACAACATGATGAATGTGGAAATATGTATTATATGATAAAATATATACAACTTGTATCATATTACCTGCATTCTTGGGGAAGGGGAAGGAAGGGAAAAAAACACGGATTGCAAAATGTCGGAAAATGATCATTGAAAATTATACCAATGTGATCTAGAAAAATATTTAAATATATACTTTTAAAGGCTCTGAGATAGGATTGGAAGTCATGACTCCTATCGCCAAGTCCAGATCTCTATCTACTACTGTTTCTCAAATATATAGCATAATACATAATAAATGCTGCTATCTGATTAGTGTTTGCAAAATGTTTTCCCTATATTACCTTACTTAATCCTCATAACAATCCTAAGAAGGAGGTTGAATGAATTGTCCAGGATTTGTGCAGGTACTGTGCAAAGTCCTTGGGGATGCAAAGAAAGACAAATATCTGTTTCCAGCCCGCAGGAAGCCTATATTTTAATGAGTTTCTTGCAATTAATATGAAAACAATTACATGCCTTAAAAAAGGAAATGGATACAGGGTAAATGTAAAGTGATTTCAGAGGGAGGGAACTATGTGGGGAAGGGACAAAGGAGAGATAGACAGAAAGACAGCCAAAGACAGAGAGAGATTGAAAAGCCTGAAGAAGATGAGATTCATGCTAACTCTTGAAGGGAATCCGGGAAACCAGGAGACCAAGGAGAGTATTCCAGGCAGAGGAGAGAGCTGGGGAAGAGGGATATAAGAAGGATAGTGAGTGTCTTGCTCAAATAATAACAGCTAGTGAATGCCTGAGACAGGATCTGAATTCAGGTTTCTTGATTCTGAGTCAAGTTTAATAATGAAAAATAATAATAATAACTATCACTTATGTAGTACTTTAATATCTGTGAAGTACTTCACAAATATTCCTTCATTCGATCCCCACAACTCTGAGAAGTACACACTATTGTTACCCCCATTTTACAAATAAGGAAACAGATACAAAAAAGTTTAACAGTCCATATTCTCAGATATTAGATCCAGAGTCAGTGCCAATCTGAATTAGTAAATGGAGTTTCTTCACCCAGGAGTTCTTTACATCAGTGAGATCATGAGTCCAATCCCTATTACTTTCACTATTACAAGTTCTTGAGGACTGACAAGGTTATTAGAGGAGTAAGAGGCCAAGAGTAGAGAAGGGAGAAAGGAAAAGTGGAAGAGATGAACTCAATAATAATGATAACATTAACAATAAGGAGAAAAGAAGGAGGAAAGAAGAGAATGGTCAAAAGAGAAAAAAGAAAGTAGAGGAAGAAAATGGAATGATGATACAAGATGGTTTTGAAACTAGGGACACAGTGACATCTTACTTGCTTATGGCTTCAGTGATTAGTTAAGGGTTAAAAGAAAAAGAATATTACTTCAAGAATAACTTGTGTATATCTACTTGTAGAGAAAGAACAGAAATTAATAATAGCATATATAATAATAGAATAGACTATGTAATATAATAAAATAAAGGAATATATAACAATATAATAGAAATAAGCAAGACATAGTTTCATGTATACATATATTGTTTTGCAGATGATGCCTTGTACAGGAAGAGAAAGAAGGAAGGAGGAAAATACCCAGGAATTTTATTAAAAAATTTTTGTTACATTAAAATTTTCAGGTATCTTAATATAACAAACATATACATAAATAAAATTTTAAAAGGAAAAGAAAAAAGGAAGGGAGGAGGGAAACTGAGAAAGGTAAGCCCCAAAGTTAAGGGAGAGGTTCTTATTCTCCACCCTTCTGACATATATTTCTGTCTTTGATTTGTAAATATGTGAGCAGAACTAAAAGAAACTGTGGTCTTCATGCAGTATTCTGGACAACTGAATCTCCCTCCTGTGGCCAGCCCAAAGCCCCTCTCCTTCTCCAAGTAGACTTTCTCCTGCCTCCCAGCATCCTCTCAAACAATCCCCCACCATCCTAGCAAAGTGGCACAAAGTGAATCTTTGTTTCTTTGCTGTGACATAAATGATTAAATGGAACACAAATATAATCATGACAAAATAATTCATATTTAGTTTCTGACAACAGAAAGAAAATACACACACAGATACTCAAAATGAAGAGGAAAAGTCAGGGACTCTGAGGAGAGTGTCAGGAGGAGACCAGCATGGAGGATATCTGGGTAGAGCAGGATAGCCAAATTGCAGATTTTAGAACTGAGCCAGACTAATCTGGGAGATGGGAATAGGGTTGAGTGGAGGCTTAACTGGTTGTAACCTACCAAGGCTGTGTCTTAAGTAAAATGGTAAAATAAGAGGAGTTATTCAGGCAGTAAGCATTAAACACTATATGCCAAGAACCACACAAAGCACTGAGGATACCAAGAAAACTGCTCTGAAACACTCCTATTCCAAAGGAAGAGACAATGTGTGAACCACTTTGTGCATGCAAAGTATTTAGTGTCAATGAAGGGCAACCTCAGAGGAAAGGTGGATGGGAAACTGAAGTGACTAATTAGGAAAGATCAGTGCTAGGTGGGATGCTAGATAGCTCAGTAGTTATAGAGTCAGGCTTGGAGTTGGGAGGTCCTGGGTTCAAATCTTCCCTCAGAAACCTCCTAGATTTGTGATGCTGGGCAAGTCATTTAACTCCAATTGCCTAGCCCTTGCTTCTCTTCTGCCTTGGAACAGATATCAATTCTAGGGCAGAAGGTAAGGGTTATCAAAAAAAATCTAGATCCGTATTGGATGGACTTGAATGAAAGATATGGAATTTCCACTTTCTTTAGTAGAAATTGGGGGCCAATGAAGGCTATTGGAATAGAAGATCACTATTATCATAGCTATGAATTAGAAATATCTATTTTAGTTCTCAAGTCCCCTGTATATGAAAGGGTCATCTTCTGTTGGTTAGGCCACAATGCCAGGGGTCCATTTTCCAAGATAAGAAGAAATAATATCTCACATTTATACAATGTTTTTTGTTGGGTTTGGTTGGGGGAGAAGGGGAGTTGTTTGTTTTTTACTTTTCAAAGTATTTTATTTTTTAACCCTTACTTTCTGTCCTGGTAACATTTTTGGGACAAAAGGGCAAGGGCTAGGTAAACAGAATTAAGTGACTTGTCATGGAAATGCATGGCTAGGAAGGGTCTAAGGGTAGATTTGAATCCAAGACTTCCCAACTTTAGGCCTGGCCCTATCCACTACACCATTTAATTGTCCCACGCATATTCTTACAACAAGCCCGTGAGGTAAACAGGGTAAGTGTTCTTAAAACTTATTTAAACAAATGAAGAAACTGAGGCACAAAACGATGAGAGGCATTTATGTAAGGTTGCACAGGTAGTAAGTAACATAGCAGGGACTAACACCCAAGTTTCCTCGTTCACAGTGTCAGGCTTTTTTAACTCCTAAATCCATTCCTCAGTGGGTATAACAATTAAATAACACTGGGTCCAAATTCACAAATACCTGAGTTTAGTTTCAGCCTCAGACACTTCCTAGCTGTGTGACCCTGGGCAAGCTACTTAATTTCTGTTTGCCTCAGTTTCTTCAACTGTAAAAATGTACCTACCTCACAGAGTTGTTGTGAAGATCAAATGAGATGATACTTGTAAAGTGGTGAGCAGAGTGCCCAGCACATTGTAGGCATTTGATAAATGCTTGTTGTCCTTCCCTGTGATAGACTGGGAGAGGGACTAGCCTTGGAGTTCTACTCTAAGATCCATTCATTGACTCTCTGGGTACACTGGGGCAAACTGTTCAATCTATAAGTGTTCATTTCTCCATTTCTCATCTGGACCTAACTCTACTCCCTCCTCACTTGAGTGTGAGAAGGATTAAGAATACCAGAAGTTTTCCAAGTCTTCTGGAAAATGTGCTAAGCTCCTCAGAGCAAGGTATAGCTTAAATAAAAGATAAAGCCATCAGCTTCTTGAAGTTGGTAGCAAACTGTCAACCCAGCACTGAGTCAAACCAGACCTACATTCCTCATCTTGTGGACTTACTTATTCCCTTTCAAGGAACTCAAAGAATCTCCCTTCTCTTCATTGCATCAATCCTAGTAAGGTTTTCTTTTTGTTCTGCACAGAGGGAAAAGGAGGTTCAGGAACTGAATTAGAATAAAAAGACTTAGTTCCCGAGCCAATGAACACCATCCGCTCCACCCTCATGATCATTCTTCACAGAGGAGACAAACTCATTCTCTCACTGATCATCATCCCCTGATTTTTGTCATTTTTAATGTATTCCTCCAGATTTACTCTGAATTCACAAATTCAGATATTCAGGAATAGTCAAGATTTTTCCTGCCCTGGCCACAACTGGAGTTCTTCCCCACTTGGGCTCCATCTCCCCAATTCCTACTCTACCTCCTTCCACCCTATCACCTTTCCACTGAGCTTTCTCTCTCTAGGTTGGGCGCTTCAGGGTTTAGACACATGTGTCATCCATGTCCCCTGGCTACTGCCTCTCCCAACAGGATTAATCTGTGCACAGGTCGGTTAGCAGCTAAACTGAAGCTAATAACAGGTTGGCTGTGCCCTGCTGAGTAGCTGGATGTTAATGACTTCATGAGGATGTGGGGGTGGTAGAAAAGTTTGGTTAGGGAAAGTGATACCTATTCTGCCAACCTTGGGGGATGGGAAAGTGGGGTTAGAAAAGCAGGAGAGGAAATAATAGTGGGGGGGGATGTTGCTTACTGTGGCCAGAAATAGATAGAAAAGCCCTGTATGTTCATGTATGGTTTAATTCCACTCAGGGTTTGCTGTTTCAAGCCAAAGAAATATATACCAAATCCTATGACTCGGGCTTACAGGCAATAAAAGAATCTCTTTGTTTTCTTCCTGTTTCTGTTCTTTTCTCCTCTTGCTCTCCACTTCAGTGTCTTTTCCTTTCCATTGCCCCCTCTCTACAGCCTCCTTGCGCCTTCCCTACAGGAAAAATCCACATTTTTCCTATTGATTTTCTCCGTTTCAACATAAAGCATGTTGAACATCCACGATGTACAATGTTCTCTCTGTTGTGAGAGTGTACAGGTTGATGGATACAGGAGGCAGATGCTGGCTCATGTCAAATACACTTAAAGTGCTACTTCACATATCTTTGCCATGATACATACTGTTCCATTCAAATGTCTAAAGAGAAGATAGCTATTTATATCCATTCATGCCCACACAAGGGAAGTTATATTGGACTCTCTTTTCATATAGAGATCTCATTGGACCTCAAAGACACTAGTCCATCCATTTCCAAACCAGTCTTTGAGAGAGGAGAAAGATGTTTTTCCAGTCATTCTTCAAGAGAGAGAAACCTCAAGGAGCTCTGTCCACTGGTCTTCCAACACACACACACACACACACACACACACACACACACACACACCAATCAACCTNACACACACACACACACACACACACACACACACACACACACACCACAATCAACCTAACCTTCCAAAAATCTTGCCAGTCCAATGAAAGTGTGGTGATGGAATAGACTGAGCATTGTACCTACCTTTGGGATACCTGAATTTGAAACCCAGATCTAAAATGCAATAGCATTATGATCCTGTGCATTTGGCTCCCTTCTAAGCCTCATTCTTCTCATTTTTAAGATGAGATGCACTCCCTGCCTCAAATGGCTATTAAAAGAAAAGTGCTTTTTCACCCTTCAAGTTCACATGAGTTTGATTTCCATTTTCCTTTAACTAAACCCAAACTCTTCAGACCAGTTATTCATAATTTGATCCTCCCCTCACTACTCTCCAACAGGACTTTGACTCTAGCTAAATGGATTTACTCTTTGTTGCTTAAGCACACCCAATTCATTCTTCATTTTTAGCCTATCTATTCTAGTCCCTCACAATCAACAACTAAAAAGCCTTAGCACTACGGATTTAAAACTAGAAAAGAATTTAGAGATCTTTGAGTCTAGCATCCTCATTTTACAGATGAGACACATGAAGCCCAGAGAGGTTAAGTGATTTGTCCAGAGGCACAAAGGTAGTAAGTATTTGAGGTAGTAGTTAGTTCCAAGTCTTTCTCAATCCTAGTCGAGTACTTCACCCATTGCACTCTGATATCAGTTCTCTCTGTCTAATTAAAATATTCTCATCTTAGGATATCCAGATCAATTCACATTTCCTCCACAAAGGGTTTTCTAACTACTCTAGCTCTTGTTGATCTACCTTTTCTCTTAAATCCTATAGAGCCAAAGCCATATGTAACAAGAGATTTTTTAAAAAGGGCTCACAGAATAATAGAGAATCAGAGAGGTGGGGATTCTCAGAGTTCATCCAGAAGACCATCTATCTCTAGGGAGAAACCGAGAGGCAAAGATTTATTTTGAAAATAAGAAACACTGACAAAAGGTTTTGCTGCAAAAGAGAAATTTCACTTCATTGGGATAAATGCTTCTGATTTTTTGAACAATGAAAATGAGAATAATAAGATTGAAACAAATAATGGGGTTGAAATCCAACCCATGCCTGAGCAGGAACTTTATAATATCCCAAACATAAAGTTATCCAGTCTTCACTTGAAGGTCTCCTGTGCTGAAAAGTATACTTCCATTTCACTTTGGGGACAGTCATAATGATGAGAAAAATTTTCCTTACAATGAACTAAGATGTGCCTTTAATGAGTAATATGGAAATATGTTTTGCATGATAGGATAATACATGGATAACACAGATTGAATTGTTTGTCAGCTCTGGGAAGGGAGGAGGGAAAAAAGAAGAGAGACAATATGGATCATATGACTTTGGAAAACTTATGTGGAAATTTTTATTAGAATAAAATTTATTAAACTATACCTTTAATTTCCATTGTTCCTTGTTCATCTCTCTACGGTCAGGTAGGGAAAGTCATAGCCCTCTACAATATGCTAACTCTTCAAGTATTTGAAAATGTCAATCATGTCCCCCACTGTCTTTTCATGAACTGATAGTTGAAAGAATGGTCATATGGTATGACTGCCAGCACACTGCAATGTCCTCAGTCACTCTTCTCTGGACTTTCTCTAGGTTGTCAATCTCCTTCCTAAAACATTATGTCTGGAACTGAAGACAATAGTCCAGATATGATATGAGCAAAAAAATACACATTTCCTTAACAAAAGACACAATGTTTCTTGGTGAGGAAGACATATAATGGGAAGAGTGTTGTATTTGCTGTGAGACCTAAATTCAAATCCTGTCCCTGACAGGTGCTAGCTATATAATCCAGGGCAAGTCACATTTCTAAGCCTCAGTTTCCTCATCTGTAAAATGGAGATAATAATACTCTGCCAACTCCATAGAGTTCCTGTAAGGAAAGCATTTGGTTGATGTTAAGTGCTCTTGAAGTATGTTGCTATTATTAATGCAATCTAAGTTGAGCTTGATTTCGACTGCTATGCTTCATTTGCTAGAAGTGAGTTTACATTCAACCACATTAAAATTTCCAAATCTTTTTCACATTGTTTAGCCACATGTCTCCCACTCTGTACTTCTGAACTGACTCTTTCATCTCCTTATCCTATGTCCAACATTGCCACATGTTTGTGTTGTTTGTTTTTTTTTTTAATTTGAGGTTGTTCGTGAGTTCCCTGTGCAACCACAACATTTTCTTTTGATTTGTTTTTCTCTTCATCATAATCATCAATATTTATGTCACCATGATTTCATTTTTGATAAATTTCCATTCCTTTTGAGATTACTTTTCCTGTTGAATATTATGCCATGAGATCTTGTTAATCATCTCTCTGAACTCATAGACATCTGTGCTTAGTGTCATGAGACTAAACCTGATATTTCTCTCCTTAGCTATCACAAGAACCAAGATGATAATGTCCTCCCACAATTCTCATAATTTCTATTTGGTGGCCACTTATTATTTTGGTCAAAATCAATAGCAATTCCTCTTATCATCTTCTTGACCTTCTGAGAGTGTATTTTCTTTCTTCAAATCATGATTAATGTACTGTATCCTCACAACAGGACATAATCTATTTGAAAACAGGAAAAAGTGTTTTCCCCTTTGTTTTTGCATTCTCAGCTTATAATGCAACCCTGTGAACACAGTAGGCACTTAATAAATGCTTTGGGGTGATTAAGCTACCATCAAAATAAGTATGGGCATTGATAAAGTACACTGGAAAGAATAATAAACCTTTGCAGTCCTAAGACATGAGTTAGATTTCCATCTTTGCTACTGACTGTCTATTTACAAATCACTTCACTTTTCTTTGCCTCAGTTTCCTTACTTATTAAATAAAAATCATTGGATTTCATGACCTCTAGGGTTCCTTCCATAACCAGAGCTAGAATCTTTATTAGGAATTTATCCACTGCTCTGCTTTTCATAAAAGAAAGCTCATCCCAGATTGTCCAAATAGTTAAAAGTCCCTCACCACTATTATATTTCCAGGAATAGTTTTATGATTCATTTCCAAAACTCAGCTTCCAACTGCTCTTTCTGGCTTAGTGGTCATCACAATATCTCTTCCGTTTCTCCCCTCCCCCTCACACATTGTTTCTTAACCAGTTGTTCTCCATCATGCTTTCTCATTCTAGGTCATAGATTTCCACAGTCATATACTTTTTTGATATATAATGATACATTTCCTTCTGTCTTATCTATTCTGTTCCTTCCCTTTGAACCTTCTCATTTTTAAGCTAAAAAAGCCTGAATCTCAGAGAAATTAAGAGTTATTTGAGGTTTCACAAGTTATAGAGCTGGCATTCCAACCTATGTTATCTGACATTAAAGCCAATAATTTTTCTGTTATGATTCATAGCTCCAATTCCCAAGATCATCATTTCTAATTTCTATGCCCAGTGACATTGTCTCTGGCACCTAGGCACTCCAGTGTTCAAATGGTTCTGGATGCATGATTCTGTCACTAGACCATGTCCACTTGATACTAGATAACCAACAAACAGAAGAAATCCTGGAAGATAGCTTCATTTGCCACAGACACATCAACATTGGGGCATAATGGAATATATCACTTCTAGGAAAGTAGTCCTATGCCTGAAGCTGAGAGAACACTTCTTAATGGTTTGAAAGGTATTCATCACCCAGCTTCAAGGGTTCTGATTCAATCCATTCAAGGAAAAGGAGAAGTTTCACCATGGTCTTCTGCAGGGACCACAACCGATTTACAATACTTATTAAGTTACTCCTGGGCAAATGGCAAAGAAGGTACCTTCAGTTTGTTCACATCCTCTTTCTGTAACTACTTTTCTTTCCCCACCATAAATTCCAGTCAAACCATCTTCATCTTCTCCCATCTTCCCACCTACTTAAACATCTTACTGCTCAGTTCTGAAAGAGCTATTTAGAACTTATTCACCCTAAGAAATCAGGGCCTTAAATGTATTATTCTCTCACCCCTATGGGGCAATACATAACCCTGGGGAATGAATAATAATAGATTCACATTTTTATAACTTTAATTCTTAAAAAGCACTTCCTTTCCAGACAACTCAGGGAAACAGGGAGTGCAAATAGTATTGTGCCTATTTTATAAATTTAAAAAAAAAGTGGGGATCTGAGGGGTTAAATGATAGAACATGGCCAGATAAGCCACCTCCCCTTGGGTAGGGGTTCTTAGCCTTTTTGTGTGGGTGTGATAAATCCCTCTGGCAATTTGACAAAGTCTATGGAGCCCATTCTGTTTTTAAATAGTTGGAGAAAATGCTAAGTTTCAGTTAGAATCTAGTTTTAAAAAAGACCTTTTATTCCTCTTTAAAATTCATAGACATCCCCCCACAAAAAGAAGACTACTAAGGTAAAAAAAATCCTGTCCTTTAGACAAAAGGAGGGACCCATCCACAGAAATAGCCAAAGTAACTGATAACAGTTATAGCTAACATTTACATAGTGCTTTAAAGTTTCCAAAACATCTTATCTACATAAACTCCTTTGGCCTTCACAATAATCCTGTGATGTAAGTTATACAAGTTGCATTATTCCCATTTTATGTATGAAAAAAGGGAAACTAGGTGATTATGAGGTCATACAACTAGTATCATAAGCAAGACAGAAGCCCAGGTCTCTTCTATCTCAAGGCCCGGAATTTTTTCCCTTCAAAACACTGCCTCTCTGATGAATCCATGTGGCTTGCCACTAACATAGGGAAATGGAGAGCCTAAGATGAGCATTAAGAGGCTGTGGCTGTGGAATGTTCATGTGGCTCAACAATAACCTACTTTCAAAAAGTAAAGTGAGGAATATTATTGAGCAAATGTCTGACCAAAAAAGGCAGTGGGAACAAAAGAAGTCAGGTACAAAGACTTAATGATACACCACTACTCATGAAAAGTATTTTTTTAAAGCCCTGGAAGGTCTCCAACATATTGTCTAGCTCTTCTGTGGTTAATTTGTGAAAAAACATGGGCAAGAATTGCACAAATTGAGAAGGTTTAGATGAGTTGGGATCAGCACTGATAGTGGTACCAACCACATTGATAGAATTATAGATTCATTCATGGAAGTATAAATTCCCTGAATATAAGCTTTGTCTCTCCTTTAAATTTGGACATGAACTATGTTAAATGGCTCTCACAAGTTCAAAGAACTAGCATATATCAGAACTGGGACCTCAGTGTAAGTCTTCAGATCACACAAGATCTAAGTTGAATATTTTGCATCAGTGGCAGGCAGACAGAAATGTTTTGAGAAAAGGGACCTTTCCATAACCTCTCAAAATGTACCAAGCAAGCAACCATTTTTATAATATTGGCAGAGATCTAGGGATCAGAAATGGCCTGGGAAGTGCTCAATGTTGGTTTCCTGTCTCAGAGGCCATAGTTCTCTAGTGTCTGCTAGCACTTTTCGTAAGGGAAACTATAAGTTAGAGACTTCCTAGCAATGGTTATACCCTTTACTCTGCATCAGCAGAAAGGCAAAACAGACTGTAACCTAATCTTTCCCTTCTGAATTTCCCTGGGGATGGAAAGGAGAAGGGGGAGGAGGTGAGAAGGAGTTGCCTGAATATTTTTACAAAACCTATCTGAAGACACAAATTATCTACATCTGATTTCATTCAGCAGTCCTGTCTATCTAAGACCTTTTCCAATGCATTCAGAGTAAAGAATAAAATATTTTCCCAAAGGAGATTATAGACTAGGATAAAAATTTCCCATGTCCCTGTCCAAGGTGCTAAGTAAAGAGACAGAGAAAGAAAAAGCTGCCACTTCTAACAAGGCTTGTAATTTTTCTGCATTCTAATTTAGAAGGGGGTGTGAGAGAGAGAATATTGGGACTGGAACTGAGACTTGAAGAAGAGAAAGGAACAGTGAAAACTCTCTGGCCTTCAGATAAATTGACATATCTGCTAAAAACAGATAGGCATGGTCTGTCCAGGGTTATATTAATTCCATATGTGAACACAAGCTATTGTGAGAATTGGGTGATGGTTAGACATAAGTGTTCCCACCTGTTTTTAGCACTATAGTAAGAGGGGGAGACATACAGGCCACATATGATGAAAAGGAGGACTTTTTTTAAGCAAGGAAAAAGGCTATCTACTTCCTGGAGTTTGGCAGCTAAGTCACTCAAAGAGCTCCAGCCAGAGTTCTTTAGACTAGGTATCACTTACCTGACCTACACAACAACAAATCTTGATTAAATAATTTCTGTGTGCAACAAGTTCTGCTTGTTCCTAGGAGGAGATACAAAGTACAGATAAGACATCATTTCCTAATCTCATGGCATTTATGATATAGTAAAGGGATAGACATATATACAAATACTTCAAGTATAAAATATTATATTACGTAAATAAGTCAGTCAGTCAATAAATATTTTTAAACATCTACTATGGGGCAAGCACTGTGCTAAACTATAGAGATATAAAGAAAAGCAAAAGATAATCCCTATTCTCAAGAGATTGTCTAATGAGGAAGTCAACATGAAAATAGCTATGTGAAAACAAGCTATATGCAGAGTAATTTGTAAATAATCAACAGAGCAAAGGCACTAGAATTAAGGGGGATCTAGAAAGGCTTGCAAAAAGAAGGAGGTATTTTAGCTGGGACTTAAAGGAAGCCAGAAGGTAGAGATGAAGAGGGATGGCATTCTGGGCATGGGGAACAGCCAGGAGTTGAGAGATGGAATATCTTGTTCGAGGAACAGGAAGGAGGACAAGATCACTGAATCGTAGATTATGTGGATAAAAAGTGTGAGAAAATTAGAAGGGGGAAAGGGCTTGATGCACCAAAGAAAAGGTCTTTGATCCTGAAGATCATAGGGAGTCACTGGGTTAAGTAAATAGGGTGGGGGTGGGGGGAGAGGGAACTTGGTCAGACCTATGCTCTGTGAGTATCACTTTGGCAGCTGGGCAGAACATGGATCAGAGTGGCAGTGGAGACTCATGGCAGGCAGATCAACCAGCAAGCTATTCCAAAGGTCCAGATGTGAGGTAATGAAAACCTGAACCAAGGTGATGGCAATGTCAGAGAAAGGAAAGAGGCATATTTGAGAGACGTTTCAAAGGTCAGAATCAGCAAGCACTGGCAACAAATTGACTATAACAAGAGAAAGGAATTAACATAGGTATAAAGTCTGGATTATTGAGAGGCTGGTGGTACCCTCAATAGGAATAAAAAAAGCTATAGAGAGGAGAAAATTTTGGGAAAGAAAAGTTCCATTTTGGACATGTTGAGTTTAAGATATCTAAAGGACAGCCAGATTGGGATGTTCAATAGACAATTGGAAATATGAGAATGGGTGACAGGAGAGAGATATTAAGGCCAAATAAGTAGATTTGAGAATCGCCAGCATAGAATTAAAGTTTGAATCCATGAAGCTGATGAGATCATCAAGACAAATAGTATAAAGGAGAAGGGAAGAGACATAGAAATACAAACCAAACATCTTTCATGATTGGAGGTGGGGAAGATCATTAATAATGTGATAATGAGGAAAGACTTCCTGGAGGAGGCAGTGTTTTAATTAAGTCGTAAAAGATGAGTAGGATCTCTACAGTAAAATAGGAAAACTAGGGCTTTCTCCCTCTCTTCTTCCCCATTGCTTTCACTTTTTTCAGATTTAAATATTTTTTTTTAGAAAATTTTCCATGGTTACATGATTTCTGTTTTTACTTTCCCCTTCACCTCCCTTTCAACCCCTCCCCCCATATCCAATACACATTACCACTGGTTTTAACTTGTATAATCAGTCAAGACTTATTTACATATTATTGATAGTTGCATTGGTGTGGTCATTTAGTGTCTACATCCCCAACCATGTCCACATCAACCCATGTGATCAAGCAGTTGTTTTACTTCTGTGTTTCCACTCCTGCAGTTTTTCCTCTGAATGTGGGTAGCGTTCCTTTCCCTAAATCTCTCAGAATTGTCCTGGGTCATTGCATTGCTGCTGGTACAGAAATCTATTACATTCAATTTTAACACAGTGTATCAGACTCTGTGTACAATGTTCTTCTGGCTCTGCTCCTTTCACTCTACATCAATTCCTGGAAGTCTTTCCAGTTCACATGGAATTCCTCCAGTTTATTATTCCTTTGAGCACAATAGTATTCTATCACCAGCATATAACACAATTTGTTCAGCCAGTCCCCAATTGAAGGGCATAACTCGTTTTCCAGTTTTTTGCCACCACAAAAAGCACATCTATAAATATTTTTGTATAAATCTGTTTATGATCTCTTTGGGGTACAAACCTAGCAATGCTATGGCTGGATCGAATGGCAGGCTGTCTTTTAGAGCTCTTTGAGATAGTTCCAAATTGCCATTCAGAATGGTTGGATCAGTTCACAACTCCACCAGCAATGCAATAATGTCCCAATTTTGCCACAAACCCTCCAACATTCATTAATCTCCCCTTCTATCATTTTAGCCAGTCTGTTAGGTGTGAGATGGCACCTCAGAGTTGTTTTGATTTTCATTTCTCTAATTATTAGAGATTAAAAACATTTTCTCATTTGCTTATTGATACTTTTGATTTCTTTATCTGAAAATTGCCTATTCATGTCCCTTGCCCATTTATCAATTGGGGAATGGCTTGATTTTTTATACAATTGATTTAGCTCCTTGTATATTTGAGTAATCAGACCTCTGTCAGAGTTTTTTGTTATAAAGATTTTTCCCAGTTTGTTGTTTCCCTTCTGATTTTGGTTGCATTGTTTCTACAAAAACTTTTTGATTTAATATAATCAAAATTATTTATTTTACATTTTGTAATTTTTTCTAACTCTTGCTTGGTTTTAAAATCTTCCCTTTCTCATAGATCTGAGAGGTATACTATTCTATGTTCACCTAATTTTCTTATACTTTCCTTCTTTATATTCAAGTCATTCACCCATTCTGAATTTATCTTGGTGTAGGATGTGAGATTCTGATCTAAACTTTATCTCTCCCATATTGTTTTCCAAATTTCCCAACAGTTTTTGTCAAATAGTGGATTTTTGTCCCAAAAGATGGGCTCTTTGGGTTTATCATACACTGTCTTGCTTTTGTCACTTACCCCAAGTCTATTCCACTGATCTTCCCTTCTGTCTCTTAGCCTGTACCATATTGTTTTGATGACCACTGCTTTATAGTATAACTTAATATCTGGTACTGCTAGGCCACCTTCCTTCATATTTTTTTTTTCATTATTTCCCTTGATATTCTTGATCTTTTGTTCTTCCAAATGAACCTTGTTGTAGTTTTTTCTAATTTAGTATGGCACTAAATAGGTAAATTAATTTGGGTAGAATTGTCATTTTTATTATGTTACTTCATCCTACCCATGAACAATCAATGTTTTTCCAATTGTTTAGATCTCCAATTGTTTTTTGGAAAGTGTTTTGTAGTTGTGTTCGTATAATTCCTGTGTTTGTTTTGGTAGTTAGATTCCTAAGTAGTTTATATTGTCTAGGGTGATTTTAAATGGTGTTTCTCTTTCTACCTCTTGCTGCTGTGATGTCTTGGAAATATATAGAAATGCTGATGATTTATGTGCATTTATTTTGTATCCTGCAACTTTGCTAAAGTTGTTGATTATGTCTATTAGATTTTTATTTGATTCCCTAGGATTTTTAAAGTAGACCATCATAGGGGGCAGCTGGGTAGCTCAGTGGATTAAGAGTCAGGCCTAGATATGGGAGGTCCTAGGTTCAAATCCAGCCTCAAACACTTTCCAGCTGTGTGACCCTGGGCAAGTCACTTGACCCCCATTGCCCACCCTTACCACTCTTCTACCTATGAGCCAATACACAGAAATTAAGAGGTAAAAAAAGTAGACCATCATATCATCTGTAAAGAGTGATAACTTAGTCTCCTCATTGCCTACTTTAATACCTTCAGTTTCTTTTTCTTCTCTAATTGCTATTGCTAGTGTTTCTAGCACAATGTTAAATAATGAAGGTGATAGTGGGTTTCCTTGTTTCACACCTGATCTTATTTGGAAGGCTTCTACTTTATCCACATTGCATATGATGCTTGTTGATGGTTTTAGATATATACTGTTTATTATTTTTAGGAAAGGTCCTTCTATTCCTATATTTTCTACTGTTTTCAATAGGAATGGATGTTGTATTTTGTCAAAGGCTTTTTCAGCCTCTATTAAGATAATCATGTGTTTTTTTGTTGGTTTGCTTGTTGATATGGTCAATTATGTGAATGGTTTTCCTGAAGTTGAACCATCCTTGCATTCCTGGTATAAATCCCACCTGATCATAATGAATAATCCTCGTTATCACTTGCTGGAGTCTTTTTGCTAGTATTCTCTTTAAGTTTTTGCGTCTATGTTCATTAAGGAGATTGGTCTGTAGTTTTCTTTCTCTGTTTTTGGTCTATCTGGCTTTGGAATCAGTACCATATTTGTATCATAAAAGGAGTTTGGTAGAACTCCTTCATTGCTTATTATGTCAAATATGTTCTATAGTATTGGAATTACTTTTTCTTTGAAGGTTTGATAGAATTCACTTGTGAATCCATCTGGTCCTGGCGATTTTTTCTTAGGGAGTTCTTTGATGGCTTGTTCAATTTCTTTTTCTGATATGGGATCATTTAAATATTCTATTTCTTCTACTGTTAATCTAGGCAATTTATATTTTTGCAAATATTCATCCATCTCACCTAGATTGCTATATTTATTGCCATATAATTGCACAACAGTTTTGAATGATTGCCTTGATTTCCTCTTCATTAGAGGTGAGGTCTCCTTTTTCATCTTTGATAGTGATGATTTGGTTTTCTTCTTTCCTTTTTTTAATTCGATTGACCAGTACTTTGTCAATTTTATCTCTTTTTTCAAACTACCAGCTTCTAGTCTTATTTATTAATTTAATAGTTCTTTTACTTTCAGTTTTCTTGATTTCGCCTTTAATTTTTATAATCTCTAATTTGGTATTTAGCTGGGGATTTTTAATTTGTTCCCTTTCTAGTTTTTTAATTTGCATGCCCAATTCATTGATCTTTGACCTCTCTAATTTGTTAATACATGCACTCAAGGATATAAATTTCCCCCTGAGTACTGCCTTAGCTGCATCCCACAGAGTTTGGTAGGATGTCTCATCATTGTCATTCTCTTCAATGAAATTGTTGATTTTTTTCTATGATTTCTTCTTTAACTAACTGGTTTTAGAGAATCATACTATTTAATTTCCAATTAGTTTCTTATTTGCCTGTCCATGTGGCCTTACTAATTATTATTTTTATTGCATTATGATCTGAGAAGGTTACTTTTATTATTTCTGCTCTTTTGCATTTGTTTGCAATATTTCTATGCCCTATTACATGGTCAATCTTTATGAATGTACCATGTGCACCTGAAAAGGTGTATTCCTTTTTGTCCCTATTTATTTTTCTCCACATATCTACTAAATCTAATTTTTTAAATTTTTTTAACCCTTAACTTCTGTGTATTGACTTATAGGTGGAAGAGTGGTAAGGGTAGGCAATAGGGGTCAAGTAACTTGCCCAGGGTCACACAGCTGGGAAGTGTCTGAGGCCGGATTTGAACCTAGGACCTCCCGTCTCTAGGTCTGGCTCTCAATCCACTGAGCTACCCAGCTGCCCCCTAAGTCTATTTTTTCTAGGATTTCATTCACCTCTATTATCTCTTTCTTATTTATTTTTGGTTTGATTTATCTACATCTGAAAGAGGAATATTTAGATCTCCCACTAGTATGGTTTTACTATCTATTTCCTTCTTGAGCTCTACCAGTTTCTCCTTTAGGAATTTGAGTGCTATGCCATTTGGTGCATACGTGTTGAGTACTGTTATTTCCTCATTGTCTATACTGACTTTTATCAGGATGTAATTACCTTCTCTGTCTCTTTTAATCAGATCTATTTTCACTTTGGCTTTCTCAGAAATCATGATTGCCACTCCTGCCTTCTTTTTCGCATTTGAAGCCCAAAAGATTTTGCTCCAGCCCTTGACCTTAAATCTCTGTATGTCCACCTGCCTCATATGTGTTTCTTGTAGACAAGATATGGTAGGATGTTGGTTTCTGATCCACTCTGCTATTTGCTCCCATTTTATGGGTGAGTTCATCCCATTCACAGAGTTTTATTTATCAGTTGTATATTCCCCAACATTTTGGTATCCTCCCCTAGTTCTACCTCTTCTTCTTATGCTATTTCCTTTGAAACCAGTGGTTTGTTTTAGAACAGTCCCCCTTGTCCCCTCCCTTGATTTACTTCCCTTTCCACCCCCTCCCTTATTATTCCCCTCTTTTTATTTTTAAGGCCTAGTGAATTCCCTCCCCCCTCTCCTCCCCTCTCTTTTTTGACCTCCCCACTCCCCTGCTCTCCTTGGTTAATCCCTTATGACTTTCTCAGTAGGGTTAGATAGAATTCTATATCCCAATGGATATAGCTACTCTTCCCTCTCAGAGTTAATTCCTCTGAGAGTAAGGTTTAAATATTACCACTTAATGCTCTCTTCCTCTCTTTCTTATAATAGTATTCATCCCCTCCCTTTCCCATGCTGTCTTTATGTGGTATAGAATATCCTATTTTTCTTATTCATTCAAGTTTCTCTAGGTGCCATCTACTATTCACCCCCCCTCTTTTTTTCCCTGCCCCATCTCATCTTAGACCAATTACTGCTCCAACCTCTCCCTATGAATAAAATTCTTCTAATTACTATAATAGTGAATACAGTTTTCGAAAATTACACATAACATTTCTCCGTATAGGAATACAAATAATTTGATCTTATTAAGGCCCTTAAAGAGGCAAATTTAAAAATAAGAGTTTTCTTTCTTTCCCCTCTGTTTCTTATTTACCTTCTCATGTTTCTCTTGGTTTTTGTAGTTGGATATCAAACTTTCCATTTAGTTCTGGTCTTTTCTGTGCAAATACTTGGACATCTTCTATCTTGTTGAATGCCCATAGTTTCCCCTGGAAGTATATAGTCAGTTTTGATGGGTAGGTGATCCTTGGTTGTAAACCCAGTTCTCTTGCCTTTTTGAATATCATATTCCAAGCCTTGGAATCTTTTAATGTGGAGGCTGCCAGATCCTGTGTGATCCTGATTGGTGCTTCTTGATATCTGAATTGTCTCTTTCTGGCTTCTTGTAATATTTTTCTTTTACTTGGAAGCTCTTGAATTTGGCTATTATATTCCTGGGGGTTGTCTTTTCAGGGTCTAGTGTAGAGGGTGATCTATGGAACCTTTCCATGTCTATATTGCCCTCTTGTTGCAGAACTTCAGGGAAGTTTTGCTGAATAATTTCTTTTAGTATGGAGTCCAAATTTCTATTAATTTCTGCTTTTTCAAGAAGATCAATGATTCTCAAATTGTCTCTTTTAGACCTGTTTTCTTTATCTGTCAATTTCTCAGTGAGATATTTCATGTCTCCTTCTATTTTATCAGTCTTTTGACTTTGCTTTATTTGTTCTTGCTGTCTTGAGAGATCATTAGCTTCTACTTGCCCAATTCTGGTCTTTAGAGAAAATCATATAATCTTATGATTTTCCTTTTCGGTTTGGTCTATACTTTTTTCCAGCTGTTTAATTTTGGTTTCCAATTTGCTTACCATTTCTTTTGATTTGGGGGCATCTTTCTCCAATTGTGAGTTTCTGTCTTCTAACCTGTTAATTTCCTTTTGAGCTATTTCCCACTTCTCTTGCCAAATCTTTTCTGTCTTTCTCATGATCTTAGATTTTTAACTCTTCAAGAGCTTGTGACAAATTTTCATTTTTTGGGAAGGTTTGGAAGTGATTACTTGTTTGTTCTCCTTTGCTCTATTTGCTCTATTGTCTGAATTTTTTTCTATGTAAAAGTTGTTGAGTGTTAAAGATTTCTTCTTGCTTTTTCTCTTTTAGGGTCCTTGTGCCGGGCTTGCCATTATTATTATTATTATTATTATTATTATTATTATTATTATTATCATTTCTTTCTCAGTCAGCAGTCTGGGTGAGGCAAACAGGGTCTCTACCTATGGAGCTGTGGAGCAGTTTTCACCTCAGTCAGAGAGCCATGAACCCTCTCAGCTTTATCTTTGAGGCCACAGTTGGTCTGCACTCTCTAGGCTCCTGAGGTCTCAAGTCTAGTTGTTCTCAGGGTCAAGCTTCCTGGTAATCCCCTTGCTTGCTCCTCTGCCAGTAGCTCCTTTAGCAGTCTCAGGGCATTGCTTCCACAGTCATGTACCCCTCTGCATTGGGTCCCCACCCAAGGTCCACACCTGAGCTCAGGGTCTGTGTTCAAAGTCAGGTTCTTAGCCTCTTGGGGTCTTGAGTCTTGCTGCTCTTGGGAGTAGGCTCTGGTGATCCCAGGTAGCTGCCAAGGATTTAATGGGTGCCCCAAACTTGCTCTATCTCTTGTGTGCTGGCTTTGGCCCTGTAGGTGGTATGGGAGGAGGGGGTTGCTCACCTCGCATTTTAGTGAGAGCTATTTCACTCCCTTATAGCATGGAAATGCCCTGATCCCACTTACCTTCAATTCTGAGCCCTGTTGTGGGGTCCCTTCATTCATCTGGGTTTGTTTTTATGTTCTCTTGTGGAGTCCTATATGTGCAGGTTAGGATAGGTTAAGCATCTGCTTTTTACTCTGCTGCCCTCTAAACCTGTAAGCCCCCCACCCCATTGCTTTCTAACCCCTTCATAAGTCATAAAGGGAGAGAGAACATTCCAGAAATAAATAACAAAGGCAGGACATAAACAGGGGATGGTAAGCAGTCCAGTTTGGCTGGTGCATAGAATACATGGACAGATGGTATTTCATTCTTTGGCAGACAGACTTTTCACCAAGGATAAATAATTGCTCTGGTGCTAAGTTGAGGAATAAGAGGAATGGAATTACATCTTTAACCATAGACTACTAAAATTCCAGTAACAGTGCTCAGATCCTTCACCCACTTTCTGAGGGACAGAAGAAATGGGCTAAAGATCAGCAAAACCACAAAGTTGATAGAGTTTAGCTTTGTGCTTATCATCCCTCAGAGAAGTTTCTTTCTGTATTCTGGCCTCACCTCCCCTGGTTTAGGAAGAAGGCAGATCTGATGAATTGAATCTGAATTAGTTTAATGTTAATCCTCCCAAAAATATTTCCATTTGAAAAGAGGATCTTAAAGTAAAGGGAACGTAAGAAATGCCTTATAAAGCTGAAGGTTCAAACTCTGTGTCAAAGGAGTAGGGATGGCCTGGGGAAACCTTTGGAAGGGAAAAGGAGCTCCTTCAATGCCCTCAAATCTTACCTTAGGTCCATAAAAAAGGCAGGTTTTTCTTTTCACTATCCTGAATACATGACAAAAGTCCAAAGGATGCTTTTAAGGTTGCTGGTAGAGCATAATAAAGGCAGGAATTTGTTGTCTACATAGGTGGCTCCATATGTATCCCTTCATCACACTGGTTGCCTATATCTCTTTCCTCTCCCTATGGGTTGTACAGTAACCTGTGGGATAGCCCTCCCTTATATGCATAAGGGAATCTTTTCTTATCACTTTATCTCCTGCAACTTTTGATTAAATGTCTTGTTTAACTAACGTTTCTTCTGGAAAAGAATTCATCTGCCTGGTTGGCCTGGTAAAAGTAAACATCTCCACAGGGGCTAGTGAGCTATGGTTTTGAGTAGTTGCTGGCCCATTCATTGAATGCCTCAAATCTGGGGTAGATTTTCTGGGTAATCATCTGAGATACAGGTATTCCAGCTGTTACAGGCCTATGCATCCTGTGGTTAAGAGAGCATATTGAGAGAGTCTATGGAACAGGCTCAAAGCCATGGTAGAAAGAGGAAGGATTAATTCAAATCAATGACCCAGTAATAATGAAAAGGGGGGCACAGAAGGAGGGAGACCTTCCAAAGAGGCAGAGGAAAAAAGGAGAAGTGGCAGGGGGGACAGAGGAAAGGGATGTCCAGAATAAAGGATGGAAGGAGGGAAAGATTAAACAAAAAACATAGACACACACACACACACACACACACACACACACACACACAAAACCACAAACACACACAAAAAACCTTCAGCAGAGACTACAAATGAATTAAAGTTGTTATGGCAACTGGAATTGTGTGGGCGGGCTCTCCTGCTTCCTGAATTTACACAATTAAAGTATGCTTTCTTCACTTTGGCTAACTAATTAATAATGTCCTCCAAATATGTCTAATCTTCTAGCCATCATTCATCCTGGTTTCCTTTGAATAGCTAGAGCCCTTGTTTATTCATACATTTACTTAATTATCTATCTATCTATGTATGTTTGTGTGTTTGTTTGCTGGTTAGCTTGTCTGGAGAGCTGGCTCCCTAATCTGATCTCTGAGTGAGGGTTGGGTTAGTATGCTTTGACCTCACTGAACCAAAACTAGCTTCAGGAGATATCACTTCATTTCATCCAGCAGAGGCAGTAGAACTCAGGTTCCCCCAAAGTAGGGTCTCCTTTCCCTTGTAAATAAATCTGCACCTCTCAAAAGACTCCAGATAGAGAAAGGACAAGGTTTGATGAAAGCAAGAGGGAGGTCACTTTCGTAGAATCCCATATTCTAGTTCCATGTTCACCCATAAGGTAAAGACCTTGGGGTGGCCACCAAATGAGGTAAGAGGCGGGAAACAAAACTGGTGGGTTGTCTTGTAGCTTGACGGGCCAAGTATTGATTTGGGTTTAGGTTTTTGTTTTGTTTTGTTGCTTTTTTTATTATTTAATAAACAAAATAAAAGAGAAACTTTGGTAGAAATGGGATTCAGCATCTTAGCTGATCTTCCCTGGGGAAATACATTACCCATAACAGTGTACACAAACATAGTTCCACATGCAGCCTCAGCCAGCTGGCAGCAAGAGGCCCTGCTCAATCTCCCCAGGGAAATAAATTCCAATGTATATGTATCTCTATCTATATATACATACACAGAAAAGGTCAGATCTCATCTCCTTGAGAGCTCCCTTCGATTGAAATTAAAAAGCAGCAGTTTAGGTATTGACTCCCCAGCAAAAGGAAAGAGCAAATGAATTTGAGGATTCTGGGGAAATATCAGGATCACCAAACGGTCCAAGTACCAGGATGGCAAAGAATGTCAGCCTAAGCCAATGGATAAGAAAGTGAGCCAATCCACAGCCAGGGAAATCCAACCAGTGTGTAGAAACTGAGAGCCCAGTTGTTACCTGTGAATCATCTCAAGTAATCTATTCTTCAGAGAAGCATCTGTCTGCTTCATAGTGCTTAGCAAAGGACCTAGTACCCAGCAAGCACTTAATTGACTTGTTTGACTGACTCATCACTTCAAAACTGGTCCAGTATTATAAGAATAAGTCCTACTATATGGACATTTATAATTTAAGACTGGAAGAGGAGTCAGTCACCTGGGTCACTTAGGGCTTGGCCTGGTGGTCTGTTGGGTGAATAAATTTTGAATGGAGCCAATAAATGTAGATCAATTAGGACTGTATTCTAGGACACTGATATGAGGAGTACCCACTTCTTGTAGCCTACTAGCCCCTCCCCATGAGACTTCACTGTTTCTACCCCTTTGATGTCCTATTATTTGAGTTCTGCCTTCTGCCATGATCACATCACACTTACCTTTGTCCCATATCCTTTGACCTCCTCTCTAGGGTTGGTGGCTGGGCTACTCCTCTTCCAGCACTAGATTTCTATGGACTTTCCTCTCCCCCATTCCATACCTTTCATTAGGTACAACAGAGATCAGCAGCAATATTGGAATATATGGGTTGAGGTGTAATTCTGAGCTCTCTCCATATCCTAAGTGAGATTTTCTCTGGCCCAGCTCTGCTCTAGTCTTCCTTCTTTCACCATCCTCAGCATCAAAACCTATCAAGACCTCATAAAACCCCAAGTGATCTTTCTCCTAACCCATAAAGTCCCTCTTAGGGTCTCCTCTCTGCCTCCATGGAGTCCTGTGTCCCAAACTCTAAGATCTCTCCCCTAGGTCTTCTCCCCCCTCTCCAAATGAATTTATCCCAGATGCCAGAATTCCTTCTTATGGCTCTTTTTCTGAGCAAAGGATTAAGAAAGAAGGGATTAGCAGTGTCCTTTCATCTCACAAAATTTTAAAGGAACATTGAGAACAACTCCATTGCCATATTGAGAATAGAGAGAGAGAAAGAGAAAGAGTCTGAATTCCAGAGACCATTTGAAACCAGATACAAACATTCATGAAGCGGGCAGGAGGAACAGTTCACAGGAATCCGGCTTCATCCATGAAGACTTCTGTGAAATGGAAAGACCACCCGATAGAATCAGAATATCTGGGTCCTTGCTGCAACCCTGTCACTAACTCTATGAGTTGTCTTAGGTAAATTACCTAACATCTCCACTTCTTTACTACTCATTCACTCCTTGATCCTTTATAATCTAATACCTATTACAATTTTATTAAAACTGAAATGACTTCCTTAGCAGTGCCTTCTTGTACTTCTTTTCCTTGACCTTCTATAATACTGTTGTGCAGCTGACTTCTTTGATGTTTCTTCCTCCCTTAGTTTCAGAGATAACTCTCCTTGTTCTCTTCCTGTCTCTCTAACTGATCCATTTCTATCTCCTTCACTATCTCACCTCTCTCTTCCTAATCCCTTTAGGTTGTCCTTGGTCCTATTGACTTCTCTCTATAAACTCTTCCCTTCACTCCCATGGCTTCAGCTATTACCTTCATGTGGATTACTCTCAACTTTATATCTCCTCTCCTGACCTCTCTTCTAGGTTCCAGACCCACATCTCCACCTGGTCTTACCATATATACCTCAAATTCAATATATCCAAAACTAGATCAATAAACTTAACCTTCAAAACTAATTAGTCCCTCTGACTTCTCCAATTCTATCAGACATGAGCATTCACTCACCTCAACATCCAAACTTTATTCTCACTTCTATCTCACCTCCTGTATCCAAATACTTATAACATCCTCATGATTCTATCTTTTCAAATATCTTTCACATCTATATCATTCTTCCATCCCACTACCACCAACCTAGGGAAATCCTTATTATCATCCATCCAGATTACTACATCAATCTCCTACTCATTCTTCACACCTTTTGGAGACTCCTCACTGCTAGACTAATAAATCATATCATTTCTCTGTTCAAATCTCTTCAATATTTCCCTATGGTCAGTCAGCTTAGTAGGTTTAATAAAAGCCCTCCAGAGACATAAGATCAGAGAGTTAAGCAGGGAGGGACTTTATATCAATCATTCATCAACACATACGTATTAAGTACCTAATGTTCTAGGCACTGGGGATTAAATACAGTAAATGAAACAATTCCTATTCACCAAGCTTGCATTGTAAAAGGGGATGCAGCAAGGACACATATAAATATACAGAGAACAAAGAAAGAACAAGTGGAAATAAATAGAAAATAGCTAAATACAATATAACTGAGAGGGAAGGCACTAGCAGTTGGGGGAATTAAGAAAGGGTTCCCATAGAAAGTGGTGATTATGTTGTGGCTCGAAGGAAAAGAAGAGATTCTATAAAGATGGGGATGAGGACAGAAGGTATTCCAGGAATTGGAGACAGCCATTACAAAGGCACAGAGATCTAGAGTGTCCTGTAAGAAGAATAAAGGCCATTTTGGTTGGATCCTAGAGTGAAGGAAGCAATTAGTCTGGAAACATAAGTTTATAAGGAACTTTAAAAGTTAACAAAACAGTTTATATTTGGCTCTGAGTCCAAAAGGGTCCATGGGGATTGATTATGTGAGGGAGTGAGGTGACCAGATCTCTGCTTAAGGTAAAACACCTTGGAAAGATTATGAAGGATGAAATAGAGAAAGAAGGGAATTAAGGAAGGGAAATCAATCAGGACACCATTATTGGTTTGCAGACAAGTAAACTTAGAACTCTAGAAGTTCAATGATTTGCCCCAAATCATCTAAATATTATAGGTAATATTAAATTAAAAACTAAATTTTAGTTCTTGAGCTCTAGAACCATATTCCTCTGAAACACACCTGCTTCTTTCATACTTCTGTACATGTGATACAATTCTATCAAACTGAAGCAATCATAATCTATGGAATATATTTTACACTTTTTACCTCCATGGCTTTGCTTTTCTTTTTTCCCCTAATAGACTCCCCCATCATCCTTCAAGGCCAAGATTAAACACTACAGTTTCCATGAAGCTCTCCCAAATTCCTTGTTAGAAATTATCTTCCTCCAGATTCACATTTCACTTTTTTGTGCAGAATAGAATATAAGGGTATGAGATACAGTAGTTATATAGTCAAAGTCAATCTGTGTATCAATCATATCTCTTTACTAAAGTGTCTTATTCACTCCAAAAAAAGTACAGGGTATTATGTAAAATCATTACTAAATATTTGTTGAATAAATGAATTAGACACTAACCCTCAGTTTCCTCATAAACAAAATGAAGGAATAAGACTAATTCAGACAATTTTAGGGCAAAAAAGTCTCATAAATCAGTGGGTCTAATCTCCTTTTGCAGATGAGAAAGCTAAGGGTCAGTGAAAGGAAGTATCCTGTTCAAGGATCTTGTTGGTAGCAAAACTAAGGTAGAGTCCAAATATCTTAATTCTAGTGATTTTTTTTCTCTAATATGTCATCAATATTGCTCCCTTTTCCATAAAAATGTGAGATACTTTCAGAATGAGGAATCTTTTTGCAATTCTATAGATTCCTAAATATACCCCCATTTACCCTCTTATCCCATGCCCTTGTTCAAAAAGCAAAAGATGGATCCACTTGTAAGAGAGAGTCTAAAAATAAGTTAATGATCCCCTCCAGTAAATGTTAGGCAACAACGCAAATCTCTTCCTTGCTTATTGAACAAGAGCAAAAGGAGCTGGGGGTGGAGGCTGGGGATGAATTAGGATAGGGAACAAACTTCCCAGGCAAGTACAAATCAAATTCACATTAGAAATGAGGGGGCAGCTGGGTAGCTCAGTGGAGTGAGAGTCAGGCCTAGAGACAGGAGGTCCTAGGTTCAAACCCGGCCTCAGACACTTCCCAGCTGTGTGACCCTGGGCAAGTCACTTGACCCCCATTGCCCACCCTTACCACTCTTCCACCTATGAGACAATACACTGAAGTTAAGGGTTTAAAAAAAAAAGAAAGAAATGAACTCAAAAGTTCTGTCCCAAGGTGGTTCACCAATGAATCTTAGTGAACAGCTACTGTCCATCAGCCTTGCTCAGACCCAGAGAGATTATAAGAGAAGACTGAGACACATCCCTTGCCCTCAAAGAACTTTCTGGCTTGTCAAACAATGGCAGTCATAACAGAGTTCACAAATGTCTCACTGTGTCAGTTGTATGGTTCAGTTTGTAAATTTGCATAAAACAAAGGGAGACATCTTCTTTTGCTAGAGCTTTAGAGAAGGGTACTTGTAGGTGTGTTGGGACTAGAACTGGACCTTGAAGAAAGATATTTTTTAAAGAGGACAAAAGAGAAAAAAGACATGCAAGGCAGGATTTCCTAAGACAAGCTAGACAGTTCCCAGTCCAACAAAGAATTGACCAAGTCAATGAAATTTCTTAATTTGTTAAGGAGCCATCATCAAGGCCCAAATTAGGTCCTCATCAGTGGAGACAATGAGTACTCCACACAATGCCCCGGTGTGCCCAGTACAAAATAAAGGGACACCTTGGGTCCTCAGTGGAACAGAGGAGGAGGGTATTTGTAGTTCTAACCCTAAGAAAGATTCCCATCAGAGACAAGAGAGTCTAAGGAGTATCTTAAGCCTCCTGCTTCTAAAATGATACATCTGTCAAACCAAGTAATTACTTGTAATTAATTGTAATTAAAGTAATTAAGCATCACTTTGCTAAACACTAGAGATACAGAGAAAGGTGAAAGATGGTTTTAAGGACCTCATAATCCAATGGAGCACAAAGGTCCAACAGGAATGATTGCAATGATAATAATATGCATTTCTATAGCACTTGAGATTTTTCAAAGTTATTTCTTCACAATAATTGTGTGGAATAGGTGTTAGGTATATCATTACTCAAATTTTAGCAGATAAGGAAAATGAGACTGAGAATGAGGATAAGTGACATGTTGGCAGGCACAGGCAAGTGGGTAAGCTTCAGCCAGAATTCAGACTCAGGTTCTCTTAACTTCAATTCCATTTCCCTTTTCCTTACACCTTATCCACCTGCTGCCAACTTTCATCTGCTTCAAAGGCTAGTCAGGACTCCAGGGATTGCCAATCCAGGATACTCCCTAACAAGAAAGCCTCCATCTCCCCCTTACAGTCTGGGAGTCTGTCGATCTGACCAATAAAAACATCCAGGACAAACAAGCTTTCTCTGAACACCACTCACTATGGCTAATCTTCCATGAAAAACATCATTGCCCTCAACTCACAATACTCACCCATCCTTATCTCCCTCCATAGTAGCCTACCCAAGCCTGAAGACATAGAATAATAATTCACTTAGCTTCATTGATGCCAATATGTTCAGAAATATGTCAAGATCAGCCTGGGTTCTCACCAGACTGAGGGTTTAGGCAAAGGTAGCCCAGACCTAAACCACACTGAGCTAAAGATCCTGTTCCTTCCTGCCTTGAGTGCTGGGTAATGGACAATAACTTGTACAGATAGCAAGTGAGGAAAGGGAGAGGGCTCTACCAAATGGAATGTAAATGCCCTGAGGCCCCAGTGCATCCAAGATGGATTGTAAGCTCAACTTGAGATCTCTGTAACATGGCAGTCAAAAAGCTATCTTGGGCTTTGTTAAGAGAGATAGACCTCTGATAAAAGCCTAATTTCTCAAAGGCATAGAGAATTGAGTCAAATTTATAAGAATACAAAGCATTATCTTTTTGAAAAATGGTCAAAGGATATGAACAGGCAGTTCTCAAAGGAAGAAATTAAAACTATCCATAGTCATCAAAAAATGCAACAAATCATTACTGATTAGAGAAATGCAAATTAAAACAACTCTGAAACACTACCTCATACTACTCAATTGGCTAACATGATCGAAAAGGAAAATGCTAAACTTTGGAGAGGATGTGGGGAAATCGGAACACATACATTGTTGGTGGAACTATGAACTGATTCAATCCTTCTGGAGGGCAATATGGAACTGGGCTCAAAGGGTCACAAAGCTATGCTTTCCTCTTGACCCAGAAACATCACTACAAGGTCTGTATCCCAAAGAAATTAGAGATAAAAAGAGAAAACAGAGGTACTACTTATACCAAAATATTTTAGCAGCTTTTTTTGTACTTGTAAAGAATTGGAAACTGAGGCAGTTGTCCATCACTTGGGGAATGACTGAACAAGTTATAGTATATGGTTGTAATGGAATGCTATTTTGCCATAAGAAGTGATAAACAGGATGAGTTCAGGAAAAACTCAGAAACATATGAACTGATACAAAGTGAAGTGAACAGAAGCAGGAGAAAAATGTGTACAATAACAGAAATACTATACATTGATCAACTGTGAAGGACTAAACCATTATCAACAAACTAGTGTCCAAGATAACCGCAAGCATCTATTTCATGATGAAAATGCTATCCACAGCCAAAGAAGGAAGCGTTGGAGTCTGAGTGCAGATCTAAGCATGCCATCTTCCACTTCATTTCCTTCATGAGATTTCTAGTGTCTGTGTGTAATAATATGTGTCTTCTATCATGATATGAGCAATATAAAAATATGTACTGCATGGAAGTATGAGTATAACATATATCAGACTATTTACAACCTCAAGGAGGAAGAAAGGGAAGAAGGGAGAAAATCTGATTTCTAAAATGCCAGATAACAATTGTCAAAAAATTGTTTTTACATGTAACTAAAAAATAAAAGCAAATTTGTTAATTTTTTTTTAAAAAGAGAGAGACATAGATTTCAGAAATGAAGATGCAATAGTCCCACTATACACTGTCCTAGTCAGAACACATCTGGTATTATTATACTATATTCTGGGTATCACAATTTAGGAAGAACATAGATAAGCTGAAGATGGCACAGAGGAATCAGAATACTTTTTCATGTGATTATTGATAGTTTTGATTTCTTTATCTGAAAACTGCCTATTCATATCCTTTGACCATTTGTCAGCTGAGGAATGGCTTGATTTATTGTACATTTGACTTAGTTCTTTATATTTGGGAAATTAGACCTTTGTCAGAGAATTTTGTTATAAAATTTTTCCCAGTTTGTTGATTCCCTTCTAATTTTGATTGCATTAGTTTTGTTTGTACAAACCCTTTTTAATTTAATATAATCAAAGTTATTTATTTTACATTTTGTAATGTTCTCTATCTCTTGCTTAATCTTAAATTCCTTCTTTTCCCATAGATCTGACAGGTATACTATTCTATGTTCACCTAACTTATTTATGATTTCAATATTTATATTTAAGTCATTTACCCATTTTGAATTTATCTTGGTATAGGATATAAGATGTTGATCTAGACCTAATTTTACCCATACTACTTTCTGGTTTTCCCAGAAGTTTTTGTCTAATAGTGAGTTCTTGTTCCAAAAGCTGGGACCTTTAGGGTTTATCAAACACCAGCTTTCTTAGGTCATTTACCCCTAGTCTATTCCATTGATCCACCCTTCTATAGCTTAGCTAGTACTATATTGTTTTGGTAATCACTGCTTTATAGTACAGTTTAAGATCTGGTACTTAGTCCCCCATTCTTCACATTTTTTTTCATTAGTTCCTTTGATATTCTTTTTTTTAAAACCCGTACCTTCTGTCTTAGAGTCAATACTGTATATTGGATCCAAGTCAGGAGAGTGGTAAGAGCTAGGCAATGGGAGTTAACTGACTTGCCCAGGATTACACAGCTAGGAAGTGTCTGAGATCAGATTTGAACCTAGTATCTCTCATCTCTAGGCCTGGCTCTCAATCCACTAAGCCACCCAGCTACCCCCACCCTTGATATACTTGATCTTTTGTTCTTTCAGATAAACTTTGTTATAATTTTTTCTAATTCTATAAAAAAGTTTTTTGATAAATTGATAGGTATGGCACTGAATAAGTAATTAGTTTAGGTAGGATTGTCATAATTATATTAGCTCATCCTAACCATGAACAATTAATGTTTTTCCAATTGTTTAGATCTAGTTTTGTGTGAAAAGTGTTTTGTAGTTGTGTGCATATAATCCCTGAGTTTGTCTTGGCAGATAGATTCCCAAATATTTTATATGGAGTTTCTCTTTCTAACTCTTGCTGCTGATTTTAGTTAGAAATATATAGAAATGCTGATGATTTATGAGGATTTATTTTGTATCCTGCAACTTTGCTAAAATTATTAATTATAAGATGGCACAGAGGAGAACAACCAGAGTAGTAAAGAGCTGTGAGTCCTTGCCATTTGAGAAGTGGTTGAAGGAACTGAGCATATGTAAACTGGAGAAGAGAAGACTCAGAGGTCAGGCAGTCAATGAGCATTAAGAGCTTATATGTCAAGCACTTTCCAAAGCCTTGGTATTACAAAGAAAAGCAAAAACACATTGTTCCTGCCTTCTAAAGCCCTCCTTGTAATGAGGGAGGAAGAATGACAGCATGCAAGCAACTATGTATAGATAAGATTTAAAGAAAGTAGATAGAATGTAATCTCATGGGAAAGGGGAGAGGTAAAGAAGACTTGCTGACCACAACTAGCCGGGTCTTCAAGTATTTGAAGGTTGGAGAGAGAGAGAGAGACAGAGACAGAGAGAGACAGAGACAGAGACAGAGACAGAGACAGAGACAGAGACAGAGAGATTAGGATTTGTATTGTTTGATCCCAGAGAGCAGAACCTGGGGCAATGTGGGAAAATTTCAAAGAAAGATTTAGGGCAAACATGAGAAAAAACTTCTAAACAGTTACAGCTATCTATAAGAAGAATGTGCTGCAGGAGCAGCTAGCTGGCTCAGTGGATTGAGAGGCAGGCCCAGAAACAGGAAGTCCTGGGTTCAAATCCGACCTCAGATACTTCTTAGCATTGTAATCCTAGATAAACTACTTAACACCCATTGCCTAGTCCCTACTATTCTTCTGTCTGAGAACCAATATATAGTATTTAGAATATTAGAATTTTATTTTTTAAACCCTTACTTATTCTATTATTCTGTCTTAGAATAAGACAGAAGTTAAGTTTAAAAAATAAAATTAAAATAAATAATAAATATTAAATAATATGCTCCCTTGAAAGGTTTTGGATGGCCCCTTGTGAGAAGTCTTTAGACAAAAACTATATAACTACTTGTCAAGTATATAGAGTGGGCACTCCTTTGGGGTACCTTCAACTAGAAAAATGTTATGATCACGTGAATAATTCCTAAACTTTCCCATTCTCCCATCCCAAAAGCAAAGGAGAAAGGCAGTTAATTTCCATTCTATTCCTTCTTCCTATGCTCCCACTTGGTAACTTTTTTCCTCTCTAAGGCTGCCTTTAACCTTTATCATTGTAATATGATTTCACCTGGATAAATATGTGAGAGGAGAAGGAGAACACCATCTGTGAATTCTAGCGGGATATTCCTTGGCGCTCCCATCCCCATGAAGGCCCTCTCTCCGGAAAATATCTTCTATATCCTATTCCAGGGCTCATCTGTTCTGACCTTTATCTGTAAACACAGAGCTCATTCCCTTTACTTGTTCCCCAGGTGCAGAGAAAACACCAGCTTACTAGTGAAGTAGGAAGCATAGTTTGAGGGGTGCCAAGAAGGAATGTGCCATCCAGAAGAGACCTCATCTGATTATATTCCTTTCTTGTCCTTTCTATTGTCTGGCATAGTAGAGAAATTTGAGACATTGGGAATATGACCTGAAATTTTTAAAAAGGAGCCACGAATAGGCATAACTAAAGCCAAGTCCCCACCAGAGACTCGGGAGTGTCAGGGGAGTATGGATTTTTCCTGGACACAATGAAGTCTTCAGAAAGAGGGAAAATAATGACAGTCTCCTTTCCATGCTTCACTTCCCTCCCATATATTAGCCTTACCCTGCCTCTATGGATAATCTCATAACGTCAAGACAAGGAACACAGAGAGCCCTGGGGGATGGAGGCAGCCAGAACTGGAACACTATACCAGTTATCTTTCTGCTAGAGAAAGCCCCCCACCCCTCCATCAGGGAAAGAATTGGTACCATTGTACTCCAGGGCTAGAGGCCACAGAGAGGCTTCCTGTTCAAGACCCTCTTGGTTGGGCTTTCAGTTTGGAAGCCAAGATTTCCTGCAACCCAGGAACTAACTAATTCAACGAGGCATATTATTTTACGAGGGGAAATATGAAGAGAGAAAGGCAGAAGGCGCTTGGAGGAATATGGCTACCTAGATATATGAACATTTTCCTCCCTGTACTATGTGGATAGTAAGATCCATTCTCAGAAAGATTCTCTGACTTGCCTTTGATGAAGTCAGTGGCAGCCTTTCCAACAGTCTTAAATGTGATCTTTGTATCTAGAGGACACTTAAAGAAAGATGGTGGACTCTTCTTTAATAGTAATGCTTGATGTCTACAGTATCATTAATGTTTCATAAAACCTTCACATCTTTTTTCCCCTCATTTTATGTTACCAATAATCCTGTTATAATCCTGTTATAACACAAGAGAAAACAGAGGCTCGTAGACATCAATACCTACCAGGACTTAAAAACTTGAGATGCAGGATATTGAATGAAGTTGAAAGAATATTGGATTAGGAGGCAGGAGACTCAGCTATCTGTCATCAACTCTATGTGTGACTTCAGCCAAGTCCTTTCTCCAGTCAACCTCAGTTGCCTCATTTATAAAATGAGGGAGATTAACTAACTGATATTTTATCATCTCCATTTAAGGAGAGAACCCTGTTCAGACATCTCTTTACTTCTCACTGGGATGAAATGACTGTCTTCTTAGACTGTCTTCTCTGCCATGCCTCTGTATCAGGTATGCTCTTCTACCCTCCTCTAGTTTTTTATTTTTGTATTTGATCCCCAGCACTTAGCAGAGTGCCTGGCACACAACAGACAATTAATGAGTTCTTATTGATTGATTGATTGATTGATTGATTGATTTAAGCTTCCTCCTACTCTAATAATCCATAAGTCTCCTAACTCATAGTTTAGTGCTCTTCTCAGGAGGCTAAAATGCAAGCATCTGCTGCTTAAGTCCAAGAACTATATGACAAGAGTGAATATGAGCAGGTATGAGGTCCACATCCACAAATTAGCACATATAACAAAAGCTAGAAATAGTCATTGAAGATCCTGCCAAAGTATCAGAACACCCATACATAGTTGGTAGAGTTATGAATTGGTCTGACTGTTCTGGAAAACAATTTTGATTTTTTAAAGCAATTAAATGTCCACGTCCTTTGACCCAGGGATCTCACTGCTAAGTATATTATTCAAAGAAACAGAAAGGCCACATACACTGAAAGATTCATAATAGCACTTTTAAGGTAGTAAAAGGTTAGAAGTAAAGTACATCTCCACTGACTAGGCAATGGACAAACAAATTTTGGTACATAAATACCACAGAATATTACTGAGCTATAAAAAATTTGGAGAAGCATCAGAAGACATATAAACTGATGTAGAGTAGGAGACATGGAAGACAATACACACAATTACTACCATAATGTGAAAGAGAAAAAATAGTAAGAAAAGAGAAACAATTTGTGCAATTATAAGAATTAAAGTTAGCCAAAAAAAAAAAAAAAAAAACATGAGATGTACCTTTTATAGAGGAAGGGACAGCATTATAGGTGTGAAGCATTACATATACTGCCAAACTTAGTGTTTTTTAATTTTACAAAATCACTCCTTTTAGAAAAACTTTCACCCATATGCCCATCAATATTAATATCAATAAATCAATCTATATTTATTAAATGCGTACATTTTACTAGGCTTTGTGTTAAGAGTATGAGCACATAATATTTCTGTTTACTTCATGGCTATATTTTCTTGATTTTAGGTAAATGAATATTCAGATATATTAGTGCTCAGGTGACTTTGTAAGCTTAGGAAGGACTGCAGAACTGTTAGAAGTCCTACCAGCAACCAAAGTTGGTAGCTGACTCCACCAGAAAAGATAGCAGTCAGTTTCCACCAGAATAGTAGTGGACAAAGAGAAAGAAAGTACTATATCCGGATATGGAGAGCTGAAACTGAGGACTGCTATAATTTCAGGCAGAAGTACTGGCTATGGTCTATATAAAGGCACCAATCCTCAGAGCCCAACAGAGAGTAACACTGAAGGAAAAACTTCATAAAGAACTCAACAAAGGGCCCAAAGTCTTAACATATACCCCACCATGGATTTACAGATTCTCTACAAATGTTTCTGACTGACTTCATATTTTAAACTTGAGCCTATTCTCTCTTGTATGTGCAAGGGAAAGAGTGTGTCCCAGTTTGAAGGAATTGTTTTGCACCAACAGTTCCACCTATACCTTTTCAGTAAATGATATTTGTAAAAGCTAATGGAGTAGTTCTCAGAAGGCAAAATGAAAACTATCATCATATGAAAAAATGTTGCAAATTGCTATTAATTAGAGAAATGCAAATTAAAACAATTCTGAGATACCACCTCACACATACCAGATTGGCTAAAATGACCAAAAAGGAAAACAATAATATCAGAGAGAATGTGGGGAAACTGAAGTACTAATACACTGTTGGCAGAATATGAACTGATTCAATCATTCTGGAGAGGAATATGGAATCAGGCTCAAAGGGCTACAAAAATGTACATGCTCTTTGACATAGAAATATAACTACTGGGTCTGTATCCCAAACAAATCAGAGATAAGGGAAAAGGAGCTACTGATTCAAAGTATTTTTAGCAGCTCTTTTTGTAGAGACAAAGAAATGGAAACAGGGTTGTCCATCACTTGGAGAATGGCTGAACAAGTTATGGTATAAGGTTGTAATGTAATACTATTACACCATAAGAAATGATAGAAGATGAGTTCAGAAAAGCCTGGAGGGACTTATATGAACTGATGCAAAGTGAACTGAGCAGCAGCAGAATAAAGTATACAATAACAGAAATGCTATACAATGATCAATTTTGAAGGACTAAACCATTATCAGCAAAGCAATTCTCCAAGATAACCACAAGGATCTCATGATGAAAATGCTATCCACAGCCAAAGAAGGAACTGTTGGAGTCTGAGTACAGATCAAAGTATAACATATTATACTATATTTCATTCAAAAGATTTCTATTGTATGTGCGATATGTCTTCTATCATGACATAAGCAATATGGAAATATATATTACATGAAAATATGGATATCACCTATATCAGACTATTCACCACTTCCAGGAGGCAGAAAAGGATAGAAAAGGAAGAAAACCTGAATTCTAAAATGTCAAAAAATAATTGCCAAAAATTGTTTCTACATGTAACTGGAAATTTTTTTAATTTGAAAAATGCTAATGGAGTTAAACCGATTGATTAGAAATAGGGAACCCAGTGATAGGGGCTCAGATATTATAATATTAGAAACCCCATCACCACAGAATTATCCCTAGATCCCTGAGGAGACTCATAATCAGCTGCCTTCTGCTGGCCCAACATGCCAATGTGATTGAGAACTGGAAAAGTGAGTCTAAAATCAATGCTACAAAAGATATTATTTTTAAAAATTTTAAGTTTGTGTGAGGCATCTGTACCTTAAGTTAACTCATTCTCTGTCAGTCATGTAAGATCTGTGTCAGCTAATCAAAGGTCCGTGAGCCCTGATATTCTTTCACTTCCTTTTTTCTTTAAGAAGTACAGTGCTCTGTATAAGGACTTAATGACTTTGAATTGTCTTGTTAGACCTCTGTATCACTGACCTGGTTTGCTTACTTCCTTCATAGTTGTGGCCTGACTGCTAAGAAGCCTATTTTTATGATCCTTGGCCTGATTATTCTTGCTGGGCTAGGACACACTGCTGCTTCCAACATGTAAACCTATGAGGGAATCTGTCAGACCACTATTCTCCAGTTGATATCCTAGAAAAGGACGGACTTCCCTTGTGGTCCAGTATAAAAAATTTAAGATCCTCCACATTTGTCCTCAACGGTTCCCTCTTAGCATATATCTTCACTCTCTTCCATCTCTGAAATGGGTGACTGTGTAGGAAGCAAGTGAAAATGAACAAAGAATGTGGCCAAGAAAAGTTCCTAAAAACATAAGCACTACATTGTCTAAGGCAAACATTTTGCAAATAAATAAACCCACATAGAGAAAAGTGAGAGAAAGATTAGGCTTTTTTTTAACCTAGTCAGAGAGGGCAGATCTAGGAGCAATCAAGTGAAAATTACATAAACGCCTCATTTAGGTTTGATGTCAAGAAAAAAGTCCTAACAAAAAGAGCCACCCAAAAATGGTAATGGAGTGTCTCAGAATGTAGCGACTTCCCCTTCATTGAAGGGTTTTAAGCAAAGACTGGATCACCATCTATCAGGTAGATTAAATGGGATATTCCTTCGGGGAGTATAAATTAGACTAGATTGTTTCTGAAGTCCCCTCAAAATATGAAATTCCATAATGTTATAATTGTCTAATTCGCCTCTCCTCCCACTTCATTTGACAGTGTTATTTCTTATATCCAAATGTGGTCTTCAGGAAAATTCTCCAGAACATTCTCATAAACATTTCCCCATGGGGCAAGATCCTTAGTATTGGTTTCTGGTCATCATGGTACAGGAACTCAAGAGTGACCTCTGATTTCCCTTTTTATCATCTCCCACATTTAATCAGTTGGTAAGTCCCATCGAACCCAAATCAAGTAAAAGTCTTACCTGTACCCCTTCCTCCTATTCCCACCAGCAGCATTTTAATTTGGACCCTTACACTTATCTGAATTGTTGTAATATATTCCTATCTCCTTGCTTGGAAACACTCCTCTCTCCAGTTCCTCCAACTGATCTGGCTGTCAGATTAATTTTCCTAATCCACTTTTTAAAATTAGCAGTCATTCTTCTACTTCCTAAAGCACTTTTTAAATAAAGGTCACTGCTCCATTTAAAACAAACAAACAAATAAATAAATAAGGAAAACCTTCTGTGGCTCACCAGTGCCTCATTTTCAAACTCAATAGTGTCATAGATTGAGCTGAAAGAAAACTTGGAGTTCATCCAGTGCAAATCTTTCACTTTACAATCAAGGAAACAGACACAGAATGGCAAGATAACTTGCTCAATCATCAGATGGCTAACAATTGACAGAGTCAGGATTCTAACCTACAACTTCTTACTCTAAATTTAACTCTCTTTCCCCTACATCATTCCACCTCCCTTCTGCCAAGCTGGTTTCCATGCAACATTCTCCAGAGATTGGCTACAGCTTGGCCTTTCAGCTTTACATCATATTCCTCCCCTTTGGATTCCTTACATTCCAGCCAAAATATACTTCTCACCATTCTCCTAACTCAATTTACTATCTTTGTTCACTATGAACTTTACACCTGGAATGAATCTCTCTCTCTCTACTTTCTAACACTTGAAATCCTTTCCATTCTTTCAAGATCCAGATCAGGTAATATCTCTTTCATGAAGTCTTTCCACTGTTTCCCTAGCAAGAAGTCCTCTCTCCCTCCTCAAATATCCTCAAAAAATCTCCCTCCCCACTTTGTTCATATGTCTTAGATCTATGTATCCCATCTTCATGAGCATTGTAATAGTGATGGTGCACATGCCTTAGCTCCCTAACTACTTGATATAACTACTTTATAATATTTAGGGTTTACAACAGGCCTTCCTCACAACAACCTGTAAGGTAAGAAATACTAGTATTTTCCAAAAAAAAACAGAAACTGAGACTGCAAGAGGTCTATTTTCATAGCTAATAAGTATTGTAAACTCCTTGAAGGCAAGCTGATTATCTTCACAGCTCTGAGGCTTAGCACAGGACTTTGAAAATGATGGATGAATAAATGCTTGTTAATTTGTTTGCTGTTCCAAATTCAGATGAAGAAAATGGCCCTTCTCCATGCCAAGCCCAACCTTTATTCTAGATAGGAGAGGGAGAGACAGAGACAGAGACAGAGAGAGACAGAGACACACAGAGAGAGAAAGAGAAGAGATGGATGAATGGGATGGGATAGGATGGGATGGGATGGGACAAAGCATTTATTACCTATTATTTTCTAGGTATTGTACTACACTTGGGACACAAATACAAAGTCCTCATGGAGATTACATTCTAATGGGAGAAGTAAACATATAAGAAGATACTAAAGAGTAAGAGTTGAGTAGAGAAGGGAATGCTTGTATGCAGATGGAGATGAGACTGCTAAAAGAAATGATATGAGCTTGAGTCTCAACAAGATAAAGCAAAAGTTCACCTCTCAGAGTCAGAGGATCTTGGGCTGAAGTCCATCTCTAACTCCTCTGGCAAACTGCCTCTAGGAACCATCTTCCTTCTCTCTAATGTTTAGTCTCTCACTATCTACTAGCTTTTTTCACTGTTACCTACAAACATTCTCAGATCCTCTTAATCTTTAAAAAATCCATCACTTCTCCTACCCTATTGATTTAATATACTATAACTCTCCTCCTTTTCATAAAGAAAAAACCTCCTTACCTCCATTTTTCTTCATACTCACTTTTAAAAATTTGCAATTAGACTTCATTTTCAGATCTCCTACTCAACCAAAGTAGCTTTCTCCAAAGTTATTAAATCATTTCTTGATTGCTAGTCCAATAGCTTTTTCTAATCCTTCTTGGCTAATTTATAGCATTTGATACTGTTGGCCATGTCCTTCTCCAAAATATTCTCTTTTCTGGGTTTTCATGACACTACACTTTCTCAGTTCTTTTCCTACCTGTTTGATTGCCTCTTCTAAATATCCTTTGTTGGCTCATTATTTGTGTCTCATACCCTTAACTCTGAGTGTCCTGAACCTCTGAACCTTTCTCTCTCCTCCTCCTCTTCCTTGTTCTCCTCCTCCTCCTCCTTCTTCTTCCTCTCTGCTCTTTGTCTTTCTCTTCTTCTTCTCCTTCTTTCTGTTTCTGCTCTGTCTCTGTTTATCTCTCTCTTCTTCAGTCTCTCTGTCTCTCATTTCATCAGCTCCCATTAGTTCAATTATCTCTTTATAGATCACATCATATCTATACAACTAGCACTAATATTTCCCCTGAGAGGACTCCATTTCTTTATCATGAACTGCCAATTGGACACTTACGACTGGATGTCTTAGACATTTCCAAGTCAAGAAGTTCAAAACAACTCATTATCTTCCCCCAAAACACTCCACTCTATTTCCTGACATCCCTATTTCTGTTAAAGAATCAACAGAACCAATAGTCTGACTCTTCCCTCTCTCTGAGTTAACTCCCTATATCCTATTAGCTACCAAGTTTGTCAATTGTTCCTCCCCAGCATCTCTCAAAATCTGTCCCCTTTTCCACTCACATGGATATCATCCTACTTTAGACTCTCATCATCTCTTTTCTGTACTAATATAATAATCTCCAAATATCAGCCTCCCTACTTTAAGTCTTTGCCCTCACCAATCCATCTTCCACACAGCTGCCAAACTGACATTCCAAAAATATAGGCCTCACCATCTCATTCTGCTGTTCAAAAATATTAAGTGATTCCCCATTGTCTCTAAAATCAAATAAAAACACGCCCTTTTGGCATTAAAAACTTTTTACAACTTTTCTCTACTTTACCTTTCCAGACTTATTCTACATCACTTCTCTTAACACACTCTGTTATCTAGCCAAACTGGTCTATTTACTATTCTTCCATTACACATCCCATAGCCCATCTCTTTGACTTTTCAAAGATCCTACCTGGAACACTCTACATCCTCAATTTCACCTTAGAATTTTTTTCTGGATTTTAAAGTTCAATTAGTGCCATCATCTCCTTCTAGAAGCCTTTTCTGATCCCCTCAGTTGCTAGTGTTTCACAATCATTTTGTATTTACTTTGTATTATAGCATTTGACATTGTTGACCACTTTCTCTTATTAAGTATCCTCTTTTCTTGGTGTTTATGACTGGCCCTCCTTAGTTCTCCTCCTACCTTTCTAAATACTCCAAAATCAGTGTCCTCTCCCAGACCATCATCCATATCCTACCCTCTAACTGTGAGTACACATCAATACTCTGTCTCACCTCAATCCTTTTATATGTTTATATGCTGTTTTTCCCCACTAGGATGTGAACTCCTTGAAGGCAGGTACTGTTTTATTTCTGTTTCTGTGTTCTCAGAGATGATAAGTGCTTAATTAATGCTTGTTGAATTGAATTATAAAGGTGGGGAGAGGAAGGAGGTGGGGTGGAGAGGAAAAGAGATAATTTCCTATTTCTTTCTTCTCCTTCACAGATAAACTCCTTAAGAAAGCCATTTACAATTACCTCCACTTTCTCATCCTCTCTTCTAAACCACTACCATCTGGCTTTCAACTTCATTATTCAGCTGAAATATCCTTCTCTAAAGTTACCAATTATCTCTTAATTGTCATCTAATGATCTTTTCTCAACCCTGATATTTTTCATCTCTCTCCATCATCTGACACTGCTGATCATCCTCTCCTTCTTAATACTTTTTTCCTGCTTCTCTCTATCTTTCCAACAGCTACTTCTCAATTTCCTTTGAAAGTTCTTCATCCAGTACTTGAGAGGAATTATATTAACTGATGCAAAGTGAAGTGAGCAGTAACAGAAGAACATTGTGTACATAGTAACAGCAACATTATAAGGATGATCAAATATGAAAGACAGTTACTCTGACCAAGACAACAATCCAAAACAATTCCAAAGGACCCATGATGAAAAATGATAACCACCTCCAGAAATAGAACTGATGGGAGTGGAGAGGGGATAAAGGCACTAACAGAACGCTAACAAAGGTTTTTGTGGTCCTGTAACAAGCCACAAGATAGGTAGCATACAACAATGAAAAGACACTAAACCTAGGAGTCAGAAAGATCCATATTCAAGACCTATCTCACTCATACTAGGTGTGTAACCCTGAGCAAATCACTTACCATCTTAGTGTCCCAAACAATTCTGTAAGACTATCAATTGCAGATCTATAAGTAGATGGAGTTTTCCTTGCTAGGGCTTTCCTATACTCAATGGGAGAACAAAATAACTAATATGAATAGGAGCTCAAGATTCTATATTCCATATGGGGAGAATACCATTGAGCTTCCTTTCTAAGACAATAACTATTTTCTGCTGTTCCTTCCTACCTGTCCATTATTTTCCCTACCCTCTCCTCAGTTCTGGGGGCTCTTATCAGTGTCTGTACACTGAAAAGTAATTGAGTCTGGGGCCTGGAGGGCAAAACCAAGAGGCATCTCTATGATAATTATTCATGGCTCCTTTCTCCCTGTGTCATTTTGACCCTATCACCTTCTCTAGCTCATTTTACAGATGGGGAAGTAAGGCAAACTAGTCTAAATGACTTTCCCACAGTCACCTAACTAGTGTCTGAGTCTGGATTTGAACTTAGGAACATAAGATTTCCTGACTTCAGGCCCGGCACTCTATTTACTGAGCCACCTAGCTGCATCTTTTGTAATCTAAAACTATATATTTGGAAATGAGGGAGGGGTAGGAGAACAAAATGGGTCTAATTTAGGAATGGAGGTCGGTGACACAGTTGAGCATCTACAAGAAGTGGGAAAATGCATAACTCCATAGTTTTACCACTACATCCCCTACAAAAGCAAGCTTAAGGTAGTTTTCCACAGGATTTCCTATAGTTATTTTTTTGAATCTCCTGCTCCCCAACTTCTTAAGGCAGTGATTCTTAACCTGGGATCTGGGAACTCCTTTTTAAAAAAAATGCTTTGATAACTTTGATTCATTATAATTAGCTTTTTTTGTAATCCTATGTATTTTATTTTACATATTTAAAAATATGAGTCTGAGAAGGGGCTTGTAGGGTTAACCAGACTGTCAAAGGACCGTCTCTCTCTCTCTCTCTCTCTCTCTCTCTCTCTCTCTCTCTCTCTCACACACACACACACACACACACACAGTTAAGAACTGCTGGCCTTTCGAGTCAAGCTCAAATTCCTTAGTCTGTCACTCAAGGGCTTCCACAGTCTTATTTTACAGTCCTCCCAATATAGTCCCCAAATACCAGTGTCTTCACTGTCTTCTGCACACACCAGAACAATTCCTGCCTCTGAGCCCTCATTCATGTCATCCCTCTTGCCCATTCCAGCCTCCCTTCCTCTTTCCCCTGAACCTTATCATTCTTCCTCATCTGTTCATACCATTCTTATACTACAATAACCTTCTTTAGTCCTACTTCTACCATAAGGCCTCTGTGTTCTAACTCTAATGACAATCAATCTCTCCCCAACCTGCATTTATTGTCCATTATGACAGCAGTAACAGCAATGATAGCAATAATAATAAAAATAGTTCACATTTATATAGTGTATTGAGATTTACAAAGTACTTTCCTCACAACAAGCCCATGAGGGAGGGAAGCTTCTGTATTACAAATATTGGCACCCGATAATTGAGTATTATGCCATTTAGGTATGCTTTTTTTTAGGCATGTCTTGGGCCAGGTATATACCGACTCCAAATGCTAGCTCAGATCTTGGAGATGTTAAATGGGTAAGGTAATTTTTTAAAGCTCTTGACTGATACAGTTCACTAGGTCCACATTCATGAAGATATGCCCAAGTCAATAAAACTAAGAACCTCAGAGAAGAAACAATCCATGAAGTCAGGAAAGCTATGCCCCTTCCATAATGGCTTATATGAGATTCACCCCAAAATTGGGCCTTACTGCATTCTGATTATATAACTTGGGGCTGTTCATGAGGTTTAAATCACTAAATACCATACAATCTAGCCAATTCCTTTCTGCCTAAATTCTAAGCAGAATTACAATCAAGACATTCTACCTCTTGGTTTTAGTCCCTATTTAGTTGCACTAAGAATAATATCATATTTTATGCCTGGTGGCAAAAACTTTGGTTCTAAGTACCAACAGACAAAATACCCAAGGGGAATAGCACATAAGGCACACAATAAAGGATTTTTTACCATAACTATTTCCCAAAATGAGAACAGCTATAGTGTTACCAAGATCAAAGACCAATCAGAAGGTCATAATGGACCCATAAGCAAATTAGAGATAGCACCAAGAAGATAGCAACCAGAATCAAGAAGGATTCAAAGGATGTCACTGCCTCAAACCATCTGCAAAATGACAAATGAAGACAGAAGCCAAAGATTCATAATTCCCTTCCTTTCAACTTGTTTCTCAATATGAAATATCTCCCCTTTCTTCCACTTGTCATCCATTCTGTATTCCTTGGCTGATGGCTAACATTCCTTCCTCGTGAGGAAATCCACATCATTTGGTGAATGAAAGCACTTTTAGCACTGGAATATAATGATCCCTAAATTCCTTTGAGGGTCCTATTGCTCACCCATTTACTTTTTTTTATGGCTTTTTTTTAAAACCCTTGTACTTCGGTGTATTGTCTCTCATAGGTGGAAGATTGGTAAGGGTGGGCAATGGGGGTCAAGTGACTTGCCCAGGGTCACACAGTTGGGAAGTGGCTGAGGCCAGGTTTGAACCTAGGACCTCCTGTCTCTAGGCCTGACTCTCACTCCACTGAGCTACCCAGCTGCCCCCTCACCCATTTACTTTTAATTGGACAACACTTTTCTCTATCTCCAACTTATCTTCTCCCTTACTCATGTCTTGCTGGATACAGAGGTCACTTGTACTTCCCCCATAAGTTGAGTATCTATTGTCCCAAACCCTTCACTGCCAAACCTTCCTTGGCTTTTGGGGAGATTATTTGCCTGAACAAATGGGACAGCTAGGTGATGCAATAGATAGGCTACTGGATCTGGAATCAAAAGACCAGAGTTCAGGTCAGGCTCAGACACTTAACTGGCTGTGTGATCCTGGACAAGTCATTTAACCTTTTTGCCTCAATTTCACTACCTGTAAATGAGCTGGAGAAGAAAATAACAAACCACTCCAGTATCTTTGCCAAGAAAACGCCAAATGGGGTCACAAAGAATGAGGCACTATTGAAAAATAACAACAACATATTTGTCCAGTCTGAGGGGAAATCAAAAGGATTGCCCTGTATTTCTTCTGAAAGTAAGGTAATCCTATCTGGTGTTTTCAGTATCAGACTCATAGCTCCCAACAAAGCTGAACTAGGGATGAGAAAAGGTTTCTGAAGTCCTAGTGGACACCCTTGCCTTCACCATCCATTTCTTCATACTAGCTGCTTTTAAAATGTTTTAAAATGAGTTAAATTTACTAGAGAGACCTGCAGGTAGGTTATTTTGATCTCAGTCAGGAAGATACAGGTTTAAAACCCACCTCTGTATGATCATGATAAGTCACTTAATACACAGCTTCCTCCTTCTATAAAAAGAGCATAATAATACCCATAATATAAATGAGATCACATGTATAAAGCATTCTACAAACTTTCAAAAGGGATATAAATGAGAGTTAAGAAGCATTACTGTGGCAGATACAATGAGAATCAGGAAAACTTGGGTTCATATTGCAATCTCTGTCCCTTGGCAATTCTCTAGAACTTACCTACAAAGATTATAATTTGCAATGATGGAAAGAATTCCTATATCCAGATGAAGCAGCGGATTTGGAGTCAGGAAAACCTGAGTTCAAATCTGACCTCAGTTGCTAGCTGTGTGACTTTGGGCAAGTCACATAACCTCTGGCTGCCTCAGTTTCTTCAACCATAAAATAAAAATAATAATAGCATCTACCTCCCTGGATTGTTGCAAAGATAAAATGAGTTATTTACGAAGCAATTTGGAATATTTAAATATTATGTAAATACTAGTGCTATTATTAGTTCTATCAGTTATTATAATCAGTAGTTTCCCACACCAATGAAATCATAGCTCCAATATCAGTAAATTGTTTTTATTCTTCCACTGCTATTCACCTAAAAAAAAAAGCCTAGTGAAATCTTTGTTATTGGTCACAGCTTCAAAAAGAAACTTCCTAACATAATGGTGGTCAAGGGACTAAATTGGACGTGAAGTCTAATACACACCTGGTGGCTGAAGGGAAGCTATGAGGATTAGTCTACTGATGCCTCCCAATCATTGCTTGGTGGAGAAACATGCCAACATTCTAAAGAATGACTGATTTTCTGGGAATAAGGTAGACTGCCCTAGAGAAGAGAGGGGGGGGAAAGAACCTTAGAAAAGAAGATAATGAAAAGGAATTTTAGCTAGTAATGAAAAATAAAGACCCAAGGAGAAAGGATTCTATAAGTTATAACCTTAAGGCTTAATGCCCATGTATAGTAAAGGATGCAGCCCTTGGGCTGTGATGGCAGTCTGAAGGTGTTGAAGGAACAGAATGAGAGAATGTACAGGAAACTACTTGTTGCTGTGATAGTGGAATATAGAGGAATTCTAAGTTGTATCATTTGTGCTTTAATGGAAGTTCTATTCAGATGTTTTGTATTATTTCAATTGCCTCTGCTTCTATGAACTAACCAATGTAGTCAAGTCTTTGGTCATGGGTCATAAGCAAAGATGTGCTGGCAAATTAAAAACAGACTGTCTAAAGAGAAAATTGTACATCATGCTTTTCAGTTTAGTCTACATTGTTAACATTTTCCCTATCAATTTCTTAAATCTAGGCAATCAACCAAACAACACATCAAGCCTTGATTTGCAACGTTTGCTGATTTCTGAATTAACAACTGGCTCTCTTGAGGTGGTAAAAGCAGTTCCAGCACTAGTCATGGGTTTGGCCAACGTTTGGATGTTACTCAGGATATAGCACCATAGATTTAGAGCTGAAAGGGACCTGACTAAAAGGGGATACTTATGGGAAAGAGGGCACAGGTTTCTCTTAGACAAGAGAGATGCTTCTTTTTCAGCAAGTTCAGCCCTTGAGGAGGGATTGAATAGTTCCTAGGAAGCACTACCCCACCACCTACCCACCCAGGCGTGGTAGACTGGGAAGCCTTCCTCCACTCCGTGCCCCAGCACTATAACTAAATTTGTCTCAGATGCCAAAATTCCTAGTTAAATCTCTTTAAGAGACTAGCAAAAAGGAAGTCTCAATGTTCAAATAAGATAGTTTACAAAAAATTTTGGAAAGGACAAAATGAAAAGAATTCTCTTATGGGCACTGTTGTACAGGGGTTAATGCTTCATGGGAAAACATCCTAGAACTTTGCAATCACAAATGCAGGCTGGAGGATATGAGTAATCAATAGTATGTACTCTTGTGGCATTGAGTTATAGAGGGCACATTGGACTCCAAGATAATCAGAAATTGAAGGAACAAGTAAAACAGAAAAGAGAGCTAGAATTTGGGATGATAACATGGTTGATGTTGATATTGAGACATTGAGAGCTGAAAATTACAACAGCTAACTAAAAAAGAGAAGATATAGAATGTAAGAGAAATCTTAGAAATCTCTTTACTGTTCAAACTGAGCAGACATTAGCAGAATTCAGGATAAGAGGCAAGAGAAAACTATTATGGATAAAGTGTGACTTTGGAGACCATGTAAAAAGGAGATGGCTCTTCTAATGATGGATGAAATTTATTTCAGATTCTGAAGTGGTATATTTCCCAAATATTTATCTAAAATTAGTATAAATTAACTGATTTAACAATCAATGCTAATATAAAATGAATATCAACTAGGTCCTCACTACTGTACCCTGATCCATTTGTTTTTCCTTGGTTGATTGGTGGGGTATATGGAATGTTCAGGGAAGACTAACTCCTTTTGTAATAAGTGCTTACTGAGCTTTTTTCAGGGTTACTCATCCACCTTTGTGTCCATCTGGCACACAACTCTCACCTGTGTTTCCAAGAAACATGCACAGAGGCCACATCTTGGGAAATGGGCTAAACTAGGTTGAGGGTAAATGATGAGCCCCAAACTCACTGGCGTATTAGAGGGATGTTTACCCCAAGCATATGAAGATTTCTCCAGTGAAATGAACAGATGAGAACAATTTGTTCCAATGGCCATGAAAGTAGCTGAAGTAGGTGCTGTGGGGCACTTAGAGCTTGGTCAGATATTGATTACATCATGGTCATTCACTGCATCCTGGGCCATCACCAGTCATCCTGACTTTCCTCTTTCATCCAGACTTTCATGACTCTGAAAAGAGAGTAAGATTAATAGCTTTGTGCAACTCTGCCTCACTCAAATTTAATTTATGTCAATCCAATTCAAGGCATCACCTCATTATATCACTGGTCCTCTTTAGAAAAAAACAATATTTATGAGTTTTTTCTACTATTAGTGATATGTGTCTTCTTTCACAACATGATGAACTTGGAAGTGCATATTGCATGATTGCATATGTATAGCCTCTATTATATTGCTTGCCTTCTCAGATGCAGGAAAGGGAAGAAGGAAGAAAATTCATGGATCACAAAATGTCAAAAAATGCTAGTGGAAAATTGTATCTACACATAATCTGGAAAAATATATAAAGAAAAACTAAATGAAAAACAGCAATCATCACACTTTCTCCTCTTTGAGTAGATATTTAGAAGTTCTTACTTACTATTTTATTGAGAAAATTGAAGGGCTACTTTCTAAATTCCCTCATCTTTCCTATCCCAAACTTCAAAATCCCCCTCTATCTTTAACTTCCCTTTCTTCCTCTCATTCTAATATCTGGTGAAGAAGTGATCTTTCTCCTTACCAAGACCAATCTCTATTTGAGTAGTCCTTAATCACCTCCCATGCCATATCTGCTAAGAATTTGTCCCATTGATCATGGTATTTGTTTCTCAAATTGTTATCTTCTTGTTCTTTTTCTACTTTCCTGAACATAAGCTCAGGTCCATTTCATCTTTTTTTTAAATCTTTACTCGACTGTAATTCCATCAAACCAATGACCTATATCTCTCCTCCCTTTTACTGCTACGCTCATAGAAAGGGTATTCCATATATCCCATGTGAATACTTTAGACTCTTGTGCCCAGAATTTAATGATACTTGTTCAGAGAATCAATAGGGGACCCCTTTGTTGCCCTACAACTAGGGGTAGCAGAAGGGGAATAGGAGGGAATAATAGATGCAAGCCATTCTCTCATGGCCATAATGGGATTCTTCCCAAAGGAAATGGAGGGAGCACTTGGCATGCACTGCTGATGTTGGAAACCTGCCGATTGGCAGGTGAAGTGGCACTGGAGAGATGATGCTTCCCACCATGAAACAATGCTTATTCCCAAGGAGGGACCACAATTGATAAGGCAAGGGCTGATGAATACTGGACTATGTTGGTAGTCAATTATTCTTTTGCAAAAGGAGAGACCAATTGTAATCTTGAACTTGCTGCAGGGGCATTATTAGAAACCTGGAGACTAGAACATCATAAAGATAACCATAGAAGACTGCTGAAATGAATGGAGGAAAAGAACTCAACTATTCCCTGAGAGGCATTCATTTTCACCAAAAAAAAAACATTACATTGAATAAAAAGAATGAGGGGCAAGAGGATAAAATGACTGGAGAACTGGAGTGAATAAAATAGGTTTAGTCATAAAATGGCACAGATCCAAGTATACAAAACCTGATAATTCACCCAGTGGCTTAAGAGAAGTCAGTGTCCTCCAAGTCCTTCCCATCCTTGCTTTGTAGGTAACATGGCAACATTTTAGGGATTGATAACTGGGATTAACTTTGGAAAGGATTCTTTGAAAATCAGTCCTTGGAGGGGCAGATTGATGAGATCCCGGATGAGATCCTGAGTTCAAATCTTGCCTCAGACATTTCCTAACTGTGTGACCCTGAGTAAGTTGCTTGACCCCCAAAGTCTAGTCTTTACCATTCTTCAGCCTTGAAACCAATACACAATATTGATTCTAAGACAGAATGTAAGGGTTTTTTAAATAAATAAATAAAATAAAAAATCTGGTCTACACATTTCTTTACTGTGGGACCCTGTGAAATTTAACTCCCACTGCCTACCCCCTACAGTTCATTTGCGTTACACACATTATGTATTCTAAGATGGAAGTTAAGGGTTAAAAAAAATAAAAAAGAAATCATTCCTTTGACTGTATCAACAGAATTATACTGGAAGGGACCATGAAGATCATCTAGTACAAACTCTTCATTTTACAAATGTTAAACTGAGGCCCAGAGTGTTTAAATGATTTATCAAGGTCCACAAAGGTAGTAAGCAGCAGAGCCCAAATTTGATCCTAGATTCATTGTCTCAAATGCTAGTGATATTTTTACTATGCCAAACTTCCCTTTGGATCCATCACTCGCGCTTCCAAGTCCAGAACTTTCATCTTCTAATGAGTGGGTCTTTTTCTTCAATCTGGGTACCTAGAACTGTCTACTAATAGCAATAAGTACACAGACCCCATTTTTCAGGGGACAGGGTCTCCACCAAACAAAAGGCCACTATTAGTTTGGTTTGTTTTTTTAACTCTTACCATCTGTCAGTATCAATTCTGAGACAGAGTAGCAGTGAGGAATGGGAAATGGGGGTTAAGTGACTTGTCCAGAGTCACGCAGCTAGGAAGTATCTGAGGCCAGATTTGAACCCAGGTCCTCCTGATTCAAGGTCTGGTGCTCCATCCTCTGTGCTACCAGCTTCCCTGCTTCCATTAGTGCCTATAAGACTCTCCTTGCTCATAGAAGAAGCACTTCAGGCTTCTGAACTGGATTCATCAATTATTTAAGACCCAGTTGAGGTCAAAGGAATGTTTTGCTTACCTAAGATCAGGTCCCTTCTTTCATTAGAGTCCCCCTTTACCTTAAAGTATGGGGATAACCCTGGGTTCTTAAAGACCATGTCAACAGAGTAATGGATTTTTACAGGTTCAACAAACTAGAAAGTCTTTGGTCATAGACTTCCCAATGGATGCCATGACCAACCCAGTCAAATTCAGAGAAGCTCATCACTATACTCACTGAATGCTTTTTTTTTAGTCATAGCAACTGTCAGAGTCGTAAAGGAGCCACAACCTCTGTGGGTGGAGGGATTACCCATTTCCACAAACTCATGAATCTCACTAGGATTGCAGAAACAATAAGGTCAGACACACACAAAGCAGGAAGCAAAAACAAGCTAAATGAATACAGCAAACCAATAAGTTTAGAGCTCAAGTACAAAAGTGGCATTCATTAGCAATTATCTTAGGACACTGCACTACCTCTTCCATCTGCCTCCAACTTCTCTTTCCTTCTCCCTTTTAGACATCAGATCCCCATGCCGTCTTCTGAGATTGACAGCTGTGAAGATGGACATTTAACTTACTTTTACTTGTCTTTTCTTTAGAAATTGCAGAGGGTAATTCAATGTTAATCAACCTATTTCCCTAGATCTAGTGATCTGATGTCCCACCTATCGAGGGCAACCTTTGGCTCTGAGGCACCACACACAAGGCTTTTGAAATCCATTTCTTTATAAACACCTGTTAATATTTATCTTCCCAAGACTAATTTCTTCTTCTATATCCACAATGTATCTTGCAGCCATTCCTTTTTCTTCACTCACAGTATCTACTCTAATTCAGGCCTTTCTCCATCACCTTTCTCTTTGATTATTGCAATACCCACCTAAATGGTATTGCCAACTCCCAGTCCCCCCACTCCCTCCTATTGATCCTCCATATAGCAGTCTCCACTAAGAGATCCTCCACTAAGAGCACTTCAATGGTTTCCAGTCATCTCTAGGCTAAAATATGAATTCTTCAGACCAATATTTATATGTAAATACTGGCATATATATGTAGGAATGTAGGAAGATAAGGGTTTATATATGTATACACACATATATGTATATTTCTATGTGTATATATATATATATATATAAACCCTTACCTTACATCTTATTATCAGTTCTAAGACAGAAGAACAGCAAGGGCTAGGCAGTGGGGGGAGGGGGGTAAGTGACTTGCCAAAGATCACACACCTAGGAAGTGTCTGAGGCTATATTTGAACCTGAATACTATCCCTAGGTCTGGATGCTAACTTTATCCACTGAGCCACCTAGCTTCCCCCTCAGACCAGTATTTTAAGTCCTCTATAATTATGCTACCACTTATTTTTCTAGTCTTATATTATTTTACTCCCCCTCATATGTTCTCCATTCTAGTCAAACTGTCTGGCCAACTGTTCTCCATACATGACATCTGAATTCCCATTTCTATGTCTTTCTATAATTTTTCGTCCATAAGTGTAATGCATGCCTTTCCCTTCTCTATTTTGTAGAATCCTTAGCTTCCTTCATTACACAGTTCAGGTACCACCTCCTTCACAAAACTTTTTCCTGTTGTCCCCAGTTATTAACACTCTTTCCCTCTAGAAATCATGGTGTTACCTTGTCTGCATTTTGGTTTACTTATCTATATACACATTGTACACACAAAAAAAAATTCTCCAGTAGAATCAACTAATAAATATTAATTAATATTATGCCTATGTGCCTAGCATTGAAGATAGGAAGCAAAAAGTCACTTCCTTCAAAGAGGCTATGATCTGTCATGAAAAATACTATGTGCTCCAGTCAAACATAATGGACTTCTCTACTAACAAAAATACAATAACCCAGGACAATTCTGAGGGACTTATGGAAAAAAAAAAAAAAAAACGCTGTCCACATTCAGAGAAAGAACTGTGGGAGCAGAACACAGAAGAAAAACAACTGCTCAATAACATGGGTTGATGGGGATATGATTGGAGATGTTGACTTTAAATGATCAATCTATTGCAAATATTAATAACATGAAAATAGGGTTTAAATAATGATATATGTAAAACCCAGTGGAATCACTCATTGGCTCCAGAAGGGGGAGGGAGAAGGGGAGGGAAAGAACATGAATCATGTAACCATGCAAAAATACTCAATTAATTAATTAAATGTAAATAATAATAATGTCAATCTGTTCATTATTTTAAAAATTAAAAAAGAAAAAAACTATGTGCTCATAGAAGTAAGTATTAAGTATATACAAGGGAAGTATAGAGAATGGTGGGAGGAGGTATTAGCAGGATGGATAAGAATAGTCTAGATGTTGTCTGAACTAAGCTTTAAAGGTAGCTAGGGATTCAAAAGCTTGATAAAATATGCACCCCCAAAAATTACTGAAGAAAATATCTTTAAAAAAAATTAAATTGACCTAATGGTGAAAGAGGCATAAAAATTCACCAAAGGAAAAAGTTCTAAAAAGCAGAATAGGCCAAGTGTAAAAAAGAGATATGAAAGCTCCCTGAAAAAATATAATTGCTTTAAAAATTAGAATTGAGCAAGTGGACATTAATGTCTCCATGAGACATTAAGAAACAATAAAACGTCAACAGAATGAAAAAATAGAAGAAAAGTACAAAATATCATAAATCAACTGATTTGAGAAAATAGATAGAGGAGAGATCATTTAAGAATTATTATACTACCTGAAAGCCATGTTCAAAAGAAGAGATTAGACATCATATTTCAAGAAATCATAAAAGAAATCCTGAAACTATTGTGGTGACCTCAACATTATAAAGAGGAAAGTTAGGAAGAAGGGTAGTTTTTGGTAAGGAAAAAACAATAATGATAAACTGGTTGGGTTTAAAATAACATCAGTACATCCAATAATAAATATCAAATAGGATTGGAATTCAGTAAAGACACTAGTGGTCAGGATATAGATATGAATAATCAAAACCAGAGGAATTGGTGAGATCACCAAGAAAGACTAGAAAAAGAGGTGAGAAAGGGTGCTTGACACAACCTTGGAGAATACTCACAGGATGAGGATAGAGGTAATGACCTATCAAAATATACTGAGGAGCAGATAAAGATAGGAGAACCAAGAAAGAGCTATAATATTTAAATCTGGTTAGGAGGAGAGTATCCAGGCAGTGGGGGTGGAGAGTCAACAGAACCAAGTACTACAGAGAGGTCAAGAAGGATGGAGGAAGTCATGGAGTTCTTTTGGATATGTATGAATATTTCAGGGTACTTGGGCAGCTGTGTGGTACAGCAAATAGGGAACCAGGCTTAGAGATGGGACTTGGGTTCAAATCTGGTCTCAGACACTTCCTACCTGTGTGATCCTAGGCAAGTCACTTAACCCTAATTGCCTAAACCAGTGATGGACAAACTTTTTAAAGAGGGGGCCAAAGGAAAGGAAATGCTCATCTGTCAGTCTGTTTCTAAGGCAATTCTTTTGAAGTTTCATTGTATTCATCAGATTAGGAATAATGACACACAGCCAGCGGATAGAACATTTCAGGGGGCTGCATCTGGACCGCAGGCTGTAGTTTGCCCATCACTGGTCTAGACCTTACCATTCTTCTGCCTTAGAACTGATGTTTAATATCAATTTTAAGATGGAAATTGAGGAGATGTATAGATATAGATATAGATATATAATGGAGTATTTAAGATTCTTTTCAATTCAGTTATAATCTCAATTTAATAACAGGACAATATGCCTTAAAATAGTTTTATAACTGCAGCGAGTGCAAGAATATTTGGTTTTCCTATTCAAGTAACTGGAAAAAATAAAAGTGCCTGAAAACAAAAGCCAATGGATTTGTAAATCAAAACATTTCTGGCAATTTTAGTTTTGCCAAAAGCGTATCTTGCTTTTTAAGCCCCATTTAAATCTTGCACCCAAGCCAAAAATGTCCTTAAGAACAGAAACCAAGGAAAACCAGAGTTGCTGATAGTGCAGCACTTATTGGGTACCTACTATGTTCTAGGCACTGTACTAAGCACTTTACAAATATTATCTCATTTGATTCTTAGAACAAGCCATGTATGTAGGTGCTATGTTATCCCCATTTTACAGCTGAGGAAATTGAGATAGATAAAAGTTAAGTGACTTACACAGAATCACAAAGCTAATAAGTATCAGAGGCTGGATTTGAACTCAGGTCTCTTTGACTCCAAGCTCAGTTCTGACAGGGAAATAGGTATATTCTACTACAGAAGTCAGGAAAGACAGTTCAGAGAAGAAAAACAACATACGAACTTGTGGAGAGTCGATTTGGGGGGATGTTTGTTTGACACTTTCCTTCAGTTCATCTAGAGAAGCCCAAAGAGCAAAGGGCCCCAAGGCCCAGTCCATCAAGAATGAAAGGTGAGAAGTTTTGCCCTAGTCTAGCTTCCAGCACCTCAAAGCAGTTCCAAGTGCTGACATAAGGAGAGGAAGCTTCATAGCATGAGTCCCCCAGCTGCCAATTTGCCTAATGCAATGTACCTTCCAAAATAATGAATATGGCTGAGGAGCAAAAGGAGAATAGGAGGGGGAGAGCAAAGGAAACAGACCCCTGACAGAAAGCCCTCAAGAAGAGAATCTACTTCTCATCATCCAACCCCCAAACCCCATCCTATTGCCAGGTGAACTGCAGCAGCAGCACAATAGGTTACAGGATGGTAAATGGCTTCTGACCTCCCCCAAGGGAGAGCTACCTTAGGCTGGGCTAATTAGGCTCAGTGGACCTCAGTAAGCTAACCTGAAAGCTCTAGCTAATTCCCTGCCTGTGTATTCATGACCAGAGCACAGGTTCTTGAAGGTCAAGGGGAATTAGACAAAGAAATGGGGAAAGTTTTCAGTTGCTGGGCTGAAAGAATTACACTTTAGAAAGTAGTAAAATAGACAAGTTAAGCAAAACCTAGAAGCAAATGAACATAACCATTCATCTGGGCTTCAATAATCCCAAGAAGACAAACTACTGGAGGAAGGATTCTTTATTTGGTGGGAAAGTACTAGGAAAGGTGGAAAGCAGTTGGTATAGATTTGGTTTATATCAGTTTCCGAACATTTCTTGTCATGGATCCCTTTGGCAGTCTCGTAAAGCTTTCTCAAAATAATTTTTTTAATTCATAATTGAAGGAAATGCTCAGTTTCCAATCAAAGGTTAGTGAAAATAGAAATGTAATTCTTTCCCATCTGAGTTCACAGACTATCCCCTTAAATCTATCCGTGGACTCCCTGAGGGTCCCTGAACCTCAGGTTAAGAACTCCTGGTTTAGGTCAACATCTTACTCCGTATTACCATAATGAGTATGAAAAAGATAAGAGATCTGAATAGAAAAATTGCATCATCAAAACACAGAAGACTAGAAGGTCATTACCTTTCATAATGGTGGTAAGGAGAGATAATTCATAACCAGACAAGGCATAGAGTAGATTATAAAAAAGGCAAAATAAATGACTTGGGTTACCTAAAATTAAACAACTTTTGCACAAATAAAATCAACACACATATTAACAGAAAAAAAAGCTGTGGATCTGGGGCAAAATACTTACATCAAACATCTCTGATGAAAGTCTGTCATCCAAAATCTAAAGTGAATTTATGAAAACCTATCAGACTAATCCCCCCCCCAAAAAAGTCAATCAAGTATTTATTAAGTCCCTAATACATATGTGCTAAGCCCAGAGGATAAAGTGAATGACAAAAGCCCCTTCCCTCTAGGAACTGTATTCTAATGAGGGAAACAACATGTAAATAACTATGTACTTAAATGATATATATAGACAAAGTAAGTGGAAAATAGCCTCAGTAGATTGGCACTAGCAGTGAGAAGAAGGAAGAAAATGAACAAACAATTTTCAAAAGAAGAAATGAAAATTATCAAAAACCCTAGGAAAAAGTGCTCCCAAACACTAATAAAAGGAATGAAAATTTAATAATCAAATTAATAAAGATGGTAAAGATAGTAATACTTTGTTGGATTGCTATGGGAAGTAAACACATAGACGTATACTATTGGTTTAGCTTTAAATGAGTTCAAATATTCTAGTAAACAATATAAAATGATGTAAGAAAAAAAGCTGCTAAACTTCATTTTTCTTAACCTAGCAGTCTTAAGTGGCATGTCATATACAACAAATATCCAGATGACTGATAATAAAACACATGTTCTCTTAGTTGTTTTTAAAGAGAAAGTACTATGAGGGGATGTTTAGGGAGAAGAGATTGTTCTGCCAAAACAAAATGCATCATCACACTTTTTTTTAAATTGTAAGAAAAGAAAGGAGAGGATTGAAGGCATTATCTCGTGGCAGGAAGGCCTATTTCCTTGAAAGAAGGCTAAGATGGCTAATTGTTTTGCACCCATAGGTCTCTGGTTCACCAAGGTTGAGAAGGGACATAGTACAAAGAAAAGCATATCCAAAGTATAGAGGGAATGACTTCCCAATCTAATGACCTCACCTAGAATTGTGAAAAAAGTTATTAGCATCCCAGGATAATTTTCAATGCCTGGCATATAGCAGGCATGATAAATATTTGTTGAATTGACTAGAAGAAGTGGGACTTGAGCTGGATTTTGAAATGTGGGCAAGATTTAGGTGAGTGGAAAGGTTTGGGAGGTGAAGAATGTCATTGCAGATAGATAATAAGTTCAAAGAGACAAATTGGAGAAAGTGATGAGTGTGGTGATGACCCTAAAATCTAGATGCAGAAGTAATCTCTGTCCCTCAGCACCACTTAGCAGACAGAAAACTGGACAAAATAGCATTGAATGAGATATTGGATGTGAAGTACTTTGAAAAAGGATTTTTTTAGTGTTCTGAATAAATATGAAGCAGTATTTGTTATCATATAAAAATATGTTGAGCTGATGCAGAATATAAGGATTAGAGAAGTCCAGAGAAAGGAGAGGGAGTCAGAGAAGATTAGGAAGGTAGTCAGAAGAAGATAGGATCCGAGGTTAATGTCACCCATTTAAACTTTTTATTCAGAGAAAAAGGTGAGACAAGACTCTAAAATTCTTTATATGTCAAGACTTTGGAATGGGAATTCCTCTATCAAACCAGCAAAGCCTGGTGGGTTTTTACAGAGTTTTTCTCTGGATCTAGCAGAACAAGGCATTTGTGGGAAGGAACCAGGAGCCTGGACATGGAAACTGGTGCTAATTTGTGCTAGTGGGAGGAAGAAACTGTAGGCCATTTGATATTCAAACTTCCCACCTGCAGAAAATAACTTTGAGCCATTATTGCTGGTCTTACTGTGACAGGATAAATTCAGGATTTTTGAGTTTCCCTGAGTTTCCCTGGTAGCAGGTGGAGAGACTCCTACTGGAAACATTAGTCATACATCCAAACAGCCCCAACCCCGGGTTGCTGATGTGATGATTTCTTCTCAAACTACTAGGTGGCCCATTTCTTCTTGTTCTTGGAGTCAGGAAGAAATGACTTCAAATTCTAATTTAGACCCTCACTTGCTATGTGATTCTGGCCAAATCATTAAAACTCTGCCTGCCTTGTAACTTATAAAATTTACTTGTAAAATGGGGGTAATTTTGGCACCTACATACCAGGATTGGTGTGAGGATCAACAGAGATAATATTTGGAAAGAGCTTTGCAAGACTTAAAGGGCTTTGTAATGAGCTATTGTTTATTATATCATATCATATATTATATTATATCATATATCATGTTATGTTGTTATGTTATGTTATGTTATATATACAAAAGTAGATAAATAAAGCATTTAGTTACTATGCTCCAGGCTTAAGTGCTAAAGATACAAATACAAGTAACTGAGATACCCCTTCCACTACATTGTAATGAATGAAGGGAGGCTGGAATGGGTGAGGAGGAAGATGGGGAAAGAAGGCTATCTTTTTGGAGGACCCTCACAACATAATGGTCCAGATATGTGGACTCCTCTGATAGAGGAAGTTCCTACCATCTCCTCGAAGTATCAACCTATCTCTCTCCTCCATTTATCAGCCCAAACTCCTTGAAAAACCTTTTTATAATTGCCTCCTCTCATTCACTCCTCAACCCTTTGCAATCTAGCTCTGAGTTGAAAATGTTCTCTCCCAAATTACCAGTGCTTTCTTAATTGACAAATTCTATGGTCTATTTTTTAAGAAGAAAAATTTAATCATAAAATTTATTCAAATATTGAAGCATCTCAAAATTTAGATGTTACATTAAACTTCACTATTGAGCCCATTTTTCATACTTATCCTGTTTCTTCTTTTTCCTCTCTCAGAAACAATATATCCTTTTAAATTATAAAAGATAAAGAAGGTCAGAGAGAGAAATTCTTGACCCCCTTCAGTAAGCATTCAAAAATCTTCTCTCCATTGATTAATAGCAGATTAAGGTCAGAAAATTGTGCTTGACAAAATTGTATCTCTGTATGCTGAATCATCATTAATATGTGAACTCTACAGTTTTATTTGAACACACAATTAAAAACAAATTATTTATTCATCCATTACTATTGTAAGCATTATTTCTATGTGCCTCTATAGCAGGGGTCGGCAACCTTTTTGGCCATGAGAGCCATAAGCGCCACATTTTTTAAAATGTAATTTCGGGAGAGCCATACAGTGCTCACAGTGCAAGCTCCTATCATAGTGTATCAAGAGCCATATGTTACTAACCCCTGCTCTATAGGATATGTCATATCTATCTCAAGTGTCTTCTGCCCAATTTCTTCCAGGTGAAAATTTGATTTCTTTTTTCCTTGTTTACACCTGGTTTATACATTGATTTAATTGATTAACTTAATGCAGAGTCCAGCTAGGCTTCACTTATACATAAATGAAGAAACTGAGACCAGGAAAAAGAAGGTTTTCTTTTTATGCCCAAAGGACACATAGTGGCACTCAAGCCTAGAGTTTACGTTTTTGGGCTCTCATTCAGTACTCTGCATAGTATGCTATTAGGTTAGACCATCCAGCAAAAATCTTTCCAGAGCCAGATGTTGATGTTGAAGATGATGTTGATGTCAATGATGTTGTGGTTGATGTTGTTGTTGATGATGATGTTGAAGTGGTTGATGATGTTAATGATGATGATTGAATTTGGAGTTGGAGGTTTTCCTTCCATTTGAACCTTTCTGACCCTTCCCACTGTAATGATCAAAATTTTCTTGGAGACTTGTCTCTAACCTCTTTCACCATTCCATTGCATTGGTCTTTTTCCTCCCTCCTCCATGTGCTTCTTTATGAAATAAAAATTTACTCCATTTTATTTCTTTTCCCATTTCTCTTATTATTATCATCTTTTTTGCCCCTAGTTTATATATATTTGACATTTCATCTTATATAGTTTGTCATTGTTCCCTCTGAGTATACTTCTTCTAGCTACCCTGATGATAATAACTGTTTTTAAGAGTTACCAATATCATATTTTCTCATAAGAATACAAATCATTTGAACTTATTGGGTCCCTTATAAAAGTTTTTTATTTGTGTTTTTTCCCTTTCTTAATTACCTTTTGGGTTGAGTTCTGTGTTTGGGCATCAAATTTTCTGTTTAAGTTAGGTCTTTTCTTTAGGAATGCTTGCAAGTTTTCTATTTTATTAAATGACCATACTTTCCCCTGCAAGAATATAGTCAATTTTTCTGGGTAGTTGATTCTTGGTTGTAGACCCAGTTCCCTTGCTTTCCAGAATATCCTATTCCATGCCTTCCAGTCCTTCAGAGTAGATGCAACCAGGTCCTATGTTATCCTAACTGTAGTTTCATAATATCTGAATGGTTTTTTTCTTAGCAGCTTGTAGTATCTTTTCCTTGGTCTGGTAGTTCTTTAATTTGGCTATAACATTCCTGGGTGTTGTCAATTAGGGATTAAATGCAAGAGGTGATCTGTGAATTCTTTCCATCTCCACTTTTCCCTCTTGTTCAAGAATTTTGGGGCAGTTTTCTTGGATAATTTCCTATAGAATTATGTCCAGGCTTCTTCTTTTGTCATGACTTTCCAGTAATCCAATAAATCTTAAATTGTCTCTTCGGGATCTATTTTCCATGTCTGTAGTTTTATCACTGAGGTGTTTCGTATTTTCCTCAATTTTTTCATTCTTTTGATTTTGTTTTATAGTCTCTTGCTGCCTTGTGAATCCATTTGCTTCTAGTTGTTGAATTCTAATTTTTAAAGATTGAATTTCATCCCTAGCTTTTTGGTCATCCTTTTCCTTTTGGTCTGTTTTTCTTTGTAGGTCATCTTTCACTTTCTTTGCCTCATTTTCAAGCTGGTCAATTCTGGCTTTCAAGACACTATTTTCTAGTTTTAGTTCATGTGCCTCTGTTTCCAGATGACTTACTTTGCTTTTTAAGTTCTTTTCCCAAATGTCTTCAGCCTCTCTTAATTGTTTTTTGAATTGTGTTTTGAGTTCTTCCAAAGCCTGAGTCCAATTTGCTGGAGTTTCTGCATTTTTTCTTGGTGTTCCTTGGTCCTCCTTGGTTCCATTTGCTCTTTGTTCATTACCTGGATAGAAGCTATCAATTGTAATTTCTTTTTTCTTTTTCTGTTGTTTACTCATATTTTTTCTTTCTTTTCCCCCTATCATTAGCTATAATCTTTCTCCTCTGATTATTTGCTGGATCTGTGGGTTTGGACTATTCTGTCCTGAAGGGGCTTCTTCTCTGCTCTGCTGATTGACTAGATTAGGCTGATGGAGTATTAAGAGGTCAGATCTTCCCCAGCTGGCAGCAGAAACTGAAGGTGAAGGAGTGGAGGGTGAAGGGAGCTGTGCTTCCTGACCTATTATCAAGGTATTTTGCAGCCTTTGCCCTGGGATCCAAGTCAGCAGGATTCTTACAGTGGCTCTTAGTACAGTTGGTGGGGGAAGAGTGTTGGAGATTATCTATGGTCTTTTCTAAGTCTTCATCTTTCTTACCTTCTCTACTGCATATGATACTGTTGAGCACCTTCTCCTCATGTATACTCCCTTCTTTCAGTTTTCCTGATACTACTTTCTCCTGGTTCTCCTCTTATCTCTCTGATCCCTGCTTCTCCTCCTCCTTTGCTAACTCATTGTCCATATCATGCCTCATAATTATGAGAGTTACCCAAGATTCTGACTTAGGCCCTCTTCTCTTCTTCTTCTATACACTCTTGGAATTCTCATCAGCTTTTATAGATTTCTCTCTTATCTCTATGCGTATGAATCACAGAAATATACATGCATATGTATACATATATGTATAAATGTATAACACATGTATGTATATATATTTTTAAAATACTTAAAAGAACTCTATGTTTTATACTTAAATCAATAGGAAGCCATTGGAACTGAGTAATGGAGTCACAAGGTCAAATATAAACTTAAGGAAAATTACTCTGGCAGCAAGTGTGCAGGATGGACTAGAGTGGAATATATGTGCATATGTACACACACACTTGGCCAGCTTCTCCCTTAAGCTGCAGTCCTGTATCACCAACTGCCTATTGGATATTTCAAATGAGACATCTTGGAAACATCTCAAACTCATCATGTCCAATCTGAATTCATTATCTTTCCCCTACTTCCAGACTTCCTTATTTCTGTGAAAGGTACCAGCATCTTTCCAGTATATAGTTTCATGTCCTCAGTATCAGCCTTGACTTCTCACACCATTTATCCAGTCAATTGCTAAATATTGCCATTTCTCCTTGCACAGCATCTCTTGCCTCCAACCTCTTCCTTCCACTCACACTTAGTTCAGCCTCTCAGCACCTCTCGTCTAGGTTATTGCAACAGCTTTCTAACTAGTCTCCCTGCATCGCCTCTCACCACTCCAGTTCAGCCTCCACACAGCTGCCAAAGTAATTTTCCTTAAACTCAGATCTGACCATGTGACTCCCTTACCCTACCAGCTTCAGTGGCTTCCTATTACCTGAAGCATAAACTATAAACTCCTTTGTTTACCTTTAAAAGTCCTTTACAACTTGGTCCCAATTTATCTTTTTAGACTTACTGAACTTTATTTCCCTCCCTGCACTCTATGACCCAGACTTCTCCCTGTGCTCACTTATGACAGTCCATCTCCAATACCTATCCATGCCTTTCACTGGTTGTCTCACATGCTTGGAATATACTCCCTCCTTACCTCAGCCACATGGCGTCCTTCTTTTCCTGTGAGGTGCATCTCAAGAACCATGAACTATATGAAGCTTCCCCTGAGCCTCTAATGACCAGTGTCCACCCTTCCCCAATAACCTTGTCTTGAACTGCTCTCTCTAAAGTTATAATTATATATACAGATATAAACATGCCTATATGTTACACAGTTATATGTCAATATGTGGTTTACACATAAATGTACTTGTTATTTATAGGGATCCTCATTCTTTGTATGTAAATCAATACCTGGCCTAAAGCCTGGCTCATAGAAAGTACTTAGTAAATACTTGTTGATTGCTTGATTAATCCTTGACTCTTCCCTCTCCCTCATCTACCTCCACTATAGACAAATCAATTGTCAAGTTTCATAGCTTTTCTCTGAATTGTCTTTTTAATAGTTCCGGCCCAAACTTAAGACCTCACCTTATGCTGTTGTACAGTTGTTTCAACATATTTAGAGTTTCCTGGCAAAGATGCTGGAGTGGCTTACCATTTTTCCCTCCAGCTTTTTTTAAATATAAGGAAACTGAGGCAAACAGTTAAAGGAGTTCAGTGACTTGCCCAAGGTCATAAAGCTAGTAAGTATCTGAGGATTTGAATTCTGGAAAATGAGTCTTCCTAATTCCAGGCCCAGCTCTCTGTCCACTGGGCCACCTAGCTGTCCACACACCACCTTAAATTAACCCCTATCTAGACACCTTTGCTTCTAGCTTTCCTCTTGCCCAAAACATCCTCCATGCAGTGGCCTAAATAATCTTCATGTTTGGACCATATCGTTCCATTACTCAAAAGTCTCCACTGACCTTCAATTTCATCTACTAATGACTATATTTTTTCTCATTTCTTTAAAAAGTTTACAAGAATGATCTATACACATTTATTAGTAACTTCAGAAGGAATGAGTAGTTGGGTGAAGTAAAAGATAAAAACCTAGACTTGGAGTCAAGAAGACAAGTTCAAATGCTGCCTCTGCATTTCCTTAGCTGTGTAACCATAGGCAAGTCACATGGAAACTCCTTAGTTGGTCATTTAATCTAAATCGAACCTTTCCAATCCTATTTACATTTACTCTACATATGCTTTTATTCTAGCCACAATGGACTATATATCCTACTCTTCCCTCAACTTTTCAGGTCATTTCCTACCCCTGCACATTTGCACAAAATGTGCCCCATACTTCAGGGACTCCAGGTCTGCATGTCCATTTCTCAGAATCCTTCTCTTTCTTTTCAACTTAAGTCAGGTGTGTCAATACCTCCATGAAGATTCCTCTGAATTCTACAGTTCTTAACTATCTATCCATTCTCAAATTACAATACTTTAAACATGCTCATCTGTGACCATATTAAATCTGCTAATAAAATATAAGCTTCTTGAGAACCAGAACTGTTTAATATTGTGTCTTTATAACTCCAGCACCTAGCACATTGTTTTGCATATAATAGTTGTTTAATGGATGCCTGTTAAACTGAAGTAAATCAGAAAAACATAAAAAAGTTATCTTGTGATTGCATCTTTCAAAGATTCAGATCAACATTAATAGATGCAAAGGAGATACCTTCCTGACTATACATTGTTCTATCAAATCAAATTATTTCTTTAAGTCACAAAATAGTAATTTCTCCTACATTTTAGTCAACTGTGTAACTATATGTTCTTTTTTTTTAGAAATTCATTTGTGAAAGTTCAGATGTTCCTTTTTTCTAGTAGCATTTTAAAGTTTGCAGAGCACTGTACAAATATTATCTCTTTTGGTCCTAACAACTCTGTTGGGTGGATGCTATTATTATACACATTTTATGGATAAGGAAACTGAGATTGGGAGGATGTTGTATGACTTGCCCTGGGTCACCCAGCTAAGGATATGTCTAAGGCAGGATTTGAACTCAGGTCTTCCTGGTTCCAACTCTAGTGTTCTATCCCTTGCTCTACTTAAGTGCTTATTTTCATCAGTTACAAAATAAATATGCATAGATGATTCTCATAAAAGTATTACAGAAAAGAGAAAATAAATATGTGAATCAGTAGTAATTGATGTTGTCTCTATTATTTTTTTTTGGTAATTATAGTAGCCAGACTTACTCCAATCATTTTATACCTCCCCTTATTTCAGATTTTTTATAAACTAATCCCTCAAAGATTTAAAAATGATGTTGCCTTCACCATGTGTTTCTCCTGTGTATTCTCAGTCTGGTCTAGCTAATTGTGCCATCTTTATCTTCTTTAGTGCCATTTCCATTCCCTTACATAGCATATCAGGCACAAAGACTCCAGTGTCAAATAATGAGGCTTCCACTGTAATTAATGAAAAAAATCATTGATTATAAAAATGCTGACAGATCTGTTCCATTTTTTTGTCTGTTTGTTATTCTTCTTGTTTTATCTGTAAGGGGAACAAAGGTTTGTTTCAATGCTTGCAGAGCTCTCACTGCTTATACTTCTCTCCTCACCAGTATTTTAGTGCTTCTTTAAGTATTTTTAAAGTTTAAAGTATTTGCAAGGGAGAGTAGGATTGAAGAAGAAAAGATCAACTTAGAGTTGTGTGATCTCTAGCCTCAAAAATACACAGTGCAAAAATAAACAGAGCACACTACTTTCCCTCTGATTCCTGGAAGAGTGAAAAGGAAGTCATTTATCCTGGTCCAGATAGGAGTCAGAGCTAGAGAACCTCCATGGAGAAGGATGTGGAACTATCTTATAGTGCCTATCTAAAGGAGCACTTTGGATACTACCAAATAAAGACATGAGAAAACTGAAAAAGATAAACCAAAATCCATGATAAATACTCCCAGGCTATTCAGGCACCTGCCCTAGGCTATCTACCTCTAAAAGAAGAACAAAACTCACCTAGGTCTGAGGTACAGGCATTTTGACTAAATAATTTTAAAATAGTAATAATAAAACAAAGTAATTGTGACCAAGGGCTCAGCCTAGACAGAAAAAGAGCACTTACTAAAAGCAGAAGTAGAAAAAAATCCTCTTGGGGTTTAGGGGCATGCAGGATGATAGAATATCAAATGTGAAGCTATAGTTGACAATGATGAAGGCAGAGGGAGAGCTTGGACAAAAGGTAGATGAGGAAGGAAGGAACAACTTAAATAGAGTGTTGTTCTGATGACAATGTGAGAGAGCCATTCACTCTAACCTCCTTAAATTTATGCTTTAGGTAGCAAGAAGGAGCCCATAGAAGTGTTTCAGAAGCAATAGTTCTTGATGGATCTACCAGGCATAAGTCTCCACCTACTCCACCTGGAAGGATCCAGTAAGTTAGGGAGTTTGAAGAAAAGAAAAAAATTGGCCTTTGTTCTGGTTTCCCCATTGGCATAGGAATTTATGAGGGAAATTATTGGTCATGAAGTATTAAGAAATATTTTATGACATGGATTCTCCTGTTAGCTATGTTTTGTTGCTATTGCCCAATTAAATGCTCTATCATTTGATTTCTGGCCAATTTCCTGGCCCATTAATAGAAGCTGCACTGGATGGGGGCACATGCCAAGAATATATGTACGATGCACAATGAACATGAGCATAACTTGAGAACTCCCAAATTGGACTGGGAAAAGCATAATACATTTCTAGAAGACATTCTTGGAATGAATGAATGAATTGGCTTAATTGAGGCATTTTTAGTTAGTTGGGTCCCAATGGATAAAATAAAAGATACTATTTCTGATTGCCACTATTCCCTATAGAAGTTTAACTGGTAAAAAAGATTACTACCACAAGGAGGATGAACAGGCCCCAAAATAACCTCAGCCAGCAATCTTTGTCTCTATGACAGCAAAGGGACGTGACAGTAAATAGCAACTTTGATTTAGAACAGGGTCCCAACCTTTTTTTTTTTTATGAGAAGAACACTTTGGGAAGCCTACGGACCCTTCTAAGAATAACATTTTTAGCACATAAAATAAAACACCTAAGACAAAAAGGAAGTTAATTCTATTGAAATAACCCTGACTTAGAATATCAGATTCTTTGTAAAGTGGTTCAGAGAAGAAGGGTTGAAAATTATGAGTAACGTCAACTCAAATTCTGAAAACTATGAGCAACATCACAAAGAGGACAAGAGTGTTGGAAGAGAAAACCAGTTTGTAGAAAAAGTTTGGCCTGAGACCCAACTAAACCAGATCCTCCCAAGAGCCTACTTTTTCACCTCTATAAAATCTTTGAGACTGGTCTATGCATGTGTTGAGAAAATCCTTCATGAAAATGTGAGAAACAGGCAGCTTATCTTTCTGCAATGGATTCTATCTTGACAGTCATACAACTGCCTGAGAGGTGGAGAAAAAGTGGGGATAGCAGAGTTACATATTCCTCAGTATATAGAAAGATTTAGAAAAGGAAACTCCTCTACCAAGGCAGACACCTTTCTATAACTTGTGAGGGTCTCAGAGAATTGCCTCGGGCACCAGGCAATATAATAATAAATAAAAATGTAAAAGAATAATCAATAACTTACCTAAGGAAAAACAGCCAATATACACCAGAGATTGGACTTGAAATCAATTCAAGCTGACTGCAAAGCTATTCTCTATCCAGGATACCAGTAGTATCAAACAGGCATAGAAATGGTATCCCCTAGAAAACCACAAATTAACACTATCTATGTTATATTGCATTTTTGTTTATTTTGTTAAACATTTCTCAATTGCACTTTAACCTGATTTAGGCCACATAAAGGAGTTTTGACAATGGGAATCTGACCCCTTCTTTCTTTACCCAAAGCTCTCATAAAAAGGTAAATAAATAAAATTTAAAAGCATTTGACTCAGTATAACAAAAAGAAGTCTTAGCAATTGTGGTGTTTCCAAAGTGTGTGTTAATATAGTTGTATCCATTGGTGGTTACTGATTTGGCATTGGCCTTTAAGTTCAAAAAGTCCAAGGAAGGAATGTTATTGCAGAAAAACTAGAATATTATAGGTGGATATTTATGTAGAAAGAGCAAGATCACTATCACTCTAACGTTATACAAGTTAGACTATTTTTTTTTCTTAAAAGGTATTTAGAATATCCTCAAGGCTTGGTTGACCCAGGGGACAGGCTATTGACATCACATCCTGATTTCCTGAGCACAAAATAGCCTCCAGGAGCTCCTGATGGTCTCTCTGATACTTGGCTGGGGGATCAAGATGGGCAGTTCAGGCCAAAGAGCTCCATTCCATTGAATCAACCTCAATAACAATTGTTGACCATCCTCCTGCTATGGCTAAGTAAATCTCCTGTTCTTAGCTACTGAATGATTGATACCAGTGTTTGGTTTGGTTCTAATAACAAAACTTAACTACCCAGGAAGTAGCCCGAGTCAAGCCCAGCCAAGAATAATATGTAATCATTATTGATGTCCCAGGGGTACAAAAAAACTGTCATTAAGTCTCTTTGTTATGAGTGATTAAGTTGGAATTTGTGTGAGATGGTAAGATCCAGCCCCTGGGTTTGTGGCAGAACATAGAATTAGTGAATAGTGAGAGTGATAGACTAGTCATAGTTAATCATATGCTGGGCCTGGAGTCAGGAGGACCTAAGTTCAAATCTGGCCTCAGATACTTCCTAGCTATATGATCCTAGGCAAATCACTTCAGCCTATTTATCCAGCCCTTGCCATTCTGTTTTAGAGTTGTTACTAAGACAGAAAATAAGGGCTAAAAAAGAAAGGTTATATCAAATTTTTTGACAGGGTTATCAAACTGGTAAATCAATGGAATATATAAATATATAATACTATATAATAATGACTAAATAATGTATTTATTATAATTATAATATATACTATAAATAATAAATAGTGAATAAATAAATATATAAATATAATTTACCTAGATTTGGGGGAATCATTTGACCAAGTCTTCTTTGATACGTTTGTGGGAAAGATGGAGAGATACTAGGAAAAGAGAAATAATAGTGCAATTGGGTGAGTGTGAAATAAAGCAAGAGTAGGTAATCACTGCTTATGGAGATTGCCAGAAGTGGCAGATGCCAGAGCTTATCTCAGTTTCCAGGAAACAGTATCAAGATTTGGGGAGCTATGATGACCAAATCCAGGCAGAAGAAAATATCTGATCCACATAAGTATGGATAGTCATTAACCATGAAAGAGAGTACACAGCCACTGAGCTTTACATGGCTTCCTCAATGAAATACAGCCCTACAAATACAAGTCAGCCCAGTTCCATACTGGAAAAACCAAGTGGATGACAAACACCTATCAGGTTATGATTTGCAGGTAGATGGAAGCCTGCAAGGTCAGTCCATCATTATATACAGCTTGGACAGGCACTATGAGTGAGCAAAGAGTGAAGGAGGAAGAGAACACACAGTTACTTCCTCCTACAAAAAGATCAATTCTATTTATTGAGCACATACTGTGTATAAGGTCTTATGCTATTCACTGAGGATACAAAGAAAAATAGCCCTTACCTTCAAGAAGATTTTATTCTACAAGTGGCTACAACATGCTCAACAATAAATAACATAAAGAACGTACAGGATAAGTGGACAAAGGGAGGAAGCATTAATAGCCAGAGAGATCACTAAAGACTTTTTCAGAAAACCTCTGAGTCATGCTTTGAAGAAAGTCAGGGATTCCAAGAGGCAGAGGTGAGGAGAGAAAGCATGAGGTAAGGGGTGAGAGGAGATAGGATGGCTGCTGGGTGGCCAGGGCCACTGTTTGAACAAGGGGATAAATTCAGAAGATGAAATTATATTGCTCAAAGGAAATAGCAAATAGGCCAGTTGGACTAAAATGTGAAGTACATTCTGGGAGAAATAATATGAAATAAGCCTGGAAAAGGTCAGCTAGAATTAGGTCAAGGAACAATTTTAAATGAGGAGCAAAAAGAGTTTGTTATTTTCTCCCACAAGCACTAGGGAACCCATAAAGGCTCTGATATCAGTAAGGGATGCTGTCAAACTTGGGTTTGAGAAAGATGGTTTTGGAAGCTGTGGGAAAGATGGATTGGAGATAAAAAACTTGAAAGCCAGGAGAATGCTATAATAATCTCAGCAAGAGGTGATGACCTGGCATAGTAATTGTATCAGTGGAAAGAAGGGAATTAATACAAAAGAGATATGACAGTGGTAGAATTTCTAAGTCTTGGTAAATGATCCAGAATAGAGCCTTGGATGGTACCCACATTTAGTGTCTAAGACATAAATAAAAGTCCAGCAAAGGAACCTGAGAAAGAGCGATCAGACAAGAAGGAGAAGAACCAAAAAAACAATGTCGCAAAATCCAAAGGAAGGAGAGACTATGTAGGATGATAAGGTAGTCCATAGTATAAAATTATATAAAGAGAAAAAAGAATGAGGCCGGAGAAAAGGTCATTAAATTAGCAGCAATGTTGAAATCACTGAGAACCTTGGAGACATGTTTCAGTAGAAGAGTAGTATTGAAAGTCACACTCCAAGAGGTTGACAAGAGAATAAGTGATAAAAGTTGCCATAGATAACTTTCTAGGAGTTTTACAGTGAAAGGGGAGATGGAAGAAAGAAGCATAAAGTAATGGGAAGATTTAATGGTTTGAGGTGTTTTGGGGGGTTGTTTGTTTTTAAGAATGGGGGACACTTGTGCTTGTTTGTAGGCAATGGAGAAGAATCCAATAAAAGAAAAATAGTCAATAATGAAGACTATATTAACAAGCACTACACAACCAAAACAAAGGGCTCCTTCTACTAAGTCACCAGAACATGATAAGAAAAAAAAATAAAGGAAGTTTCTAAGCTACTATGTATTAAAAAGGAAAGCCGATAATAGTTATCACCTCCTCCACATAAATGAGTATTTCACCAGCTAAAGAGCAAAAGGGCATTACAGGCTCTCTTTCTTTCAAGATGAAGGATCCCGGCTGCCTTCTTCACACACTTTTCTGGGTACACATCCTCAACTAGTGATCCTGAGAACTATTTCCAACCTTGGGGATATCTCATGAGTTTAAGAATTCTGGATTTCAGAGGATTTTCTTAACATCATGACTCAGGGCAGAGGACTACCAACAAGAAAAATTATCCTGTACCTGGAGAACTAAAGTTATGCCATGACTACCTGGGATTTCTGGCCCTTGTTGAGCCATCATATTTGTGAGTTCCTCAGAGGACCACCGTCCATGTCCAAGATGAATTTAAATATCTGTTCAGCAATCCCACAAAGAGTCTTGACCTAAGTAGTATAATGGATGTTACAAGTATTTCATTTTTATGTTTGTTTCATGCATACCTTTGTATCCCTTAAATTGTTCTTTGAATAGAAAGCAGGAGGATAGATTAAATGAGCTTTGAAAAATCATCTTTTCACTTTATTTTATGACTTTTCATTTGGATTCTCCATATCATATTTTATATACTCCTCCCAGGAAGAGATGAACAAATTTCCTAAGGACCCACATTTATACTCAGAAAGAAATACTACCCATTAATTCCCTTCTTTGCCCCCATCTTTGGGGGGAGGGGGGAGAGAGAGAGAGAGAGAGAGAGAGAGAGAGAGAGAGAGAGAGAGCAAGCACAAAGTTCAACCCTAAAATGAAGTTTTCTGATATTCCACCAGCTATAAAAGTCCCATTAGCCCCAGTCTTATCTTAAAATCTCCTTGATGTCTGCACCCCTACACACATACCTTAGAAGATCAATAATATTGCAGAAGTGAGAGATCAAAGTTTTCTAAGCTACATTAGGGTTTAGCTTGGGAAAGGAATGGAAAAAAAGTTAAATTCAGCTAAAGCCACCCTGAAAGATACTGACCATCTAGTCAAACAAAATTAAGCTCTTATTGGTCAGTCCTATTTTTCAAATACATTCTGGCAAGCATAAGCATGCTGGCGTGCGTGTGTGTGCGTACACACACACACACACACACACTCCCATAAACAAAGCCCAGCCTCAAACAACATCTTGTAAAGCACATTATAAAATGCCTCTAATAAATTCCTAACAGCTATAGCCATAACCATCGGAGAGAAAGGTGATTATGACACGGAAGTGTCAGGTTACAACAACAAATTGAGTCATGTGAGGCAGGGATTTATTTGTTTTTGCAAGGGTGCTATAAAGGCCCACATAATTTTATAAATAAAAATGAATGTAGGTTAGTAAATGGCACTTGGATTTAAAACCCAACTATCACAGGGAAAGACCAATTAGCAGAGATGGAGCAATGTGAGACATAGAGCAAAGTGTCCAGGAGACCAACCATATCATGGAGCCAGAAGTGAAGATTCTGGTTCTAATTCTATCCCCACAGCAAGCCATGTGTTCATAGGGTCAGCATATCATTCCTCCACCTCCCTCCCTCACCCCCAAAGACCATCAACCTTGCTTCTAGTCCACCACAGGAAGCAACCCTACTGGAGATACTTGGCATTCACTTTTGGAGGTGGTAGAGCCACAGTCCTTTAAGGCCCTAAAAAGAAAATCTTTGCCACCAAAGTCCTTCAAACTGTCAGATAATTCAACACCATAAAATGATATGATTTTATTTGTGGAATAAATTTGTGGAAATAACAGTAAAAAAAGAAAAAGCTCTATTACCGCTTGCTTTGCCTCTTCACCCTAAGGACCATCTGACTTGCAGCCGAAACCTCTAATATGTGTTGTCTTCTTCATTAGAAGATGAACTCCTTGAGAGCAGGGACTCGATGACTTTTCTATTTGTATCTCCCAGCACTTAGCACAGTGCTTTGCACACAGTAAATGCTTAATAAATGATTTTTTTCATTTGTTTATTCATAAGCAGAAGAAGGTCAGAAACCTGCAAGTGAAGCCTGACCTTGATTGCAGGAGAGGGAGAATTACTGGGATCATTAGGAGGTCTTCACCCAAGAAGTCAATCTTGACTTGTTCTAGGCAGGGCTTAAGGTAAGCAGCGCTTGACAGAAATGAGGGAAGGAAAAGGGAGAGGGGAAAGAATAGCTGAGAAGAGGAATCTAGTCACAGCCATAGCCAGAGAGAAACAGAAGAAACTCTCATTACTTCTGTATCAAAGAAGAGGATACATGGAGAGAAATGTGTCCTTACGTGCAGACATCAAGGGGATCCATACTTTGTGAGATTTACAGTATAGCCTGTGGGAGAAAGTGGGAGTAAATGGGCAAATGTTTGCCTACAGGGAGCTTGTGGTGGCTTGGCTTCAGGCTCTGACTTGTTGTTGCTTTCTTGAGTGCTTTCTCCTGGTTCTCCTCCCACCTGTCTGATGAATCTTTCTTGCTGGATCATCATCTCCATCTTACTCCTTAACTATGCTAATACCCCAAGGCACTGTCATGCTACCCATACACTGTCTTAGAATTTATTCATTTCCTCCAATCCCATTCTTACCCCAGACCCTTATATTTCTACTGAAGATGCCACCATTCTTCTAGTTACCCAGATTCACAAATTTAGTCATTTAACTAGCCTATTGTAGCAGCCTCTTAATTAAACTCCCAGTGTTCAGACCCTGCCCCTTCATCAATCCACCCTTCCCACAGCTCCCAAAATAATATTTTTTAATAAAATCTTTTCTTTCTGTCTTAGAATCAACATTAAGTATTTGTTCCAGGGCAGAAGAATGGTAAGAGCTAGGCAATTAGGGCTAAGTGACTTGCCCATGCTCACACAGCTAGGACATGTCCAAGGTCAAATTTGAACTCAAAGCCTCCCATCTCCAGGCCTGACTCACTACCCATGGAGCAATCTAGCTGCCCCTCAAAATAATATTGTAAATCACATATCTGAACAAGTCGCTCTTCTGCTAAGAAGCTAAATGACTTGCCAAAGGTGACACATATAGTAAGTGGTAGAGCCAAGACTTGAATTCAGGTCATCAGACTGCAAATCCAGCCTTCATTCCAATGGACTATGCCACATCCATTGTTCTCATGATTCACTCTCCATTCAGTACCTTTCCATTGCTTCTAGGGAAAAAATGCAAATTCTTTAGCTTAGCACAATAATTGGGGGAGTGAAATGGGTACAATATCTTTTTATAACTACATTTTAACATGCATAGATTCAGCATAAAGGGAGCATTGCTTTTAATTCTTGCATCCCCCTGTGTCATGTCTTGTTTGTTTTCCATGCACAGATAACCTAGGGTCTATCCACATGGAAACTTCCATGGATACCAGTCTGTTCCACTAAGGAGTTATGTTCCTAGAGTACATGAGTGATGGAAAGGTAAGGAAAGAGAATCAGGCAGCATGCCTACAGGAATTATGTGGGGGGCGAGGAGTAAGACAGAATCTCTGCTCTGTAAAGTGTGCTGCCATCTAACCCTATTGAGTGGGAAGTCCATCTCCCAAGATGAAAGAAGTTGACGTGGCTTTTGTACATTAGCAACCCTTCTTTTCCCCTTGATGGAAGGTACGTCTATCATTCTTAATGTATGCTTAGATACTTCGGTTTTATAAAACTCTGAGGAAGGCTGCTGGAAGACCTCTTCCTTTAGAGACACCCAAATGATGAAATCCTTCATGATTCTGTGAACTAGCTTGAGATTTATTATCTATAGCTGCCACCACCCCTCCCACCAGTAATTTGGGCAGCTTAGGACCCATTTCCAAATACCATGCTGACACATACAAAGAGAACTTAGGAAAGGAAATAGGTTTTAGGAACCTAAGCTTGGATTGTTCATGAACTCAAGAACTTGTCAATCATTTCTGCTTTGTAAATGAGCTTAGAGGTTAGAAATGTTCCTCAAAGAGGAAAAAACTAAGTGGGTAACCCAAAAGGCAGCACAAGATTTGAAAGAGAAAAAGAATAACTTTGTTCTTCTTTCTTAGACACCTGCTCTTTCAATTTCTGTCCATCTTTTAAAACCCAACCCAAATTACACCTCCTCAAGGAAGCCTTCTGATGACCCTTCATCATTCAAACTTACCTTATACATCTCCTATATCTGTTAAATGTGTTATTTTGTACTGAAATTCTTTGTGCATAACTCCCTCCTAAGACTATATACTCCAAGAGAACAGGAAGCATACTTTATCCAAATCTTACATCGCTTCCCATGTCTAGCACATGGTACACATAATAGGCCATTTTAAATACATTAGAATGTAGCAACTAGGTGACTCAGTGGATAGAAAGTCATGCCTGGATTTGAAAGGTCCTAGGTTCAAATCTGACCTCAGCCACTCTTTGGAAGTATGGGCCAGTCACTTAACTCCAGCTGCCTAGCTCTGATCACTCTTTTGTCTTAGAACCCATAACTTAGTATTGATTCTAAAATAGAAGGTAAGAGTTTTCAAAATAAAATGAGATACATTGGATTGAGTCAAATTATGCTAAGCCAAATCTTGGTGTCTGAGTGCTCTGTAATTGTCAATGAAGCTAGTATTTAAACAAACATGGACTCGTCAGGATACAGCACCTGCTTTCTGTTAACTTGCCTCTGACCATATTTTTATGTATGTTTTCTTTGAGGTTTCTAATAAAGGTATTTTTGATAACTGGTAAACTTTTTTGTCCAACCGTTTTAAATGGAAAAGGAATTTTTCCACACTGGTCATGATGAGCAATGAGGTAAGTGCAGGCAAAATGTAGGAGTATGCTGATAAATGTTTAACTGGATCTTCCCTCTTCCCCCTGCCAAAAATGTAGGCAGGACACATTTTTAAGTTTATTCTACATTATTAATATTTTCTCCTTCAATAAATCAAGTCTTGATTTGTAGTTTGTCTGTGCAGCTGATTTGTGTTCCCTAATTTCTAAGGTCTGGTTTGAACTGACTCTAGCATACCCCTGATTACCATAGCTTCTTTATATTTCCTCTGTACTATTAAAGTACAAGTGGAACCTAAAGACATAGTCATGCAGGATTCTGGGGATTGGCTAGAGGACAACTCATCAGTGGATATCAGCCTCCAATATTTGACCAGCTTATGACTCACTTTCAAATTCTCTCCTCCCTTCTCTCCTACTCTCTCTCTCTCTCCTACTCTCTCTCTCTCTCTCTCTCTCTCTCTCTCTCTCTCTCTCACACACACACACACACACACACACACACACACACACACACACACACACATGTTCCATATATATGTGTCTATATTCATATATAGGCATATAACATATAATCTTCTCCTCCTTCTTGGACGCTATTTGAAAAGGCAAGTGATATTTTCTAACTGATCTGTGAGGCCTATGTTTAATTCTGAAGCTGCCAAATTTGTTTTTTATGCCCTCCCAAATCTTTTTCTGAGTCAGTTCCCTTTCCATGTTCCCTCCCCAGGCTCTTTGAGTCTAGCTCTTCAACCAATGCTAAATCCATCAAATTGCAGTATCATCTCCTCCACATATCTACATTCCACCACCTTCCAATGGTATTAGATACTTTTATCAAATGCTTTACTAAAAACAAGTAAACTTTATCTATAGCTATCCCAATATCTACTCATTTAGTANTCTCTCTCTCTCTCTCTCTCTCACACACACACACACACACACACACACACATGTTCCATATATATGTGTCTATATTCATATATAGGCATATAACATATAATCTTCTCCTCCTTCTTGGACGCTATTTGAAAAGGCAAGTGATATTTTCTAACTGATCTGTGAGGCCTATGTTTAATTCTGAAGCTGCCAAATTTGTTTTTTATGCCCTCCCAAATCTTTTTCTGAGTCAGTTCCCTTTCCATGTTCCCTCCCCAGGCTCTTTGAGTCTAGCTCTTCAACCAATGCTAAATCCATCAAATTGCAGTATCATCTCCTCCACATATCTACATTCCACCACCTTCCAATGGTATTAGATACTTTTATCAAATGCTTTACTAAAAACAAGTAAACTTTATCTATAGCTATCCCAATATCTACTCATTTAGTAACCTTCTCCAAAAGGAAGTAAGGTTAGTCTGGCACACCCTGATCTTGAAGAAGCCAGTCTAGTTCTCTGCTATCTCCATTTCTTTATCTAGAGGCTCACTCATCATCTATTTAATAGCAAATTCTAAAATTTCTTCTGGGCATCACAGTCATGTTCACTGTTTATAGTTTGTAAATTCCATTGTCTTCCCCTTTTTGAAAACTGGAACATTTGTGTGTGGTATCTTTCCTGTTGCCCAAAGTTTCAGTAATCATAGATTCTAGTTCTTGTACTTCTTAAGGATATAATTGATTTGTGCCTCCAATGTCAATCAGAGTGAAGGAATCTCTTCATATTGCCTTCCTTATCTTAGATATTAACACTCTAGTATCCATTTTATTCCATCTTTTCCAGACTAAAGGTTATTCTTATTGGCAGAAGAAACAAAATCAAAATAGGAATTGACCAAGTCTGTTTTCTCTCTGTTGTCAGTTATCAACATCCCATCCTCCCTAAGCAACATTCTTTTCCTTTCTTTGATGCTTTTCTTTCCTCTAATATAACTTTAATACTAATTTTTAAGTTACAATGTCCTTAGTTTTCCTTTTCTTCTAAAGTCACTCCTCTTCTGACATAGTAGCTTTTCTCTGTATTATCTAACTTGGTAGTAAGACACTTATCTCCCTTCTCTATTCTTTTTAGTATAAAACTGTTTTGATTAGGTTTTCAGAACACATGATGATACATTCTTTTTTTAATTACACATAGAAACAATTGTTGTCAATTGTCTTATGACATTTTATGATTCATATTCTCTTCCTCCCTCCCACCCCAAGATGGTAAATAGTATTTTCATATTGCTCATGCAAAAGACACATATCATACATACTATAAAAACTCATGAAGGAAACAAAGTGGAAGATGGTATGTTTTAACATGCAATCAGACTCCAATAGTTGCTTCATCATGAGTCCCTTGAGTATATCTTGGAAACCTGCTTTGCTAATAATAGTTTAGTCCTTCACAGTTGATCATCATACAAAAATTCTGTTACTGTATGCGCTGTTCTCCTGGCTCTGCTTACTTCAATTTGTATCAGTTCATATAAGTCTTTCCAGGTTTTTCTGAACTCATTCATCCTACTCATCATATCTTATGTTGCAATAACATTCCATTACAATCATTCACCACAACTTATTTAGCCATTCCTAAACTGATAGGTATCCCCTCAGTTTCTGATTCTTTGCCACTACGAAAAGAGATACTTTAAATATTTTGTACATGCATGTCCTTTCCCCCAATCTCTTTAGGATTTAGAAACTAGTAGTGATGTTCTTGGATCACAGAGTACGCATAGTTTTATAGCTCTCTGGGCATGGTTTTATAATGCTCTCCAGAATGGTTGTATCAGTTCACAATTCCACCAACAGTGCATACTTGTCCCAATTTTCCCATATCCTCTCCAGCATTTATATGTCCTTTTTGGTTATATTAGCCCATCTGATAGGTAGGAAGAAGTGTCTTGGAGTTCTTTTGATCGGCATTTCTCTAATCAATGGTGATTTGGAGCATTTTTATATGACTATAGATAGTTTTAATTTCCTTTTCTGAGAAGTGTGTATTCATATCCTCTGACCATTAATCAACTAGAAAATGTTTTGTATTCTTATAAATTCAACTCAATTCCCTATATATTTGAGAAAGGCAGCCTTTATCAGAGAAATTTGCTATAAAAGAATTTCCTCAATTTGTTGTTTCCCTTCTAATCTTGGTTGCATTGGGTTCATTTGTATAAAACCTTTTTAATTTAATGTAATCAAAATAGTCTATTTTATTTTTCATAATGCTCTCTATGTATTGTTTGGTCATAAATTCTTCCTTTATCTCTAAGTCTTACAGGCAAACTTTTCCATATTCCCCAAATTTGTTCATGATGTCATCTTTTATTTATAGATCAAGTATCCATTTTGACTTTATCTTGGTGTATGGTGTGAGATATTGGTCTATGCCTAGTTTCTGCCATACTGTTTTTGGCAATACATTTCTACCAGTCTTTATTAGATGCACTCCATCCATGACCAAAATCTTGTGAATTTCATAAAATAAGCTATGATCCAAAAAAATCCAAATCCCATTCTTGGATATCTTCCAAAACTATATGTTCACTTCCTGAATCAGTTTTTCTCTTTTATATTCCTTTTCTTCTAGTGAGCAAAAGTGACTTTTAAGAACCACACCTATGCTTCTAAGATTTTCAGTTTCTTGCCCCAAGACTTTATATACTTTGCTAATGCTTTCTAGGGCCCTTCTCATGGTATAATTTGTGCCCATGTAAACACAAGAATGAGTAATAGTCATCCATTTTGCCAAATTTGGGGAAATTCTCTGTTTGGACCTTGATATAAGTATCAAGTGTCAGCTGCTCTGGCTTCCTAAAGTCCTTCAAAATGATTTTGTCTGGCCTATTCTCCTAGCTGTCCCTCCCAGGGCATCTGCATTCTAAAAAGAGTACATTTGCAAATATAAATTATTCCAAAGTATGTTTTAAGATGCCAATATCTCTCCATTTGCCCTGCCTTGGCAGGGCAGCATTGAGTTATTGCTTGTCACTAAGTTGTCTGGAAGTGTGAGATGAGCCAAGGGTTCACTATTGACTCAAGAGCAGTCAGGAAAGCATACAATGGCTGCTACATCTTGGATCCAATAACAGATCTCACTGACAATAACGTGGAGCAGAGACAATCAACACCTGTCAAAGAGAATTGGCCCAGGTGCTACCTCTAGCATAAGAACCAAGATTTTTTTTATGACTGCTTCCACTACAAATGAGACTTTCACAAATGTGATAAAGTGGAGAATTTTCAACAGGATGAGAAATGTTTAGGATCAGAGACAGCAAGGTATAGTGAAAAGTGTGCTGAATTTAGAACCAAAAGATAAACATTCAAACCCCAGTTCTACAACTTAATACTTGTGTGGTCTCAGGAAAGTCATTTTAACTGTCTGAATCTTGGTCCCTCATCTTTAGAATAAGGTCTCAATGGCCTCCAAGGTCCCTTCTAATACTAAACCTATGATCCTATTAACAGTATGACAGAGAAGCAGTTACTTTGACCCCCTGAGTTATAGATCTAGGACTCTTCAGAGCAATAATTTGTCCCACTCAATCTTTCCTGGGTCCCTTTAAATGCTCACCCCATTGCAGCTCCCACTCTGCTACTTTAATTTCCCAGGGAGTATAAGATATTTAATCTGTAAGGAACCTTAGATCCAAATAGCTAAGCATCTCATTTTACAGTCAAGGAAACAGATCTAGAAAGGTAAATAGCATATCCAACGTTACACAGGGTAGAAGTAGTCAGGCTAAGCCCAGTTCTTAAACTCTAAATCTGCTTCCAATCGGGACTATGACCAATTGAATAACCTGGACTCTAGTTTAGCCAGGCAGTGACTAAGATAAAAGCACCAGTCTTGCCTATAGTTATCCAACCTTAGTAAAACTATCATAGGATCATAAGTCTAGAGCAGGCAAAGACCTCCAAGGCTATCTCTGGGCCCAATTCTACCCCAAGTGGACCCTACCTGGACTCTTGGAAAAGAGACTGAAATAAAAAATTCTGGGCTATAAGCACAGCTGACCACCCCCCCCAACTAAAAAAAATGAACTTCATGGTGCCTGGACTTCATAGTTTATTTGATGCTCACAAGGTATGGTTGTCTATTCACAGCTTGAAAACAATTCAGGAACATGGGGAGGGATGGTGGGAGGAAGAAGGAGGGGTTGCTAACAGTGTGGCTTCCTCTGAGCCTGATGAGATGCATTTCAAGGCTTCACAATAGCTGTTATAAATCACCTATTTGGAACGCTTTCCACTCTTTTCCTTGCTTTCCGCCATGTGCCAACAAGCAGGTGTATGGGCATCACAGAACATAAATAGGCTTAGAGATTATCACTAGACAGCACAGCATAGATGTGGAGCCATCACAGGAAGGCCCACTGCCATTTAGGCTGCAACTCTGGGACCAGTCCCAACTCCTCCTCCCACCCTAGTGGAGAAAAGCCAATTCAATGTGCAGAAGAAGGTTCTTAAAGAATGAGGGACTGGGGAGGTGGGGAGTAGAACCCAAGACTCTTCTTCACTATTTCTTCCTTTGTGTAGAGGCAGAGACCACCAAGGGAAAAAAACATAAGATAAATTACATGTTTTCCTTCCCACCTTCTTTGCTACCTAGCTTCAAAAACACTTGCTCAAGCACATCTGGCAATTTGGTTTCCAGGACAGCTTGGAAATGCATTTCTATACATCCATAGAGTTTCATTCTGTATTTATTTTCTCTGTTATTACTATAGCAGAGACTGACAATTTCCTCAAGTTATGCCCATTTCTTCTCATTCCACTAATCTATATATTACAAGAATATACCCATCTTTGGCTATTGTTATTGTTTTTCTTATGATCCCTAGACCCAAAGATTGACAATGGCTTGTGGCGTAAATCAGAGGAAGAATGATCAAAAGCCACCATGAGAAGCACGGAGTCCCTTCAAGAATCTAAGACTAAAAAACTGAGTTGCTTCCAATGGCTGGATACATTAGGGGAAATGAAGTACATAAGTACAAGACTCAGAGCAGGGTTGTTTGTGACCAGGGAGCCAAAAGAAGTCATGAGGGGAGGGTAAAGAAAGTCCCCAACCCAATTGAGTTCTGGTAGCATTCCTCATCCAACTTACCCAGAAAAGCAACCAGAGATGTCCACTAGCAGAAAGGAATGAGAGAAAACTACATGTATCTTACCAGAAGTTGGAGATTAGCCTCAAATACAAAACTGAACAAGCTTGAGATGGTTCCTTTGAAGGAAATTCAGGAATACTTCAGGATAATAATGTGATGAACGTGACAAAGACAGATGAATGATTTTAAAATACTTGGTAAGAAGCATGTGTAGTGGGAACCTTAATGTGGCTGAGACTATACCAGATCCTGGGAAGATAGGTTTGATCTCTGGCAAGTTCTTCATGACTTTAATAAATCTATTCATTCTTTAAGCTTTGTGAATGTATGTGCTTGTAAGAGGGGGTTAGTGACAATATCCTGAGAAGGTGTTTGATACCTAGTTTCTGCAATGTTCTGTTAAAGCAAATGAAGCAGAGAAGTTGAATTTCTTGAAATATATAGAGAAAGGAGGCTTCATTATAATGGTTGCATATTGCTCATCATTCATATTCTTTTAGTTTGGGAGAAAAGAAGAGTTTTTGTTATTGACCATAAATACATGGAAAAGACCTCAATATGAAGGTACCTGACTTCCAGGGAAACTCAAACAACTCCTTGCCCTAGGAAAGAAAACTTGTTCAAATAATTAGACATTCTATGTTCAAAGAAAATAGTATTCCAATACCATTGTAAGTGTACAAAGTTCTTACCTTATAAAGTTCTTTCAAATCTATTATCTCATTTGGTCCTCGCAACACCTAGGGAAGTAAACAAAGAAGGGATTATTATCTTTATCTGCTAGTTGAGAATCAGACAAATGTTCAGCCTTTTAGGATGCAATAAGAGATACCATGCTTTTGAGGAAAATTTTTCAAGTCACAAGACTGTGAGAAGATTGGGAAATGATATTCACAAATTCAAGATTTGGAGATGAAACAATAATTTCAACAGCCTCTCCCACTGAAATTATAAATATTATTACTTTATTTTAAGAAGCAATGGAATCTTGGACACTAACAGTTTCCATTGTTCTTCTATGTGGTATCTGTGAGATTAAGAGCATAACTCTTCTGTAGAAATTGTTGACTATTGTGGCTGAAAAGACAAAGACAAAGGACTAAGAGAATTCATTTCCTGAGAGAACTGATCTTAACCTTTACCTTACAAAGAAACATGGAGAGAATTCTAGAGAAAATCCTTTAATTGGCATCCCAAGAGAATAGAATGTTGGCACTATGTTTCTAGAATTGAGGAGAAGTCAGCAATTTTAATAACGATTAAACATGCCTTTGGCTATGATCTTTCTCACAACTAATACATTGAAAACAATTATTGACTTTGTTTAATTATCTGTGATTTGCAAATAAATAGCATAGTCAGTAACTTTCATTTTATACAAACATACATATATATATATATATACATAGATATATATGAATGTAGGTATATACAGATGAATAGAGATAGAGACAAAGGTGGGGGGAGCAAATGCTCCTAGGGGAAAAAAACTAGTTTCCCTGGTTTATTAAATAAATAGTAAGTTATATTTAATAAAATCAGGTGGTAGCACAGAACTAATTGATGAATGAGATATTGTAATTTTAGTAATGTGGAAGTATTTGAACATCTCCTTTAATTTCCTTAGAATCCAGAATAAGAATGAATGAGGAAAATGAGCAAGTAATAAGTAAAGAGAGGGATGATTACCTTACCTAGGCTATATGTAAACTTCAACCCTAAATCTCTCCTTCAGAGGTAATCTCTGTTTGTCCCTTACTTCCTTTATCCTTCATTTTTGGAGTATACTTAGTCTCAAACTCTATCAGACTGATTCCAAAGATAGCCAGACAGATAGACAGAAAGACAAAGACAGACAGACGGACGGAAAGACAGACAGATAGATAGATAGATAGATAGATAGATAGATAGATAGATAGATAGACAGATAGATCTGGGAGAGATCTTAGCAATCATCTAAGAAGGCTTAGCCAACACCCTCATTTTACCAATGAGAAAAATGAGACTAAGACAGATTAAGTGATTTGCCCAGTATTACACAGGTAGTAAACATTCATGGGTAGAATTCAAACCTAGACCTTCTGGACCCAGAGCCAGTGCTCTTTCCAATCTGTATACTGTCTCTACTCCTCATTTTGTGCTGCACTTACTCAACCTTGTTAGCTTTATTCATAATGTTTTTTTTTGCCTTCTCATAATTCTTGCATTGATGCTGCACAGATAATAAAAGCCAGTCATTGCCAAAGGTTCAGGAAATTGGAAGTGGGTGTCCAAGGTCTTGTACTTTAAGAGAGCAAAGAATTGGAAAAGACCCAATGACCTAGAGGAAGAGGAAGAAAAAGGAAAAGGGAGAAAAATCCTTCCTTTGCTGACTCCCTGTTGGTCTGCTGGAACTAACTTATAGGAATTAAGAAACTTTCTTGTACCAGCTCCTGAGAACCCAATTGTTAAATTCAATGTGATAATTCATACCTTGGAAATCAGTAAATGCTACAAATCAAGGCTTGATTTATTGCTTTATTGATTTTCTAGACTTCTGAAAGCGATAGAGAAAATTTTAATAATGCAGATTGAACTTGAAAAGTGTATCATGGGCATATTTTTTTCCTGGAGAGTAGTTATTAAACATTTGCCAACATATCCCTATACATGCAATCAGCATGGAAACCCACTCAGCCAACTACCATTATCACCAGAAAAACCAAGAGGTCCTTGAGCTGGTTACCCGGCAACAGAAATCCCGTTTTTTCTCCCCTCAGGTTGCCCTTTAATATCTCCATCACTATCCCCTTATAGATGTCTTTGCTCCAATGATTGTCTTCTCTTGGGGGGAAGGGGAAGCACTTCCCCCGTTCTCTTGGCATTGTAAAGGTACTAATGGGGCACAAGGGCTATGAATCAATCATCCCTGACTCTTACTAACCACATGATTACTTTTTTCTCTTGATGTTCTTAACCTGATTTCACCTGGATCCAAGTGGGGAGGAGGGTGTGCACTAGGTGCTTTTTTCCAGTCCTCCAAGTCCCACACGAAGTGCCTGGTACATAGTAGGCACTTAGTAATTGCTAGCTAACTGACAAGATACCTAACCAGAGACAGACCTGCCAAAAGCCATCTTTTCCCTGTTTATAGGCAAATGACCTCTATTCTGTGTATGCTGAGCTAATCTAGGGACTATAGCTATGCCTGGCAGGCAATTGTCTCCCTCAAAGTCTTCCAGCTGACACAGACCCAGATTTAGCTCCCAACATCTGGTGCTCCAAACACAGCTTTCCCATGAGAGTGACTGGGAACAGCCATGTGCATACATGGAGACTGTCCAGTAGAGCCAACCTGACTCTTGGGAGAGGCTCTCTGGAGTGGGGGCAAAGTGGGAGGGTGCTGGTGGTTTAAATGATCCTCTCTCAATTGCTGACTGTTGCCTAAAATTCTACTTAGAGATACATTCCTTTTCATTGAAGTCATCTCACTCAGTAAAAATTTTCATCTACCTAGTAGGGGGCTCAATTATGAGTCATTGGCACCTTGGTGCGACTGAAAGATCACGAATAGGGTCTGAAAGGGTAAATGGAAAGATCATGAGAAAACTAGAAATAGGGGACAGGCAGATGGCTCAGTGGATAGAGAACTGGGCTTAGAGACAGGAGGTTCTGGGTTCAAATGTGACCTCAGACATGTTCTTGCTGTGTGACTCTGAACAAGTCACTTAACCCCAATTGTCTAACACTTCCTGCCCTTCTGTCTTGGAACCAATACCCGGTATTGGTTCTAAGATGGAAGTTAAGGATTTAAAAAAGAAAAGAAAACTTGTAAATGAGTCAGTCAGGGAATGAACATTGATTAAGTGCCTACTATGTGCCAGGTATTGTGCTACAAGCTGGAAATACAAAGAAAAGTAAAATATAATTCCTGCCCTTGAGGAGTTCACAATTTGATGGGGGTGCATCATGCAAATAACTATTAAAAACAAGCTATATACAGAATAAATTGGAGATAATCACAGGAGGAAGGAATTATAATAAAGAAGGATTGGACAAAGTTTTCTGTAAAAAGTAGTATTTTAGTTTGGCACTCGAAGGAAGCCAGGGAAGCCAGAAGTTAGAGAGAGATAAGGAGAAAGAGCATTTCAGGCACAGGGACAACCACTGAAATGCCAAGAGTTGGGAAAAGCAAAGGCGCCAGTGTCGTGGAATCAAAGAAGGGATAAAGTATAAGGAGACTAGAAAGGTTATGGAGGAGGGGGCAAGTTATGAAGGGCTTTGAACTCCAAATGGTGGGAGAGCTTTATGTTAGATGCTGGAGGTAATATGGAGCCACTTCGGTCTTTACTGAGTAGGGGGGGATGGGGTGACATGGCCAACCCTGCACTTTAGGAATATCACTTTGAAAGCTAAGTGGAGAATGTACAGAAGTGGGGAAAACCCTTGTGACAAGGAGACCAACCAGAAGGCTACTGCAATAATCTAGGATCATGCTTTGATTAGAACTTGAACTAGAGTGATGGCAGTATCAGAGGAGAGAAGAATGGACCTAGAAGAAATATGATGAACATAAATTTGACAGGCTTTGGCAAGAGATTGAGGCATGGTCAAAAGAGTAAAGGATGCCACCTAGATTGTCACCTTAGTGGGAGAGAGAGGTTCCATCCATGGAGAAAGGATAGAGGCAGCATAATGCATTGAAAATAATGCTGGATTTGATATTAGGGGATCTAGGTTCGAATCCAGCTCTGCCGCTTGCTACTTGTGAAATTTAAGACAAATCAAATTGTCCAAGTCATCTCTGATTCTCCATTTCCTCATCTGTGAATGAGAAGATTGGACTAGATGACCTCTAAAGCCCCTTCATTCTTTACATGTATAAAAATGGAGACTGGAAATAATGAAAACCAAGGCTTATTCCTTTGCCCTGAGAATAGCGTGAGCTAACTAGAAATAGGATAAACTCAAGAAACACCCAGGAAACAAGAACCAATTAGAATTTTATTATATGTGCCTGTGATATAATCCAATATGGTATTAATTAATAATCGTCTTTGGCTGGTGCATTACACATCAATAATGCAGAATGGCTGATATAATTACACAGTGTGTCTAATTATGGAGTACAGTGATAATAATAGGATTAATTAACCTGGAAAAGCACTTTGAACACAAAGGGATATGTCTCTGCTAAACGACAAAAGCCAGAAGCAAAGGAAAAGTGCCAACATGTAGCCTTAGTAGTATCCTGCTTCTCCCCATCAGTGAATCTTACAGTAAGAAAGAAACTTAAGGGGTGTTTAGTTCACCTTACAGCTGAACAAGTATCTCCTTCTATAATGTCCCCTCACATCCCCTCTATAATGTCCTCTCATCCAGCCTTTACTTGAAGACCTTCCAGGATAGGGGCTCACTATCTTGTTATTAAACTAAATTTACTCTTGGACAACTATAACTCTTAGAAGGGCAACTAGGTGGCGCAGTGGATAGAGAGCCAGGCATGGAGTCAGGAAGATTCCTCTTCCTGAGTTTAAATCTGACCTCAAGACATTTACTTGTTGTGTAACACTGAGAAAGTCATTTAACTAAGTTTACCTCAATTTCCTCACCTGAAAAATGAGCTGGAGAAGGAAATGACAACCCACTTCAATATCTTTGCCAAGAAAACCCTAAATGGAGTCATGAAGAGTCAGACACAGCTGAAACAACTCAACAACAACCTCTACTATCATCAAGTTTAGTCCCCATCATAACTGTTCGTAAGTGGTTCTATGTTGCCACACAGAGTCACACCTAGGTTTTCAGTTGGAGATCCGAGAATAAAATCTCAACATAATTTATTCCCTCCAGATGGACCAAATGGTTTATAATAATAATAACAAAGGATCCCTGCCTTAATATGTCTGGCGCTTTTCTAAACCATAAGTCCATATTCAAGATGTCACTGATATTATCAAAGAGTAATTGATTTGGGGATTGATATTATAAACTCATGTCTGTTTCCAATGCTGTGATCCATAAGCAACAGCTTTGGAGTAGGAAACAGTTTTAACTCCATGAACTGAATTCAGAACAATACAATATGAGCCCCTGCCACATTGACCCTCACCCCCAAAATCTGTCCTCCAAGTTTTTTTTTTGTCCATTTACCTTCCAGCTTAGAATCAATACTATGTATCAATTCTAATGCAGAAGAGAAGGCATAGTTAATTGGGGGTTAAGTGACTTTCCCAGAGTCACAGAGCTAGGAAGTGTCTGAGATCTGATTTGGACCCAGGACCTCCTATCTCCAGGCCTGGCTCTCTATGCTCTGCCTCCAAGCAGGACATTGGGACTAACTTAGGCAGCTGGGTGACCAAGAGGATAGAATACGGTGGCTGAAGTCAGGAACTCTTATTTTCCTGAATTCAAATCCAGTCTGTTTCCTCAACCGTAGAATAGGGTTAATGACAGCACTTTGCTCCCAGGGTTGTTAAGAGGATCAAATGATAATATCTGTAAAGTGCCTAGCACATAATGTGTTATTATTTCTCATTGCCTTATTCCCTCATAAACAGGGCCAGAGTGAGGGGGTCAGCCAAGTTCTTTAACCATGAGACATGGGCTAGGTGAGTGAAAATCATTTAGCAACCAAGGCAGGTCTACAAAGTAGCTACCAATGCCAGAGGCCCCCTAATCCAACAGGTGCCAAAACAGAAATCCCCTCTACAACACACTCGATGAGTAGTTATGATGATTTTCTTGACACCAAACCTAAATTTACCTGGTTACAACTTCCACTCATCGTTCCTAAAGGTCAAGCAGAATAAATCTATTTTCTTTTCTACACAACAGCCCTTAGAATTCTTGAAAACAAGCGCAACCATCAACCTTTCCACTCTTCTCCAAGCTAAACATTCCCAGTTACTTAAGAAATCTTTATATGAATACATGTGTAATCTAGATCAAATTACTTACCATCTCTAAGAGGCGGGTGGGAGGGAGACAATTTGGATTTTATAATTTTGGAAAATGTACATGGAGATTGTTATTGAATGTAATTGGGAAATTAAAACATCTTTGAATTAAAAAAAAGAAAATCTTATATGGCATGATCTCAGGGACTTTCACCATCCTGGATGCCTTCCTCTGGGCTCAGTCCTTATTGTCCTTAACTACAAATCTGTTTCTTAAAGGGATTTTCTAGGGGCCAGCTGGGTAGCTCAGTGGATTGAGAGCCAGGTCTAGGAGATAGGAGGTCCTGGGTTCAGATTTGGCCTCCAACACTTCCTAGCTGTGTGACCCTGGGCAAGTCACTTAACCCTCCATTGCCTCACCCTTACCACTTATTAGTCTTGGAACCAAAACACATTATTGATTCTAAGATAGAAGGTAAGAGTTTTTTATTTTTTTTTAAAGAGAGGATAATATTCTAAATCTTCTATGTCATTAAATGGCCTGTTGGCTGGAAACACCCAGAGCCAGAGATCTTACCCTCTAAGGAAGATCATTATCCTTCTTGTACTTATTTGTATTATCTTACTTGTTTAGAGTACTTCCTTTTCTTACTGTAAAGAAACAAGTTAAGAACTTTTGTTTCTCTTCTCACTGTTCTTGTCCTTTGACAAAAGACAAAGATTAGACTTCATATTGCAAAAAACAACTCTGCCACCAAAATGCTGGCTGTAAGAGAGATTCCAGCACACAGGGAGCAGGACTAGATCTACAAATCCTGGAAGGAACAGAGCTTGGTTGATCTAGTTACAATGACTAATACTTCAAGGCTTTCATGGATCTGTGATCTCATCAATATAGGTATTCCCTCTACTGAAATAGATACAACCTGCCCATGCTTTACCATCCTATGCTGACTCTTATCCATGACTTCCATAAATCCTCTACAGGAGATCTTATAATATGCGGAGGGATCCATGAGCCCATGATTTAGAGACAGAAGGATCTCTCAGAGAGAGATCCTCTAGGCCAACCCTCCCATTTTACAAAGGAGGAAATTGAGGCCCAGAGAGGCAAAGCAACTTGTCCAAGCTCACACAGGTAATAAGTGACAAAGTCACCAAGGAGATTGAACTTAGATTCTTTGACACTAAACCCAATACTCTTTCCACAGTAGCTCACAAGAGGCCCATTGTTTATCCCTTACGCTTACTACATGACCAGTGTGATGTATATCTGTGAGTCATGGAATACCACAGTCTCCAAAGAATTAAAATTTCAGGTCACCCAAAGGGCAATGAAGAGGATCATGAGAGGCATGAGTAGGCTGTGCCATATTGCCAACAAAAAAAAGCAAAGAAGTAGAATAAAGGATGTCGTCAGAGATGTATGACCAGAAGAGAAGGTCAGGCGGTCATGTAGTGAGAGTGAGAGTGCTCCCACCCACCCATCCACAAAGGCTTCCTCTAGAAGCAGTCACTCCCTGCAGCAAAAGTATCAGATGTGGACTGTTGACCCCATGCGCCAGAGAGAGGGGATGCAAATTTCACTGTCCAGAGCTCGCCAAGATGACATCCAACATCACTCACTCCCCTAGGCCTTCCCTCAAACATTTCATGGAGTAATAGGATCATGAATATAGAGTAGGAAGGGACCTTAAAAATTACCTCTAACTCCCTCATTTTAAAGATAAGGAAATGGGATCAAAAGACTTAGCTGACTTGCCCAAGATCACACAACTAGTAAATAGCTCGAGTGGGACTCAAACCCAGTACTGCCTGACTCTGAGTCCAGCAGTCCCTGCACTATTCTGTTTCTTCACTTTCAAGAACCAATACCTGAAAAACCCTTCTATACACTCAAGCCAAAATAGATGAGCCAGGAAAATATCACGGAAGCACAGAAACTCAGGATGGAAGGGCACTCCAATATCTACCTAGATAGAACTCCACCATCACCACCTACAACATGTTGGCTGTGTAGTCATCCAATCCACCACTGTAATCCCTCAGAATACTATTAAAATTAAAGTTATATCAAGAGTCTGAATTTGGGGAATGAATATAAGTTTATTGATTATGTCAGGTTTATTGCATCATAACTGATAAAGTGATATAGGTCTCCAAGGCTCTCTGAGAACCAGGGATGCTCTGAGCTGAGTCAGGCAGCTTAATAAATAGGTTTTTAGGAGCTTATTATTCAGTCCCTCCCTTGAATATCCCGACATCTTTAATTGGTGATAGCTAAGTAAAAGGTGTTTCATTAACCTATCTACCCATCCCCATACCTACATCATGAAGAACACAAACAAAGGAAAAGAACTCTTGTCTCATTCAATTATTAACCAAGTTCTGTTAAAAAGGAAGATATTCCTTGGGATTTCCAAATACAAAGAAAATGCAAAAAGCAGCAGGCTGGATGTTATCTCTGACCCAGATCCCAGACAGAAGAATACACAGTAATTCTCCCTAATATATCAGAATTAGCACAGCATATGAAAAATAAATTCTCACAATATGAACACGATTTTGATGGTCTGCTTGGAAAAATAAAGGGATAGAGAGTATTTAAAGGGGACAGTCCTGAGATCTAGAGCTGAAAGTCATCTTAGTGATAATACTATGCCATTGTTCTTTGTTGTTGCTATTGTTCAGTTGTGTCTGATTCTTCATGATCCCACTTGGAATTTTCTTGGCAAAGATACTAGAACTGTTTGCCATTTCCTTTTCCAGCTCATTTTCTGATGAGAAAACTGAGGCAAAAAGGGTTAATTGAGTTGCCCAGGATGACAGCTAGTACCTGAGGTTGAATTTGAACTCGTCTTCCTGACTCCATGCCCATTGCTCTATCCACTGCACCACCTAGATGCCTCTCTGACCTAGAGCTGAAAGTGACCTTAGCAAATTGACCCTAACCTAAATAATACTCTACATCCTTCATTATGAAGAGGAAGAAGCTGAAACCCATACAGGTAGCAAAATAGCAGAGCCAGATTCAAAGTTTGGTCCTCTGGCTCAAAATCCTTCACTCATTTCTATCAATCCACCTTCACCTTGAAGGCTGTTGCCAATCAGACCAGCTCTGTTTCTTTGTGGATGGCTCTTACTTCATGCATCTTTATCCTTTAAGCTCCTGCAGCTTTCACTGTCTACTATTTAACTGACATTTTTACTTCATTTTTTCCAGATTAGTCTTTTCTATAGTCTATAGCAGTGATTCCCAAAGTGGGCGCCACCACCTCCTGGTGGGTGCTGCATGATCCAGGGAGGCAGTGATGGCCATACTTTTTTTGTATTACATGCTATTTTGAGTTCAATAAATAGTTTTATAATTTCCAGGGGGCACTAAGTAATATTTTTCTGGAAAGGGGGTGTAGGCCAAAAAAGTTTGGGAACCACTGGTCTATAGTCTATAGATAACAAATGTGAGGGCAGAAAGCATGTCCTAGTATCATAGCATTATAGCATGTCCGAACCAGAAGGAACCTTAGAGATCATCTAATACAGTGGTTCTGAAAATGGGGCCCAAGGGACCCTGGGGAGCCCCTATGACCTTTTAAGGAAATCTGTGAGGTCAAAACTATTTTCATAATAACGCTAAAATGTTTTCATTTCTAAAAATAACTATCAATAGATATAACCCACATAATACATAAATATCAACATCTAACCCACAGAAACAAAAGCAGGGTGGGAATAGGGAGTTCTCAATATTTTTTTTCAACCCTTACCTTCCATCTTAGAATAAATACTGTGCTCCAACATAGAAGAGCAGTAAGGGCCACACAGTAGGAGTTAAGTTACTTGCCCAGGGTTATATAACTAGGAAGTTTCTCGGGTCAAACTTTAACCCAGGACCTCCCATTCCTCAATACCTTTTTTTTTTAAGATGATAATAAATGTTTTATTCAGGATTCCTTTTTTTTAATTCACAAAGAAGAAAAAATTTTAGCTTAATTTGCAGGAACAAAATAATGGAAAACAAGTACTTGAGTTTCAGACTGGTGGTATCCCAGAAAAATAAATTAACCAAAAATGTGAGTTAAAAAAAGTCTTAAAGTGGGCCTGATGTCTAGGGTAATCAAGTGCAAACATGGTACAATTCAACTTTTGTGCCGATAGAACCTCTGAGAAGCACAGAACTTCCCTTTAGCTATTTGGATACCAAGACCATTGACCATTGTTTTGAATCATTAAATGTGAATATTTCCTCGATAACTTTTAAGAAAATAAAAGAAGTCTTGAGACAAAAAAGGTTGAGATTTGCTGATCTAGTCCTATCCTATCATTTTCTTCAGATAAGGAAACTAAGATCTGGAAAGAGGAATTTCTTAAATTTCTCTTAGATTGCCAGAAGTAACTAATGTGATTCTATGCTAGGCAGTCAATGAATGCCTATGAATGAATCAATAAATGAGTGAGTGAATTCTCCTGTAACTATGTTCAAAGACCTTCTCACTTTATAATTCATTAGAGAACTGTGAGGCATGAGCTTAGTTTCATGCCAGCTCTGATAGCTGAGAAATGTTGATATCTAGCCACTTACTCTCAGGGCATCGAGGTGGATGGGGACCTGGAGTCAAGAACTGAATTCAAATCCAGCCTTGAACACTAACATAGCTCTGTGAATCTGAGTCATTTAACCTTTATTTTCCCCGGTTCCTTGTCTGTAAAATGTGCTGGAGAAGAAAATGACAAACCACTCCGATATATTTGTCAAGAAAATCCTATGGACAATGCCCGTGGCATCATGTGGAGTCAGACTCAGCTAAATGACAACAACAATAAATACGTAGTATTGACTCTAAGGTGGATGGTATAACTCATTACTCATTACAGTAACTTATTCATTGGGAAGTAATGTGGCATGCTGGGCCAAGAGATCTGGCTTTGAATCCTACCCTTGGCACTTACTGATTGTGTGAACATGGGCAAGTTTTTAATCTCTTAGAAACTCAGCCTCTTCATCTGTAAAGATAATATTTGTATCCAGAATGGCTAGGAGAGAAATGGTTTACAATCTTTAAAGTGGGGAGTGTGAGTTGTTATGTGGATGGTTGGACAAGGAGCATCAGGGCGATCACTCAGGAGCGATAGAAACACAAGGTAGGGGGCAGCTGGGTAGCTCAGTGGATTGAGAGCCAGGCCTAGAGATGGTAGGTCCTGGGTTCAAATCTTTACTCAGACACTTTCTAGCTGTAGGACCCTGGGCAAGTCACTTAACCCCCATTGCAGTTTCTTTACCTGTAAAACAAAGTTGGCAATAGCACCTACTTCACAGGATTGTTGTATGGTTCCGATGAGAAATAAAACACTTTACAAAACTTCAAGTGCTATATAAAAGGGAGCTATTACCATATGTGAGGAGCTAAAGAAACAAACATCAATCAGTCCCAGGTCTTAGAGAACTAGGGGAGTCTCAGAATCTCAGAAATGGAAGGAACCAAGTCTATACCTGAACTTGAATGTTCTCTGGTGACCATTTAGCTTCTGCTGGAAGAACTTTAGATCTTTAGTGATCCCAAGGCAACCTCTTCAAAAAAAAACAACACCACACTATAAAACTAAATAACAGGCCTCAGACACTTCCCAGCTGTGTGACCCTGGGCAAGTCACTTGACCCCCATTGCCTACCCTTACCACTCTTCCACCTATAAGTCAATACACAGAAGATAAGGGTTTAAAATAAAAAAAATAAAATAAAATAAAATAAAAAAATAAAACTAAATAACACTCAGTAGGTCAGTCGACCAAAAAGTGTCAGGCACTGTGCTAAGTGTTGGGGGTTCAAAGAAAGACAAAAGATAGTCCTTGTCTTCCAGAAACTCACAATCTAATGGAGAAGACAACATGCAAGTAACTATACACAAGCAAGCTATATATGGGTCAAATTAGAAATAACCAACAGGGAGAAGACACTAGAATTAAGGAAAACTGGGAAATGTGTCCTATAAGTGGTAGGATTTTAGCTGGGACTTGAAGAAATCCAGGTAAGGCAAGAAGCAGAGGCGAGAAGGGAGAGCAATCTAAGTGAAAATGGTCAGTTTCCCAAAGTATCCCCAAGGAGAACCCTATAAGTCATTCTCAGCATGAGTGTTAAAATTCAGAGGGATGGGAGGGATTAGTCCTTCTCTCCAACTTTATAGAAAAATAAATCTACTCAGGCTCCAAAGATAGCTTTGAGATTTAGCTTAGACTGAGAATTTAGGTACTACAAAGATTATTAGGTACTACAATGAGTGTCTGGCTAGCTCTGGGAAGAAACATCTTTTATTTCCCCCATCACAGCATATTAAGGAGTGAATCGATTGCTAGCAATGGGTCTGGAATGGTTTGATTGTAGTACTGCTTAGAACAGAATGATGAAGAAGGGATGTATGGGACAATCTCTGGAAATTATAAGGCTCTATTGTGCCTGTTGGGCATGATGAGGAAACAGACCCCAGATAGAAGGGAGACTTGCTGTTGAAAATACGCATAGGCGATGAATTGTGGCGAACAAATGCAATGGAGTACTACTTGGTATAGGAAATGAGAAATATAATAACTACAGAGACTCATGGAAAGATTTTCTCCATCTGACAAAGAGAGAAGTAGAGCTAAGAAAGCAATATTCATAATAACTAGAGCAAAGTAAATGGAAAGAGCAGCCACAAAACAACCAAAAGTAAATGTTGCAAAATTACAAAGAGCATGTGTGGCCCCAAAAAAAGAAATATGAAAAGACACTCTCCCAACCCTTTAGAGAGAGGAGAGACTCACAGTTGTGGTATATTATATGTGTGTATATATATACACACACACACACATATTTCAGACTTTCTTATTGTATTGATCAGTTTTGCTGATTATTTTTCTCTAAAAAATTATTTGTTGAATGTTAGTTGCATTGTATGGAACGACTTTCTGAGATGGGGTGAAGAAATGTGGCAATGTTAAAAAAATCAGTAAAAACATTTTGAATAAAAAGGGAACATGCCTGGTCCTAAGCTCACCTAGCATTTTTCTCCTCCTCTCTTTGCTTTATTTAACCTTCACTAGTCAATGGGTCACAGACTCTTCTCAGTCAAGCCTCTCTTGTGCGACATGATGTGCTCTCATTGCTATCCCTTTGGGAATGGCGCCAACAAAGCAATAGCTTCCCAGTCTCCCCAAAGAGCTTCCATGTGCATTCTAGTCACAATGCCCATTGCCCAGGAGTAAAGACATCTGTACCTGTATCAGGACTAGTGATGACAAGACATGACCAGGGTCAGCACATGCTAAATGCATCCCAGAGAAGGTTGTTTCTATACCATTCACTGTCTCCAAGGACATAGCTGGGGCAGAATCATAGAACCCTGTGATCTACCCTAAAAGTCTTGAGCCTTTCCACTTGGGTACTAGTCTCTTTGCTCCCAATTCCAGACCTATTCAAGAGAACTTTCCTTGATCAATCCTTCACATCTACATACTTTGCTCATATGTTATATCACTCCAATAGAGTATAAACTCTTTGAGATAAAGAATTATTTAATTTTTGTATATGAATCTTCAGTGCCTATTGCTGTCCCTATAAATCAGTGGTTCCCAAACTTTTTTGGCCTACCGCCCCCTTTCCAGAAAAAATATTACTTAGCCTCCTGGAAATTATTTTTTTTGTATATTTTAGTAGCAATTAATAGGAAAGATAAATGCACGTGTGGCCATCACCACTTTCCTGGATCGCTGCAGCACCCACCAGGGGGCGGTAGCACCCACTTTGGGAATCACTGCTGTAAATAGTAGACACTTAATGGTTTTTTAACAGAATGGAATGTAATGGACCAAATCTAGCACTGATAGAAAAATCTCTGAGGAGTCAGAAGATGGAAAGTCTTATTTGAGGAACAATAAGCAGGCCAGTTTGACTAGAACTGGTTGATAAGGTGGGGGGAGCCAAGTTATGAGAATCTTTAAAAGATGGCCTAAAGAATTTCTATGTTATCCCAAAGGCAATAGAAAACCACTAAAGATCTTTGGGTATTATGAGGTTAGATCTGTGTTCAAGGAATACCATTGTGGTGACTGGGTAGAAAATGGACAGAAAGGGGAAGAATCTGGAGGCAAGAAGTTCAGCCAAGAAGCTATTATAATAGCCCAGGCAAGAGATGAGGATTAGGTTAAAGGTTGTGTGTGTTTGAGAGTGAATCATGAGAGATATATATTGCAGAGGTAAGATTAGCAAGTAGTCACTGATTGGATAGAGGAGAGAAGAAGGAAAGAGTGAAGGAAGAATCAAGGAAGGAAGGAGGGAAGGAAGGAAGAGAGGAAGGGAGGGAAGGAGACAAGGAGGGAGGCAGTGAGGGAAGAAGGAAGGAAGGAAGGAAGGAAGGAAGGAAGGAGAGAGTGAAGGAGATAGGGAAGGAAGGAGAGAGGAAGGAGAGAGAGAGAGAGAGAGAGAGAGAGAGAGAGAGAGAGAGAGAGAGAGAGAGAGAGAG